>NC_090883.1:21819901-21847401 GCF_036669925.1 Montipora capricornis | reverse complement strand
CAGTGACCACTGTTGCGAATCTTCCAAAATATTCAACTAAATGACACTTAAGAAACTTTTCCAACTTACTGTACTGTTACAGATGCATGGATCCCTGTATCATTGCTTTTAAAATATTTTACTACCGAAATCACTAAACTGTTAGCACCCCGAAAAAAATGATCGATCGCATTTGAATTTGCTCATGTGACCATTTGGAGCGCCCCAAATGGAAAAGAAACAAACCGCGGCTTGAGAGGAATGTGTGCGAAGAACTTTTCACCGTTTGGAAATGATATGTGGTCACTGATGGTTGAGCGGAGGGGGAGATGTTTCAACAGAATTCTACCGGGGAAGTTTTGGAGACATAAGATTAAAGTACAAAATGAGTGGTCTTACAATTTAAAAAGTATGGAAGATGAGTTTGCGGGCGTTACTAAAGACAGGAACGGAACGGAATATACCGGAATATGCCGGAATGAGGCGGAATAACACCGGAATGAAACGAAATGAACAACAACTGTCCCGGAATATACCGGAACGAGCCGGAATGACGCCGGAATGAGGCGGAATGACACCCAAATAAAGCGGAATATACCGGAATGAACCTGAAAATGCCCAAATTTGGTGTTTTAGTTACCGCCGACTGACTTTCGGTTGTTTCAGTCAGCTTTTGTTGTGTCACGTGATTCCCTAAGGGCATTGCATGTGTTTTTGCCTTTTGTAACATTTGGAACACCTCGATCATGAGAAAAATTTGACAGGTATATCCGTCGCTAAATGAAAAATTATTTCTTGTGGAAGTAACATTTCTTTTCGTGAACAAATACAGGAGCAAGAGAAACAGAATGTTATTCTAATTGTTTTCGTCTATGCATCTCGGAGGCGGCTTTCACTGTGAGAGTCAGAAAACCCGTGAACATTTTTATTTTATTCTGACGGGTCAATTGTGCATTGACCAATCACAATCAAGTTCAGCGAACCACAAACTAATTACTGTTGCTGCTTGCCTGCTTCCCACGACCCACACGTGATGGAGATATACGGAAATAGATTCGCGCAAACTCTTTTTCTCTTCCCGATTGTTGGCAATAATGCCATCGAACTTGAACGCAGTGTTTCCTTGTTTGATGAAAGAAGTCAGAAGCACAGAAAAAAGATCGTTGAGAATATATTTACATGAAGAATTTTGAGAACATATCCTGACTCGTTCCAAGCCTTGTTACTTCCCCTTCATGTAATTTTTTTTTTGTCAGTTTCTCTATTCTGCAACATTTATTCATTCACAGTCTAGAATGATAAAAATTACTTTTTGTTCCTTGTCATTTCGGTGCACGCTAATCAGCTTGATTCTGGTGTCCTTCTGGTTTATTCTGCCTTATTCTGTTGTCATTCAGCCTCGTTCCGGTATTTTCCGGTACCATTCTTGTTTATTCCGTCTCATTCTGGTGTCATTCGGTTTTATTCCTGAGTTATTCCTTCTTGTTGCGGCATATTCCGGTTTATTCCGATGCCGATATATGCCGCTTTATTTGTGTGTCATTCCGCCTCATTCCGGTGTACACGTACACGTACACGTAACGTAAACGTACACGTACATTTTTGTAACGAGTCCTTTTTTAGGCTCATCAATGTCACGTGTTTAAATGAAGTTTTTCAGTTTCAGTTTCATTCTGGCTCGTTTCGGTATATTCCGGCACCATTCTTATTCATTCCGTCTCATTCCGGTATATTCCGGTTTATTCTGGTATATGCCGCTTTATTTGTGTGTTATTCCGCCTCATTCCGGTGTCATTCCGGCTCGTTTCGGTATATTCCGGTACCATTCTTGTTCATTCCGTCTCATTCCGGTGTCATCCCGCCCCATTCCACCATATTCCGGTTTATTCCGGTATATTCCGTTCCGTTCCGTTCCGTTCCTGTGTTTAGGAACGCCCCGTCATCAGTGGTATCCGGAAAATTTGCACTTCCCGACTGCCATCCTTGCTTCAGTTCATCTGGAGGCGGTAACTTGATGAGGCCATTCTCGACCACTAACTTGTTTTCACTTGTTTGTTTTTTTTATGTTTTCCTCGTCTTTAACACCTAGGCTTTTAGGAACTGCAAGCTTGTACGCGTAAAACCCCTTTTCACATAGTTCGTTCTTATTTCCCGATAGGTTAAGGTCTCTTAGACGGAGATACTCTTTTACTTCAACGACAGTAAACTCGTTCAGGTTGTCAGGCGACTGACAGTTCAGTCGAAGAAATGCTTCAACTCTGTCCGCCATTTTCAACCGTGACGGAGAATTGTTGCCCCCTCAGCGGCCTGGTATCTAGCTCGCTCTCCCCACACTGCAGTGCGCGCGGAATATAAGCAAAATAGTGGATGCGTATTTTTAAAAGGTAGTTTAATCGGTTATTCCTTTTTTCAGGAATGCAAATCGAATTTTTATTGTCAACTGGAATTAAATAACAATTATCTGTACTCTTTTGGACATAAAGAAAAAGTTGATTTGTTTGTTTGTTTGTTTTGCTCTAAAATGCGAGCGAACAAGTGCTTTTTAATCCGTTTGCCCAACTGGTTTTCGTTGTGCCTCGACAGTGACAAAAACATTTTGCCCTTATGTTATAAATACGTATTCGCAATGAGTTCTCGTAAAATTAGGGGGAAATCTCAGTAGCTTGTGTTTTCAGAAATTTGTTCAAGGCACCCAAATGTTATTTAAGTGTTGGCGCAGATCGTGTTTGAAGTTCGTCCCTTCTTGGTTGCATTGCCGTAGTTTGCCAATTCTTGCACCAAGCCAACCTGGCGTGTTTCAATGAAATACATCAAAATGTGAATGATCTTGTTTTCAGAGATAAAGTGGAATAAAGTACATCAGTAAAACTCTTCTTTGACCTTCAACTGACAAAGTTGTTTTTATAAACAGTAAAACTCTTCTTTGACCTTGAACTGACAAAGTTGTCTTTATGGCTTCTAATTTTAGCATGATTCCTATTCGCTGGCTATTGACAGTTGACTGTGAAATGGCTTTTTTTCCTTTTCAATTCGCTCGCTGAGGTTGTTCTTAATGCTTGTTTTCTTTTAAAACTCATTCGGTTCAAGAAAAGAATATTGCCAAACTGGTGAATTGCAAAGAAAATTTTGTTGGAAACAACGATGTCGCACTCATCGCTTCGTGATCATGCGATATTGGTTTTTAGCGTAAAATTTACCGTGGGAGTCATTAGTTGGGCAATAAATTTTTCTATAGAGGAAAGCAAAGAAAATGATTTAATTATTAAAGCAGCAACCGGAAACATTTTTACAAACCGTACAGGCAGTAAGAATAAATGACCAGGGAGCTCCGCTTTTTGGCTTGGTTAAATCTATATATTATAAAATAAAGCCCGGCCTATCGAGAAAAGGAGAGAAGCACCAGCGTTCTGGAGAATAATATTTTTTGTTTTGTTTTTTTGTTTTTTAAGGTGACATAATGTTTGTGCTCTGAGAGGCCTTTAACTGTCTGCTGTCAGTGCTAAGGCTGGCACGGATAACAATTAATTGCCCCGTCGAAAAGATGATTTGGTTTGGTAATTGCCAACGAGCAAGCCGAGCGAAGACGCGAGGCTTGCGAGGCGGCCAGCTTAATGCCATGCGAAGTATTGCAGCAGGCAGAAAAATTCTCGATCAAGTGTAAAGTAAGGCAACGTAGTGTAATGTAAGATTCCCTGGAGATTTTAATACGGACCAATGAAAGCGCGTGTTTTGACGTGTGATGTCATTAGACAAACTTGCATGACGCGTGCAACTATTGATGATCTTGTGCTTGGAGGTGAGTGAAAACACATTTTTTCCATTTCCCTGACCATTGTGTTGTGTACACTTGCTTTGAGGGTTCTTTAACCATCGTGTTCTATATTGAGTGAACGAGCTAAACCGAGCTAAACCGGCGTTCGTATTCCTATTGGCCGCTGTTGTCAATTTCGGATTTCGGCCCGCTAGTAGAGCACTTTGTTTTTCGTTTTGTATTAAACCATTGATTCGTGAACAATTTAATTTAATTTTCAATAAAATATGTTGTCTGCAAAGTACAAACTTAAACGATCAATTTGACTTGTAATTCATGGCTGCATCTTGCAAAATAAAAATTCTACAGGTGAAACAACTTTCATGTGCGAGAGAGTTTGACTGGCCCGTTACATGCTCCACGCTGAAAAGTCTGAAAACGCTTTGTGGATTTTTTACATGGCACTGATTTTATTCAACTTAGTTATTGTATATTCCTGTTAAAATTACGGCCGTTCAAAAATTACAGCAGTTCTTGCCATATTATTGCAAAACACCTTGACATCTACATTGTTGTTGGAGATACAAAGTGTGCAATTTCTATCATTGTATTATTGTTAACTAGGTAAGTTGAGTTGCAGTACTTTCGAATAAAAAAATTACAACTACTGTTGGGTGTTATTAACTCTGATACAAATCTGTAAACTATGTATTATATTGACTGTTTCGTTGGCACTTAGGGATAGCTACTACTAGTATAGTTTTGTGACTACTGCGCATGCGCGTAGTCACTATTGCCATCGCGATGGTTTTTCCGAAGATGACTATGTGAAAATAGAATAAAATTCGGAGCCAATTACAGTACCAAAGTTCGGCCTCTGAAAACAGTACGATGATTTGCCGATAGTTCGCGAGGACTAACGAAATGCTCTGGTGCCTCGTTTTCGCGGACGATAATCTGTAAAGAATAAAGTTTTCTGATTTGAGGTGAGCTTTTAATTCTTACAACACTTAACTCTCGCATCTTTCGTGTTTTGTTTCTAACCGACCAATTGAGCCAGTTAACGCATTTAATTAAGCCGTTGAAGGAACGCAATAGTCGTTTGAGGGAAGACATTTGTTGAATACTTAGCCCGTTTACGAGATAAACAAAGCTTTGAAGTTGCACGTGATTGTCAAACTGCAGAAGGTTTCACAGCGAGATCATCAAATTGGCAAGGTCTTCTGAAATTTTCTCTTTTGAAAGTTGAATATGACCTGGAAATAAACACTTTTACAAGTTTCCAGTTCCGTGACGTCTTTCGTGTCGAAAATACGGCATTTTGATTTCCTAAGTGTTGCCTTTACAAGACACCATGATACCACGCTACTGTTAAAGACTACCCATCCCATATTTTAAAATAGGATGCAAAAGTTAAAAATAGGCGGTCGACAGGCGCATGTGACTACTGCGGAGATGTACAAGGGGAAAATATGGAAGAAGTAGGATATTATTTTATGTGAATATGGAAAGCTGAACTCTGGGAATTGATTCACCAGAGCTTTCATATCGTCAGTTTCTCGACAACTGAGAATTTTACGGGCAATAGATCATTTTCATTGTCAAGCAACAACAAAAATAAATTCGGAACGTTCGATGAAAAAGGCCAATAGCTTGGAATGTTGCAGGCAACAAATTTGAAAACCCCCTCTCCTGTGCGGTACATCGTTTCTGAACTATTTTTCGAAGCGTTTCACGCACCTTTTTAACGGAATTTTGTGTAGGTGGATCAAAGTACTCTAACATCTGGACTTCACTTTGCGATGAAAGGGCTTAAGTTTCGCTTATGAGATAAATAAACGTGTATGAATACATCTCTTAATGTTCTTGAAAGGCTCAAACTGCCTGCTGAGATTCATAGGGATACACTGTTTTTCAATCAAATAGAATGCATTTTCCAGGGCTTTATGGCTGATCAAACAACTTGGGATGTCAAGAGAAATCTCTGCCGCGTGGTATGATCACTCTATAAAGCCTAGGAAAGTTTTTATCCAAGAAATTTCTTGAATAGAGGAAAACCAACTGGCGAAAGGTCAATCGTAAATATTTACTGGTGAAGAGTAAGGTTATACACTCCCTTTTTTATAGGAACCCTTTTATAAGAACGTTGAGGCTGAGATTAGCCAAAATTTTAAGAACGTACTTGTAAGAACATTCCTCGGGCTGCGAGGCGATTATTTTACTTATTTGTATATTAAATGAAAGCGCAAAATAAAGATAAACAAATGTAAATTAACCCAAGGACAAATTTTGTATAACATAACAATGGTTTTCTTATTACATGATGCACACATCTCAGTTTGTAATAATGAGAAGTTTATATTTGTAATCGTACCAAAATAACTTCAACACTACCAAAGTCATCATGTGAAACAAAGTCTGATGTAAATTCTTGTTTATATTAAGAACATCCTATAGCTAAGGACGTTTTCAGCCTCACATCTCAAAAATATATATTAGAACGTTCTGCCTCAGCTCCAAAATTGGACGTTCTTATAAAAAAGAAGAGTGAATGAATAAGAAGTGACCATGCTGTTGTCACCGGAACTGCTTTCTGAACCGAAACTCGAGTACACGTCATCTCCCATGATACCTCTGGGTCATATGCCATGTGCTCGAAGAGTCGGACATGTTTAGTTTGAAAATGTTTGAATATTCTTTCCATCGAACGAAAAATATGGGCTATGTCGCTTTTGATTGACTTCTACCCGGACTCGTCAACATATGTAAGTTTTGTAGAATTTTCGCACTGGTCTTTTTTGAGACCTCTTTTTGACAGCTTTCATAAGATACACTCGTATCTGTTGCAGCGAATCTACAACTACAACAACAACTTGTGAGATCGAAATAAAAGGCAGAGAAACCAGTAGAACCTGTGTTCGTGAAACTGTTGTCGAATCTCGATATTCACGGAGCCGGGATTGAGTCTCATTCGATATGGAGAGCAAAGAAGGCGAAAAAAGCGACATGGAGTTGTGTGGAGGCGAGGAGGACGACGCGGAAAATGTTGAAATGTCTTCCGAAGTGCCAGCGACTCGTACCGTTAGAACAAGGAAGCCAAATCCGAACAATCGTGAAGAGGTAGAAGCGGAAGAAATTCACAGATTAAGGCATTCGCTTAGCGGCTATTTGTCACGAGTCAGTACATACATAAGTCAGTTGAAAACATGTCTCTCCGAATGGGGGAAAGCTGAGGGAATTCGTGAAAGTGTGAAGAACCTTGAGCATGCATGGGAACGCTACAATAATCAGTACCAGAATTACTTGTGCAAGGAGTTGTCTGTTCAAGAATTTGGACGGGTTGAGTCCAACTATGTTAAGGTTTATGAGGACTATTCTCGATATGTCAAAGCAGCCGAAGAAAGATTGTCTCCCCTCGCGTATTGCATGTCAAATAAGAGTTCAAAATCTCGTGTAGAACAACCTAAATTATCACCGATAACTTCGACTGGCTCAAGCATCTCGAGATCCTCAAAATCTTCCCGATTAAAGGAACTGAAGAGAAGTGTAGAGTTGAAAAGGCTTAAGGCCCAACAGGCACTTGAGTTAGCAAATTATGAAGCTGAAATGGAAAAGAAAAAGATTGACATTGAGATGCAAAAACAGAAAACAGCAAAGGAAATGGTATTTAAAGCTCAGTTGGAAGCTAGAGAAATCGCTCTTCTTGTTGAAGAGGAAGGTGATGCAGTCTCGTGTGCCCTAAGTTTGCAAAGTGAGACCGATGATAAGATTGAATTTGAGCCTCCCATCACTAGGAGTCAACAAACAGCAACTTGGGTAGCACGCTGCCACCAGGACACTCCAGAAGATAGATTGAATCATAGCGAACTCACACCTCAGTTAAAGAAGTACGGTGAAGAAATTACCAGCCCTCATTCCAGAGATCCTTCCCATATCCAAAGAAAGGAGAACTTTATCGCAAATGGAGATGATAACGGTGAAAATGAGAATTGCCTGCATGAAAAGGAACAGATGAATCCGTGTAAAAATCCTCAGGCTATCCTTTTGAAGGTGACCACGTTGCAAGCTATGCAGCCTGTCAAGTTTAGTGGAAATGCAGCGGATTTTCCGATTTTCAGGAGAAGAATTCGAGATAACCTCGAAGATGGACTATTGTCGGATGCCCAACGGATTGAATTTCTCCCCAAATTTGTATCCGGAGAGGCTTATGAGGTGGTTGAAAGATCTGTGGGGTGTTCCTATGACGACATTATAGCAACCCTGGAGGAGCGCTATGGCCAACCAGCCGCAGTTGCTGCAGCGTGTATTAATATGCTTACCACAGGACCAAAATTAGGAAACAGAGACTTCAAGGGTTTGCGTAATTTTGCTGAAGAACTGCAGTGTGCCTCACGAAGACTGGAAGGAGAGTATGAACTTGAGGCAAGTACCACTTCAAATATGAAGATGATCGTAGCACGACTGCCAGATTACATCATCAACAAATGGGCAGATGTATCATACTCTAACAGAGAAAAGGGACAAAACCCAAAGTTAAAGGACTTAGCTCAATTTGTGAAGCGACAAGCTGCCATCAAAAACGACCCTGGTTTTGCTGGTGTTTCGTTAGTCGCAAGTTCGGAGGTCAAGGGAAACAGAACAAAGTCATTGAAAGTCAACAACAGGTCATTCATCCCCGAGCCCACAAGGCAGACTTCATCCTTTGCCACCGATGTTAAAGGAAAGAGCACTGGCCGAAAATTGCCCAGCGAAGGACGAAACAGCATCACACCCGCTAATAGGAGTTGTTTATGTTGCCCCGGATCTCACGAACTATCTTCATGCCTCGAGTTTCAGAAGAAGGATTTGCAGAGCAGATGGGACATTGTGAAAGTTAACCGGTTGTGTCATGTTTGTTTGAGAGTTGGACACCTTCGAGGAAGGTGTGAATCGCCGAAATTCTGCCCTTGTGGGAACGACAAACGGCACCATAAGTTACTCCATAACCCCCCAAGTACAAGGAGAGACAACGAAAGACTCAATCAAGCTAGTACAGAAGAACCGAATGCGGCAGTGACAGACCCGCATGCCGAAGTTCCTGGTGACCAAGGACCTTCAGGAATCAGACATACAGCGCAATATGCTACCGTCACACAGCCAGGCTCAACAAAAACTGTGCTTCTGCATGTTATACCAGTGAAAATCACATCACCTGGCGGAAGGTCTGTCACCACTTACGGGCTGTTAGACAACGCTTCCCGTGGAACCGTGATTAGTGGAGATGTTGCTAAAGAATTAGGGCTGAAAGGTCATAAGGAGTTTATATCTGTTAGCACCTTGATGCAGCAAGAAGATGAAGAGTTTGAAGTGGTGGAATTTAAATTGCAATTTGCGAGCGGAGAAGGTGAAACGCTTAATGTTGAAGAGGGCCTGGTCTCGGAGAAATTCAATGTCAAAGAGAGATGTCTACCTGAAGATATTGACAGAAGATCGCACCCCTACCTACTGGACATTGATGTGCCAGACGTAAAGATAAAGAAAGTATCAGTGCTGATTGGAAAGGACGTGGGTGAAGCGCATGAAGTCCTCGAAGTGCGAAAGTCAAATAGACCTGGTAGCCAGTTGCAAGCTCAGCGAGGCCCATTGGGCTGGGTGATCACGGGAACAATTCTGGGCTCACCAAATTACAGCGAAGTCAATGTCCACTTCACATCTTGCGAGAGAAAATTGCACGAACAAGTTGAGAATTTTTGGAAGATAGAAGGATTTGGAGCGAAGCCTTCGTGTAAACCTATAATTGAGGAGCCGGTGCCTAGACGTCAAAACGGCTATTTATCTAGAGAGGATATCCGCGCAGTAGACATTCTCGAGAAGACTACGAGACTGACTGACGGTCATTACGAGACCGGACTGTTGTGGCGGAAGAACGATGTTGAACTGCCAAACAACCGCAAGGAGGCTGAAAAGAGGTTGCAGAGTTTGAAGAGGAAGTTCCGTAAAGATCCTAGCCTTGAAAGGAAATATCGCGCAACGATGAACGACTACATAGCTGAGGGTCATGCGCGGAAGTTAACGACAGAAGAGGCTTCTATAACTGGCTCTAGAACTTGGTACCTTCCGCATTTCGCAGTGACCAATTGCAACAAGCCAAATAAAGTACGAATTGTGTTTGATGCTGCCGCCGAACATAAAGGAACCTCGCTGAACAAAAACCTATTACCGGGCCCTGATTATACTAACAGTCTGGTTGGTGTGTTATTGAGATTCCGCGAGGAGAAGGTCGCATTGGTTGGAGACATTAAAAGCATGTTTCACCAGGTGAAAGTCCGACCAGAGGGTCAAGATTCCCTACGGTTCCTTTGGTGGAGTGGGAGCTTAGACGAAACACCTAATGAGTACGCAATGACTGTACACATATTTGGTGCTACAGACTCGCCATGTTCGGCGAATTTCGCCTTGTTGAGAACTGCTGAAGACAATTGGAAAGAGTTCGACCCTGTGACCGTAGATACTCTGAGGGACAACTACTATGTCGACGATCTACTCAAGTCCATGCCAACACCAGAACGTGCGATTACGCTAATGCGGGAGCTGATTGAACTTTGTGCTAAAGGCGTTTTTAACCTTACGAAATTTATGAGCAATAACCGAGAAGTCTTGGCCGCAATACCTGTTGAGAAGAGAGCGGATCCAACACTTGACTTCACCCTTCATCAATTGCCGGTGGACAGAGCCCTTGGAGTAAGATGGCACATCGAATCTGACACCTTTGGTTTCAAAGTCGTGAATTTGGATAAAGGCGACACGATGAGAGGAGTTTTGTCAACAATCTGCTCAGTATTTGACCCTTTGAACTTGGCTGCACCAGTCATGCTACCAGCAAAGCAAATCATGCAAGATATGTGGAGGAAGAAGATAGCGTGGGATCAACCACTCGACGGGAAAATTCTTCAGAGATGGCAGCAATGGAAGAACAACCTTCCACTCCTAGCTGAGGTGAAAATTCCAAGATGTTACTTCAGTCGCACAGATCACGAGAAAGCTGCACTTCAACTCCATCACTTTTGTGATGCTTCAGAAATCGGCTACGGTACCTGCGCCTACCTTCGAACAGTCTACCCTGATGGAACTGTTGAATGTGCATTTATTACTGGGAAATCCAGAAACGCTCCTATCAAAACAGTCAGCATTCCCCGACTAGAATTACAGGGAGCTCTTTTGGCAGCACGTGTGGACTTTTCAGTCCGACAGGAACTGAACTTCGAATTTGAAAGGGTGGTTTTCTGGACGGATTCAATGATCACCTTGAACTACATCTACAGCGAAAGTCGAGGATTTCAGACCTACGTTGCAAATCGGGTTACAGAAATCAGGGAACTCACCGCTCCTGAACAGTGGAGACACTGTCCAGGGAAGCTTAACCCTGCAGACGACGTTAGTCGAGGGCTAGAAATGAAAGAATTTCAGAACAATGAACGTTGGTTGAACGGACCGTCCTTCCTGTGGAAAACAGAGGATCACTGGCCGGAGATCAAGCATGACGAGGTGGCAGATGACAAGCTTGAGATAAAAAAGGTAGTATATATGATCGAAGTTGAAACGGCTACACCACTAGACAACCTCTTGACCAGATATTCTCGCTGGATAACCTTGCTGCGATCATTTGCCTGGTTACTGAAGTTCATAAAGTGGCTGAAGTGGTCTTCGAAGGAAAAGAAACGTGAGCCAGAGTCTTGTCAAGTTGAAAATCACGTTACACAGGAGGAACTCGAAAGGTCGAAGAGAGAGGTTGTATCTTTGGTGCAGCGAAAGGCCTTTCCTCATGAGATAAAAGATCTCAAAGCAGGACGTCAAGTGAAGGCATCAAGCCACATTTTGAAGCTCAAACCAGTTATCATGAATGATGGAGTCATGAGGGTCGGCGGTAGAATTTCGAGAGCTCCTATCTCATCCAATGCCATGAATCCGATGATCCTGCCTAAAGACCATCACGTCTCAAGAATCCTGATACGTTATTTGCACGAAAGGAATGGTCACTGTGGAACTGAACAGGTCTTGTTCTTTCTCAGTGAAGAGTTCTGGATGGTGAAGCCTAGAGTAGCTATAAAGGAGGTTCTTGGGAAGTGCTTACTATGTAAGAAGCTTATGCCCCGTAAGATGAATCAAGAAATGGCCGAGCTGTCCAAAGTTAGGCTGACCCCGTATGAACCCCCTTTCACGTTCAGTGGAGTCGATTACTTTGGACCCTTTCACGTGAAAAGAGGGAGAGGAAGAGTTGCAGAGAAACGTTGGGGGGCGATTTTTGTGTGTCTGAATTCGCGTGCAGTACACCTCGAAGTCGCGAAGTCTCTAGATACTGATGATTTCATTCTTGTTTTGACCCGATTCCTAAATCGAAGAGGCCATGTGAGAGAACTGCGGTCAGATAACGGGACGAACTTCGTTGGGGCAGATCGCGAAATCAGGGATGCCGTCAATCGAATTGATAATGACAAGGTTGGAAGAGAATTGATGCAGCGTGGATGTAAGTGGGTGTTCCACCCTCCTGGGGCCTCCCACATGTCCGGAGTCTGGGAACGATTAGTGAAAACGGTAAAACGAAGCTTGAAGGCCATCCTGGAAAAGATCTTATCAATGAAGAGGTTCTCCAAACAGTGTTTATCGAGGCTGAGCGTATCGCTAACTCTAGACCTCTGACAAGAAACCCTTTCAGCCCTGATGACAGCGAACCTCTCACGCCAAATCATTTCTTGAACATTCGCCCTTCTACGAACCTGCCCCCGGAAGTTTTTGAAGAGAATGAAAGGATGAGCAGGAAGAGATGGAGACAAGCTCACTTTCTTGCCAATCATTACTGGAAGCGTTGGTTGAGAGAATATGTCCCATCGTTGCAAGAAAGACAAAAGTGGAACCAAGTTCGAAGAAACCTACGCATTGGAGACCTCGTCCTGATCGCTGATGATAATGTTCCAAGGAACCAGTGGCCCTTAGGTCGAGTTGCAGGCGTGTTCCCTGGCAAGGATGGATTAGTGAGGAGTGTCGAAGTGAAAGCTAAAGGATCTTTTCTCAAGGGACCAGTTACCAAGATTTGTTTGCTAGAAGCGGCAGATGATGAAGAAGGACAGTGAGCTTGGCTGAACGGCCTGCTTGGTAACAAGAATGAATTTCAAATGTGATGAACTTCGGTCAAAGGGCGTTCATGGGGGGCGCGATGTTGTCACCGGAACTGCTTTCTGAACCGGAACTCGAGTACACGTCATCTCCCATGATACCTCTGGGTCATATGCCATGTGCTCGAAGAGTCGGACATGTTTAGTTTGAAAATGTTGAATATTCTTTCCATCGAACGAAAAATATGGGCTATGTCGCTTTTGATTGACTTCTACCCGGACTCGTCAACATATGTAAGTTTTGTAGAATTTTCGCACTGGTCCTTTTTGAGACCTATTTTTTACAGCTTTCATAAGATACACTCGTATCTGTTGCAGCGAATCTACAACTACAACAACAACTTGTGAGATCGAAATAAAAGGCAGAGAAACCAGTAGAACCTGTGTACGTGAAACTGTTGTCGAATCTCGATATTCACGGAGCCGGGATTGAGAGAATTGCAGGAGTGACTACACATGCCGGCTGCAAGCTGTGGTTGTTGTAGACATTTTTGTGGAGTTTACTGGATCTGGTTGGCACTGAAATTGGCTGCTTCCTGAATTGATATGAAGGAGTATCTTATTATATCTTAGGGCCACTGATAATACGTCACTGCAACTTCTGAGCTGCTGCACTGATAGCTGATGAGGGTACAATCCGCGACAGAATGTCTCGATGAAGAGGGAATTTGTTGCAATGCAAAGGTGTGTTTTCTAACCGAGAATGTGAAGTGTCACAAGACATGTTGGCGCGCTTGTGCCCTCGGCGTAAAACAAGCGAAGATCCAGTTTGTCGAGATCAAGTCGCCAACCTTCATTGTGGTATCACAGGGATCCTTGTTAGGTCCACCCCTGTTTAATATGTACGTTAATGATCTTAATTACTTTGTTTCTAATATTTTGTTAAGGCTGTATGCTGATGACATGACGGAACACGCCTCAGATGTCTCACCGATGGTTCTGCAGTGTGTCATTAACTCTGAACTCGGCGTGTTATCAAGATGGTTGGGATTGAATTATTTACAGATTAATGCCATTAAAACGCAAGCTGTTGCCATTGTGCCGTCATTATTTGAATATGAGTTTCATCTTAACAATGCGAAGATTGGGACGCAAGGTACACTTAAGATCCTAGGGGTAGTCTTAGACAATAAACTAACTTTTAAGGCGCACATAAAAGAACAGCTGAAAAAAGCATGCGCAAAGGCTTCGGCCTTGCGGAGACTACGCAAGTGAATTCCGAAGTATGTAATGGTACGTCTCTTCAAGGCGTGTGTTCTCCCACATATTGAGTATAATTACAGCCCTCTTTTGCTGGGTATAGGTAATGATGACACTACCAAAATGGAGAACATTAATTATTATCTACGTGGGCTCAGCACAAGGTTGGATTTCCCCCCATTCGACTTGGAGTATATGCATCGATCTTTTACCTTTTTGGTCAGTAAACTGTGGAATGCGCTGCCTCCAATGGCAAGAAAATCTAAAGACATTGTATCTTTTAAGCGGGCTCTTAAAGTTCACATGACTTGAAGCGTTAATAGTGAAACGTTAGGTCTGCATACGCGCCGCGCCAAATACATCCTGGTAGCCACAAGCGGGAAAAGTTGCCCTGGAATGACGATGCCTGTATACCGAGCCAGGACTAGAGCCAGGATTCGAGCCAGGACTCGAGCCAGGACTTCGAGCCAGGACTCGACAATATTTCGCTTTCCCATTTTCAACCCAAAAATATAAAATAAAAACAAAGAAACAAAACAAAACAAAGGAACCTGTTTGGATGAAAGCTATAGCACCCTAAAAATTACTTGCAAACGATGTCATCCATACCTTCTCTTCTCTATCTATGTGTCATTCTGATTCTCAATTTCCTAAGACTAGGAAGCAAAGGAAATCGAGAATTAACCTAGGTTAAATCAGAATTAACCTGAAATCAAATTTGACCCGTGTTTTTAAATAATACAATTCGTATAATTATCAAGTGGGGCCCATGAGGGCCGGGAGTCACAGTAATAACTTACCTAATGAAAATATTAGGAGGTGACCTTTTCGCAAAGGATGGATTTTATGTTGCATGTTCAAAACCTTTTAAATTGTTTTCTTGTCGTTGTTATTGTTTTAATTTAGACGTTGGGGGCGTTTTCTCCTCAGTGGAGAAAAGCCCTGGGAACTAGGTTGAAATTCTACCCATTGCGTTTTGCTCGTTTAAAACAATGAGTTCAACCCTTTAAGTCCCAAGAGTGACTAAAATCAAATATCTACTTACATTATTATTACACAATGGACCCAATGCACAAATGGATGCTAGATTAATATTCTGTACCATTAAAATTACCCTGACTAGCCTCACTTAGGAGAATGTATTCTTTTGAATTTTCTACTGAGGAACGAGGCTATTTAGAGTAATTTTAATTTTAACAAAAGCATATTAATGCAGCAGCTATTATTGTATTTGGTCTATAAAGAGAGAGTGTTTTGAGAATGAAAAAAGAAAAAAATCTATGATTTTTGATCTTATTCTTTTCTCGAAACTTAAGGAGATCAGGAATCGGTATGTGGATATTGGGCTTAAAAGTGTTAAACTACGTCAGAAGCCTGACTTTTTTTTTATGAGTTATTCCGTTACTTAATTATGAAGGCTATTAAACAAATCATGTTGATGTTGATGTTTATTTCTCCATTTTTTACTCTTAATTCTTGTCTGCAAGCCAGGGTATCATTAGTCAGTAGTGTAGAAGGTATACGAAAGGGGCACCTTTTTAGTCAGAAATGGTATATTAATGGATGGGTAAGGAGTTGGGACTAATCTCAGAGCCTCCCCTTATAAAACTGAGTAGCCCCCTCTTTCCCTGTGGCGTCTTACCAGGCCAAAAAGGAAGTGGGCAACCATCCAATTCAAGAGGCAACTTTCAACGCTGACTTTCATCACGGTTTGTAAAGATCGGTTCCCGTCACCGAAAAAGTACCCCGAAGGCCGGCCTGAGAGAAAAATGAACGATGGCTTTGAAAAATGGAACACGAATTTCCGTTTGGAACATTCTATCGAGAAAAACAGGGCTACCTTTTCAGATGTCCTGTTGTTCCCAGCTGGAGCGACCCAAAAAGGCATGTTCCACTCACTTTTCAAAGGAGTTTTCAGAAAACTATTGTCAATGGTAAACAACCGCAGTCTCGCTTTCCGGCCCATGAAGGGAAATTTTCCCTGTTTCCCTCTAGTTCGCCAAAGGAAGACCTACTACCTCCTTTCAATGTTTGCAAACACTGAAACACATCACAAATTGCCGGTTTTCTAACTTGTTCGTTATCCACATTTTTCAACACTTGGCTAAAGTACTGGACAAATACAGAAAAGGATCTTCGAAACACTCAAACTTTCCACCTGACTAGCTGGTGATATAAAGATCACACATTCCCTATAAAAAAATTGAAGTCTCGGTCGACTCCGTATCGTGGAAATGTCAATAATAATAAGTAATAATTATTATTTCTATTTGTTTCTAAATTTATTATTTGTTTTTTATTTTTTTGGCTGACAAAAAATTAGAAAAGTCCTAACTGGAGTCCTGGCTCGAGTCCTGGCTCGAAGTCCTGGCCCGAGTCCTGCGGCTCGAGTCCTAGCTCGAAGTGCTGGCTCGAATCCTGGCTTTGATGTTAGTTTATCTCCCCTGGAATGTCCGCAAAATATCAAAGCAACCCCAAATCTCCGTCAGGTGTTAACATCAATTTAAAATTAAAGAACAAATGGAAAAAGGTTTTATAAGTATCAGAGATAGAGTTTGCTTTTAATGATGCCTTCAAAGTAGCCAGTTATTGCCTATGCTTTTTACGTATATGACGAAGTCTCGTTAGTTCTGAAACTCATATTTTTTAGATATCCTAATCCATCATAATAGTCCTTGTTATATCATCAACAAAATATCGCGTTTCTGATTGGTCAACGACGAATGGATAAATTGGTTATAAAGTGCATGCAAAAAGTGGTTATAGAGTGCAATACGGAAGTTGCTATGGAAATAAAGCGTCTTGGTGATTTTGTAATAAATAAAAAATCGTATGAACTTGCTCGTGCATTTCGTAATGTATGATCAGTCAAGATGTTTTTAAAGTTCTCAACTTTTACTTGCCTACGGCTCGTGCAATTTTGAGAACTTTCAAAACATCACTCGTGCCCATAAGTCATGAAATGCACACTGGCTTATACAATTTTCTATACTTCTTTCTGATGATTAATTAAGGACTTTCGCATTGGTTGCTATCTCTTTTCCTGACTTGTCCAAGCCAGTACCTGGTGTCACTCTTCCTATAACTTTCCTCAATGCTAGTATTTTGGCAGATATGGAGTGTCCTGGTATATAAAGCTGGTCAAAATAATGTGACGGAAAGGAACCAATTCCCCATATTTAACTTTGCCCTGTTCCGATGAAAGTTATTGAAGTCTATTATTTGTTCCGTGTCGACATGCTACTAGGCTATTTCAAGGACTACACCTCATTGGTGAGCTACTTCCAAAGAGGACTTCGTGATCTTAGGAACAACAGGTTTTTAGCAGCATGCATATTTGGCGGTTTCTGTTTTATTTCATAGCGCAGCTCCTCGCGCCGAAGGCCCACTCGGAGTGCCAGAGTTAAGGTGGTACTGAATACGGTTTACTGAATATGCGGGAAAAGATCTTAACAATTGTTATAGGCTCCCACGCAGACACTCTTAGGGCTTTGTCAAGCGTTCCTCCCCCACGAGCATCTGCTGAAACGAGCCACACATTCATTTCCCTTTCTTAAGTAACTGCCATCAGGAAATCACGCGCGGGTTTCATAGGAACCAATAGGCGCTGTGTAGGTTACCTCCCTGGGAGCGTCAAAGCGTCAACTTCTTCTTTGGGTGACTCATGAAAGAGACAAGAACTTTACAAAATATTCCTTAGAAACATTTATCGTGTTTCCTTGGTGGGGTATGCATTTGCACTCTCGCAAGTCAAAATGCGAGCGCCCAGCAAGCACACCGTATCGTTTCATCAAAAATTGAAACCTCTGTGGAAATATAAAAATACCAACACAAATATTCAAGCATTGGGAGTGTATTTTAACTGCACGAGAACCATTACCTTAAATGAACGCAACTAGGATAGTGCCGAAAAAAAAGCTTGAAAAAAATCCATTACGTTTAAGCTTGAAATTTTCAGTCTGCTTTTGGCGATGATCGTCACTAAAAATTGATTTAATGAAAAAAACTGATCTATTTCCAATTTTTATGTGTGAGGTATACCATAGAGGTGAAGATAAAAACTGTGCTTCGGATGTCAAGTTTTCGGTAAAAGAGGCTTCACTCCAAATTTCAAGAATTTCTTTGATGAAAGGGTCTGTGACCTCAATGAAACATCACACGTCCTTCCTAGTAAGGTTTCCTAAAAATGTCGTCTTTCCTCCATGTCACTGAAGTTCTAAATCAAAAAAAGACTTCCAGCTACTACTGTTTTCAGGATCAAGATATTTTTTAATCCAAGATGATTTAAGAGATTTATTAAAAGACTCTATATCAATCATTTTAAGTCCTCCTTCAGAAAAATCGTTTATCATAACATTTCTTTTTATTTTATCCCCTTTTTCGTCCCATAAAAATTTAGAAAAGAGCACGTTTATCTCTTTAATTGCTTTATGGTCTGTTTGAAGTGGCGCAAGTATATACACCAATTGTGATACCGCAAGACTTTTAATGACTGTAATTTTCCCAAGCAGACTAAGTCTACGAAATTTCCAACAACTTAACATCGCTTTCACTTTTTCCACTTTATCTATGTAATTATGAGAAACTGTTATATTTGAATCCGACGAAAACCAAAAACCAAGAGCTTTAACTTTTCCTTTAGGCCATTTAAAATTATTTTTAAGACAGAGTTTAAGATCACTGTTTACCTTCGCCCCGATCCATAGAGCTCCTGTTTTACCACAGTTGAGTCGGAGACCAGATACCTCTCCAAAAAGATCTAATAGTCTTAAAGATTCCTCAAGGGATTCTATAGAACCGTCCAAGATTAGCGTGGTGTCATCTGCATATTGGCTCAACTTAATATTTTTTGCCTTCACAGTTATTCCTCTAATTTTTTCATTTTTTCGAAAGGCGTCGGCCATTACTTCTACCGATCAAACAAATAAGTATGGCGACAAAGGGCAGCCCTGCCTAACTCCTCTAGTCGGTTTAAAGAAATTGCTCGCCCAACCATTGTTCAAAATACAGCTTCAGTGTTTACAGTAAAAAATGTTAATTCATTTTAGAAGTTGTGGGCCAGAGCCAAAATACTTTAAAGTCTTTTGAATGAAAGTCCACTCTAACGTATCAAATGCTTTCTCGAAATCAAGGAAAAGAAGAAGTCCGGGAATATTCCTCGCTGCCGTGTATCTAATAACACTATCAATTAAAAGGATATTTTCACCAGTAAATCTATTCTTAACAAGAGGCTCTAAGTAGCCTATACTCATGCGCTGCCAGGTTATTTGTACTTTTGTTGACAGTTTAATAATAATAATAATAATAATGCAAAGACAGGCAAAAATTAACGATAAAAACCGACGTTTCGGTGTCTTCATGACGCCATTGTCAAGGAGAAATAAAAATTACATAGTTTGCGGCGAGGTGTAACATGAAATTAGCATACAGTGTTTGAAGCTAATTATATAAATACTTTTGCGCGAATTGAATCGCTTTGCACGTTCAGAGTGGGTTTTAGGTCTCTGATGAAAAGCATTTCATTCACCAAACAATCGAACTTATTTCTACACTTTTTCAGAATGCTAAATCGCCTCAGTAGGTCTTTTGGGACTTCGCCGTGCTGTTCGTGATAGTGTTTATATACTGAAGATGCCTTTTGTTTATGTCCATCCACACGTGTGTGTAAGTGTCCACGCGTATAGCCCACATAACCTGCATCACACAGGTCACATTGAAAACGATAAACGACGCGTTGTTGGTTGACGATCTGTGGCTTAGTTTCGCGTACTTTAAGATCTTGGCCAATTTTTCGGCTAACGAATACTGGCTGGACAGTTGTCTGCACCTTTATGCTGAGATTCTTGAGCTCTTTCTTAACATAATTTGCTGATTCCTGGTCTTTAAACGGTATGACCACACGAACAATGGCTCTTGGTTGTTTGGGCGTCTGTGAGGGCTGCTTATCAACGATTCTAGAATGTAAGAAGGTGTTAATGGTGGAATTTACCAAGCGTTCCGGGTATTTAAGGTGTGCGAAAACTTTCTTTAGGCGATCACACTCTTCAGAGAAAAAGGTCCAGGAGGAAGATAATCGGTGTGCGCGATCAAGCATGGTTGTCAGTAAGCTCCGTTTGTAGCGATTGTCTACATGGCTTTGATAGTGTAATAGTAGCCCCGTGTTTGTGGGTTTCACATAAACCTTGGTTTCAATCCGAGGTGCATGGTTGAGTAATTCGGTGCCAAGGAAAGGAAGCTTGCCGTTCTTTTCCACCTCCATGGTGAATTTGACCGAAGTGTGGGCGCTGTTGAGGGTATGCAGGAAAGTAGTTGCTGTTGCTAAATCAGACATTACAGTGAGCGTGTCATCAACATATCGACGGTAAAAGGATGGTAGTTTTCCTTGCCGCTGGAGGGTATCTTCGATGGATGACATGAAAACGTTAGCTAATAAGGGCCCGAGAGGGGACCCCATAGCAACGCCATCTGTCTGTTCGTAAAGAGCTCCGTCAAACTGAAACAGTTGGCCTTTAGTGGCTACGCTTAGGAGATCGACAAGATCCGTTCTGGTAAGGGCAAGATTGTGCGTTGTATTGAACCAATTGTTTGTAAAGGCTCTGTTGACCAGGATCTCTATTGTTTCATCCAAAGTAACGTTTGTGAATAATAATAATAATAATAATAATAACTTTATTCTACACCACAAAAAATGGTATTTAGGTGTTACAAGAATCTATTTGAGAGAAGTTGCTCTTTATCGTGTGAGTTCATTGACCTATACTTTTC
This sequence comes from Montipora capricornis, assembly GCF_036669925.1. NCBI lineage: Eukaryota > Metazoa > Cnidaria > Anthozoa > Scleractinia > Acroporidae > Montipora > Montipora capricornis. Next base: position 21,826,557 of record NC_090883.1, on the reverse strand, counting down.
ATCTTTATATGAAAGAGTCTGTTTTTTTCGATGGGTCCATAGACCTGTACTTTTCAAAACAATTTGAAGGAAGTTCTTATTTTTTCTCTGGGTCCATTGGGCTGTAAATTTCTCTCCTCTTTCTTCCAGTTTGCTGCAATTTCTGAAGTAGATTTATGCTTTCTTATTATTTGTTTCCTTTCTACATAAATTTGATAATTCTCATAAACATCTAAGAAATGCAACCTCATAGTTTGTTTCAAGGCAATTAAATTTACTTTGAATAATAGAACAAGAGAGATCAATAACAGAATCTACATTTGAAAATACTTTTGTTACATTTTTTGGTTCAGAACCATTGTATACAAAAACGAGGTAACTCATCTTTTGCTTTGCATACCACTGGAAAACATAACTAATGCAGTAGCTAGAAATTCCAACAAAAAGCCTGTGCTGCTTTCCTTATGATCCAAAATGGCAGTTTTAAGCTGTTGGTTACTGGGAACCACATTACAAGATAAATTTCCCTGACATCTTGCTCTATGAATAACTTTTACATGGCCAGCGGCCTACGTCTAATTTCTTTAGAAAATCAGAAATAAAAACATATTTTGCTGGAGTAACATTTCTGATAAATTGCTCTTCCATTCTCAATGATACTATCAAGAGGTGCAATAATTACAAGACTTTTGAGGTGGAAAAACAAATAGAATAAAATGACACAGCAGAACATTCTTTGCAAGAACAAAGATAAACATCATTTAAGTGCTCCTGGGGTCTAAAATTTTGGTTTCGAACATATAATGAATGAACAATGCTTCCACTGTTGCTTTACATTTTAATACTGTTAACACATTTTAATCTCATAAGCAACAGATGTTTGTGCACATATATTCTGAAAATGTTGTACCAAATTCATTAATGAATCTATTTCAATTGAAGTACATGTTGCAAATGGGTCCCATATCTAATAAATCTCTGCCATGAAAGTAAAAAATTTTACACCTCCCATTAGGCAGACAGTATATTGCTACTGTGTAAAGTTCAAGTGTTAAAATATATGCATGATAATTATCCATGAGCAAAGAATCAAAGGCAGCTAACATTGATATAACATAAGGAAAGTCTGAAATTATAGGAAGTGCACTATTTAGCAAACCACTATAACTATCACTGTATGTCAACTGATAATTAATGTAGCTTAAGTTATAACCATAACAGGCAAATCTGTCAAAAATAGGAGTCCCTGTTTGCATGATTGTGAAGCTGAATACATATTATTCCCAATGTCTATAATTTGAACCAAGTCAGCTGAAGAGGTTATTGGATTCCTGAAATTTTAAACAAGTGCCAACAGAGACCACACGTTGTGTGCCTGCATTTGCCGTACCAAATACTTCAACATTTCCTTAACTGTATGGTGCGGCAATAGTTTTAGTTGGATCAACAATTCCTGGACGTGATTTGTTTGTACGTCATTTGCGAGTCGAATTAACTCAGGAATGTAAAAGAGATACAATTAGATCTTTGTAAAGCCACAGATTATTAATTTGTTATGTTTCATAAATGTGAACCAAACTTTTCAATACTGGCAAATAAATGGCCTCTAAGTAAAACAAAAGTAAGACAGAAAACCAGAATTTCCCCTTGAAGCACCCTCTAAATTCCTTTGCCACCAAATAAACAGGATGCATATCAACGACTAGTCTGTATTGTTGAAACAATTCCCCATTTCGACTTCGTCGCATGCCCATACTGAAAATAACAGTAGTTCTAAGAACAGTTCAGATTGCTAAAAGTACGGTCAGTTTTTGTCAGGTATTCTCAGTTTTTCTCAAAGCTGCTCTAAGGTTTTCAAAGATCACTAGGAGCTGAGATGACCGGCATGTTGATGGAGATCAGTTTTAATGACCTTTATGTCGATCCCCGCATAAGTGTTTATTTGTAAAACAAATTAGAAAAAATATATATAATTTTGTCTTTAATGTCAACAACTTACCTTTGGCTCCACAATCGAAAAAGATTTATTCTAACAGGTCGATCCGTACGACCCGGGCCGTACGACCGCGACTGCAATCACAAAGTTGCGATGATTCGGGCGCGACCATGCACATCCAAGAGAAAATGACAAATCCTAAGGGCTAGACTTTCAAAAGTCCTTCGTCTCGTGTAGATTCGCGTCCGAAAAATCACGCTTCGTTTGCCAAAACATTTTCTCCCGGGATTCTCGTGAGGTGATTGTGGCAAGTCTACTTGAGGGCTTGAAACCTGAGAGGGATGGTTGATTTCTTCAAACACGCACTGTTTGTTTTCTCATACAAAATGGACTGATGTTCCACGCATACACACATTTTAAGACTCTAATACTTCTTTTCAAGTCTTTCTATTAATTTTTCTGACTCAACAATACATTTTTCAGCAGCTATTAATTGTTTTGAATAATCCCCTATCCCCCGCCCCAAGTAACGTTACAGTCATGTCTGTAAATGTATGCAAGCATAAATTTCCATGCACTAATGTGACACGGAAAACGAGAAACGGAGGGCATTTTATACCTCATGCGCTTAGCTGCGCATGAGTAATGAGTGTCTGTTTTAAAAAAACTCGTCATTTCATGACTTCAAAACTGTTTCTTCAGAAGTGATCGTTTTTTGGTTAATAAGACGGTTTAAACGAAAACGTTTTAACTATAAAAACTGCGATAAAGCATACCTAAACATATTTAAAAATACTAAAACTTTGTTTTAAACTTTGTTAAGAAACGACGACGCAATCTATAAATAAATTTGCTCTGGCACTTTCTTAAAGCCCTGGCCAAACGGACTCGCAAGTAGCCACAAGTAGGTACAAGTTGAACTTGCGTCGAGACTTGCATTGGGTGGCCAACGGACCCGCAAGTTACCTCGCTGGTAAGTGAAAGTCGCTAAGAAAAAGAACACTTTAAGGCTGCATATACTGTATTGCATTGGTTAATAATAGGTCAATTTCTATTAACGTCATTCAACTTGAGTTCGTCAAGCTCGATTTTCTAGGGGTTTATTTTGACGTCAAAATTGCAACTTCTCGGACCTTCTGTCCCGACGGGTTTTAAGATATCGCTTCCAAATTCTCAATTCTTATAGATGAATGTAGTACCCCAAATACAGTTTGTCTTCGGAAACTAATTTTATGGCACTTTTTCTGCCCAAATTAAGTATGAGTTGAGAGTTTCAAGTTTTGAAACTTGGGGGCGTGATATTTCCTTCCATTCTTTACATATCAAAAATTCCTCACAGTGTATTGGAGTGCATTCATCTGTGACATAGATGCAACAAAGTGCGGTTGTTTTCGCAATAAAGTGAAGGGATAGGAGCTTCTGGAGCAGACTCGGCCGTTCTGAGTTTGAGGCATCAAAACTAAAAGCCAGTATTAAATACCAAAGAACTAGCACTTTATTCAAATAATTCAATCTATTAGCTTTAATATGATATATAGTTTGTCCCTTTACAAAAAATAGCGGCGAGACAATTTTATTTATCCGCGGACACCTCATTTTCCTTTACCGAGACCTTAAAAGTGCATGTCCACAAAAATCGAGCAAAAGTTGGCCACAGCTCAAAAATCGATTTTGCTCTTTAAATATACTGTATAGTTTTTTAAGTCATGCACATTTTTACTTTGGAGAGTTCGTGTTGAGATCGCCATTTTTTCTGCAGAAATTAACGCTTACTTTGCCGTCAAATTTCGCTACAAAAAACAGTTCCTATGTTCACGTGTTTGTTTGGGAATTTGAACTACAATCATGGACCAAAGTCTTGGGACAAACTTACATTTGTGGCGCTTTTTCACATGCGCCAAACAAACAGTCTCGCGCGAAATCGCTTTTGGTGCCTCTTTCCAGTTGTCTTAGCTAGTGCCTGCTCTTCCTATACCATCTCTCAAGCTAGTACATGGTATAATAGTATATTCGTTCTGAGTCATACTGCTTGCTTACTTCATGGAATGGACTACACCTTATTGGTGAGTTGTGGCAAAGGCGACTGCGCAGTCAAGAGAACAACACTTTTATAAACCCTTCACAGCAAGCTATGGGCAAATAATTATCACCGGGCACAAGAAATCTCATTCTTGACCATTAATTGTAAGCTTTGTAAATAGACAAACAGTTACGTTCTTCTATATTCTGGGGTGTTTGTTTATATGCGTTAATTACTTTCTTCACACGGAGACTTACAAGAGGATATAGCTTGGGAAAGATAAGTAAGAACTTTAACACAAGAATTAGATATCGCTTTAACATTCAATTTTGTAAACCATTTCACAGGTGACATTAAAATTAAGAGCTTCACATAATGTCTTTAACGGTGAAGAAAATTCGACCATTGCACAAAAAACCCCATCTAATTCCCCGTACCCCTTAAAGCTTCAAGTTCCAAACCCAGCCTTGTACGGATGATCAAAGGCACTTCACTTCAATTTACGCTACTTTAATGTTTGAAAGTAGTTAACATTTCCAACATTTCGACCACTTTTGCCATGTTTGCTAAAATTTTAACTTAGGCTTGTCTCGTTCGAGGGTAAAAAGGGTTACGGTTAGGTTAAGGGTATTTCAATTTCTTTTAAGCTCATAGTAAAGAAAAGAAATTTAAAGGTTAACGTTGATCGACAATAAAGTTGACAGTTACTTGTGAAAATACATTGTTCGTGGTTAGTCTTACGAAGCTCGTTTCATTCCGATCATGCGACTCATCAGAGACCTTTCTGCTTGGCAAACTCGTTGGGCATCACGCCCCAAGTCCCGTTCGCTAACAAAATTGTGACAGCAATCTCGCCTTCTATCGCATAAGGATTCCAGACCGCACAAATTCACGAGTGAACTGATTGACAATAAAGTTGACAGTTACTTGTGAAAGTACATTGTTCGTGGTTACTCTAACGTTGATTCAACGAAAAAAACTACACTAGCTTTCTGTGAAAACTTCGGGAAATTGGAACATTCATTTTCACTTGAGGACTTTAATTAGCTAGCTGGAAAAACTAATTCAAACTTAATCCACACGTATTAATGGATTCAACTCATTCAACAAATGATAAAAGAATTAACCGATTGCAAATCAAAGAAACTTGAATAGCAACTTTACTTCAGCCTGCGAACTATTTTTAGCATTAAGTTCTTCAAGTCTCTTTTACGTTTAATGTAAACCATGAAACGATCACTTATGTGTTGTTGTGCGAAATGCATTGTACACCAATTTATAACAACGGTGAGACTTTTGTTATATTCATAGGAGTAGGAAGAACGATCTGTTTTCATAAACCTAACTAACAAGAAACTAGCCTTCAGAGTATAGACTATTTAAAAACAACAAGCTGTTTGACAGTAACCGGGCAGCGATTTTTCTCAGTCCAATGTATTCCTAGTCCGTAGTACTTCAAACAAATGCCGAACTCTCAAAGACAGCATCTTTTAAAATATTTTGCAGCTGTCCTGACATTTGATGTAGAAATGACATGTTGTTTTTCTCTCACGGAAAAAAATTATTAAACTTCTGAATTATATATTTAATCTCCTGTTCTATGAGGCGTATCTTCAACGGCTATAAACTAAAACGCAACGCTGCTTGCGTAGATCAGTATTGCCTTTTTGTCTCGAAGAATGGCGAACTTGACTGCCTCGAATTTAACAAGCATATCCAAAGAAATGGCCTCTTCTACGCAAGACGAACGACAACACGACTTCAGAGCAGTCTATTTAATCATAAACGTAGTCATTAACACCATCGCTTGTCCATTCACAGTTGGACTGAATTTGTTGGTGATAGTTGCTATAAAGAGAAGACCCAGTCTTCGGGGCAACGCGAACATTATGTTGGCATGTTTGGCAGTCACTGACGTCTTGACAGGTCTGACGTCTCAGCCATCTATCATCATTTGGAACTTATCCCAGTTAAGTGGAACCGAGGAACGTTTTGCCGTTTTTTTCATGTTTAAATGGTTTTTCTTTTCCTGGTTGGCTCTTTCTTCGTGTCTGCATCTCATGGCAGTCGTTTGCGAGAGACTGGTTGCGATCAAATTTCCGTATCGCCATCACCAAGTTCTGACAAAAAGAAACATCAAGTTGGCAATCTTGTTTTGTTGGATATACAGTGTCACATGTCGTATTGTGCTGTATCAAATTGGTATACAAAGTAGCCTTTATGGTATTTATGCTGCACACATACCAACAGCGTGTGTAATTTTCGTTTCGTGTTCTTACGCTGTACTATACTCTGAGAGCCGTCGACATAAAAAGCTCATTAAAGCTCAATGCCTTTCACAGGAAGATGTAGAAAGATTCTTAAAGGATAGCAAGGCGCTAAAGACAACTGTTCTAGTAGTCGCTGCTCTTGGGCTGTGCATCATGCCCGGAACTTTCTTCCTTGTACTCAGACATTACGTCAACGCAGTCAACTCTGTGTCAGAAATTGTTTTTACCTTAATTACAATGAACTCTCTTCTTAATCCATTGATTTATTGCTGGCGCCAACGAGAACTACGGAAGTTCATATTTAAACCATTGTCACATCAAGCAGTGCTTCCCATAGATTAGAATTTTTCCATTATGACTTGCTGGGAAACCTGACAAGAACCGTAGTTATACAAAATAAAACCCAGCCTATCGAGAAAAGGAGAGAAGCACCGGCGTTCTGGAGAATAAA
>NC_090883.1:21774901-21817401 GCF_036669925.1 Montipora capricornis | reverse complement strand
ATATTTAGAGTTTTAGTCAGTATCTCATTAGCATTATTATAATCGATTGTATACATTTAAGTGCATACAAACATATTTTACTTTTTAACTTGAAAATGACCGTCGAGCGGTCGAAACGTCGTTGTTTTTTAACGTTAACTTTTATCGTGAAATCAGTTTCGAAAAGTTTGTTGATTCAAATTTATTTTAAGCTAAAGAAAAAGAAAATAAAGGCCATAGCGTGAAAGGGAAAAAACTACTATAGCCTTTAGTGAGAATTTCCCGAAATTGGAACATTCAAGTCCACATGGCGGCACAGTAATTAGCTGGCAAAACGTTAAAAGCATTAACGAGAAAACCGATTACAAATCAAAGAAACACGCATGAACGGCAACTTTACTTCATCCTGGCTAACCATTTTTAGCAGTTTTCAAGTTTCGTTTTCGTTTAAACTGCTTATAAGCCAGCCAACGATTACTCTTGAAGAAATATGTGGTGTTCTGTGAAATGACAACACTTTTTTTGGCATTGTGTGCCAGTTTTGTAACAACATGCAGTGAGAGTTTGATTATATTAATCGGAGCAGGAATAACGATCTGTTTTCATCGACCTTACTAGGGAGAAGAAGACTACTTAAAAACAACATAAATCTGTTTGGAAGTAGCCAGGCAGCTATTTTTTTCAGTCCAAGTGTAATCTTCCGTCGCACTTTAAACAAAAGACGGACTCTTAAAGCCGAAAACTTTTAAAAGATTATGCAGCTGTTCTGAAGTTTGATGTCGAAATGACGTGTTGTTTTTCTAAAAGATAAAATTATTCAACTTCTGAATTAGCTAATTAATCCCCTATCCTGTAAGACGTACCTTCAACGGCTATGAACTAAACAGCAACGCTACTTTTGTACGTTAGTATTGCCTGTCTCGTAGAATGGCGAACTTGACTGCCTCGAATATGACAAACATTACCAAAGAGATGGACTCTCCTACGCAAGACGAAACACAACAAGCCTACAGAGTTGTCTACTTAATCTTTAACATAACCATTAACACCATCGCTTGCCCATTCACAGTTGGATTGAATACGTTGGTGATAGTTGCTATAAAAAGAAGACCCAGTCTTCAGAGTAACGCGAACATTATGTTGGCATGTTTGGCAGTCACCGACGTCTTGACAGGTCTGACGTCTCAGCCATTGTTCATCATTTGGAACTTATCCCAGTTAGTTGATACAGAAGAAACGTTTGCCGGTTTCTTCAATTTTTTATGGTTCTTTTTTCCCTGGTTGTCTCTTTCCTCGTGTCTGCATCTCCTGGCAGTTGTTTGCGAGAGACTGTGTGCGATCAAATTTCCGTATCGCTACCACCAAGTTCTGACGAAAAGAAACATCAAGTTGGCAATCTTGTTTTCTTGGATGTACAGTGGTACATGTCGTATTGGATTGTACCAAATTGATAAAAAAAGTAGCCTATACGGTGTATTTGGAGCACATATAGCAATAGCGAGTGTAGCTTTCGTTTCGTGTTCTTACGCTGTCCTGTACTCAGAGACCCGTCGACATAAAAAGATGATTAAAGCTCAATGTCTTTCGCAAGAAGATGTAGAAAGATTCTTAAAGGAAGGCAAAGCGCTTAAGACAACCGTGTTTGTATTCTCTGCACTTGGACTGTGCATCTTACCCGGGATTTTATTCCTTGTATTTAGGAATTTTGATAACAGACTCTATTTTTTGAAGGAAATGGTTTGGACCTTAGTTACGATTAATTCGCTTCTTAATCCATTGATTTATTGCTGGCGCCAACGCGAACTAAGGAAGTTCATTTTCAAACCTTTGTCACAATCAGTGCTTCCCGTAGATTAGAATTTGTCCATGATGAATTGTTGTTAAACTTGGCAAGAACTGTAGTATGAAACAAAACCTTTCGAGAAAAGGAGCCACGCACCAGCGTTCTGGGAAATAAAGAAATAACTTATTTATTAGCTGCCAAATTTTAAGTGCTCTGAGATTTTTAACTGTCTATTGTTACTGCTAAGGAGGGCGGGGATAACAATGTATTACCGAATCGAAAAGATGATTTGGGAATATCGTTTTTGACTTTTACATCCCATTTTGAAAAATGGAAGGGGTAGTCTTAAAACAAGCATAGAAACCAGTGCATGTCAGTAAAACTCTAGAAAAGCCTGTCGCGTGGCATTATCACGCTATCGTGAAGCCTACGAAAATTTATTCCATAATTTTTACGACATACTACTGAGAAAAAAAGGGGAACTTTCAACAGGTTTTTTTTTTCTTTTTTTTCAAATGCGTCATATTTAGTCTGGCAGAATGTAGCGTGCAAACAAGCTCTTCCGTTGAAAATGGCGAGTAATCGAAATGTAATGGCTTGGTAACTAGTCACCAAGTCCTTATATTTCGTTCGCGCGCCATTTTCAACTGAAGAGCCTGCTTGCAGGGTAAGCAGAATTGAAAAGTAATTGTGAGTTTCGTGGTGAAGCACCAAATTCGGCAAAATTATAGTTTATGACTGGTAAGCAATATTGGGTGTGGTATGGAGCCCATCGAGGTGTACCTGTTAAAAATAAAAATACAGGTTGGATTTAAATTCAGGTTAACTTTTTCAACTTACGTTGATTTTTTCAGCCTAGGTCAATTTTTTTCAATTTAGGTTATGATGAACTGTCCAGAAAAGAGTTTTCCCTTTCTTGGGGGATGTAATAAAAAAAAATGGGGCCTGGATTTTCAGTGGAGCATATTAAAAAAATGAACAAATAATTCCTTTGCCTTCCGTCCTTCTTCCACTTACCGTCTCTCCCTTTCCTTCTCTCCTTCTTTACTGTTTCTTACATTACTACCAACGAACTGTGTCACTTACCGTGAGCTTCCACAACATTCCATGCCTCTCCAAGGATTCGAACCCTCGCATCATCTCCTCTGTATTGACAGCTAAGCCATCGAATCAGCAACTAAAATCTGCTACAAATTTTTTCTAACAATGGGTTTAAGCTATTTCCAAGCCTTCATGACAACCACCATTTCGCACATAGGATTGAAAAAAATCAGCTCATCCAAAGTTATATGGAACAAATTGTCAAAGAGAGTGGTTTACTTCTTCTTCAACCAGGTGACAGCGTACGCATGTGATAGCAGACAAGGGGTTTGCAATTAAGGACTTACTGGAACCTTTGGATGTCTCCTTGAATATCCCTCCAAAGTGAGACTCAAATAGATAGCTTACAAGACAGGAAGTCAAGGAAACAAGGAGAATTGCTGCAGTTCGAATCCATGTTGAAAGAAAAATGGAACAAATCAAAAACTTTAGAATATTGCAAGGTATCATCCCTGCCACTGAGTGGCATAATGCTAACAACATAGTGTTAGTTTGCGCAGCCCTTACCACCCTTCAGCCTCCTCTTGTGAGTTCAGTGTCATTACCATCCTTTTAATGATTAAGGAAAGTCATTTGGAAGGATTACGGTAAAAACCCCAGTCAGCTTCATATGCTCCACAATGTGATTTTTTTAGTGGGGAAAATATCATATGAAGGCTTTCCCGCAATATGGACATGTTATTTTGTAAATCGTGAAATTTATTAAAACAAGTATATTACTGTTGAGTTTTGCAATGCCACTGTCTATGAGGATGCTAGCTTTCTCCATGTGCTGTGGAGCAGAGTGACCTGTGACACTGAAGATTAGATGTGAGCTTACAATTAATACATCGTAACACAGCAAAAAAAAAATCTTACAATGATTCCGAAAAGATTACTCTGACTCTCAAGACCAAGTTGCACTCGTGGGTAAGCAAGTTCATACATCATGACAGAATCAAAAAACCTTTCAAGTTTTTCCAATATAGTTGACCAAAAATGTTCTTCAAATTTAACTTTTTCATGAAAATGTCTCCATTAGCTCCCTTGATGATAAGAATTCCCCAGTGTGATTCCCTGACGAACATTTGCTGGTAAAGCTGAAAAAAGCACTTGTGCTTTTTGTTAACCAGTAGACTAGTATAGTTGCCTTTCTTTCCTTTCACACAGATGTTTTGTCTTAGTGACACATCTCGTAATGTCTCATTTTCTTTTACTTGCAAATATTTAAACTCAGCCACACCTGGGGATTCCTCTGATGGGTCTTGAATTATGCGATCACGACTTGATCCCAAAAACTCATGCGTCTTGCTTATTAAGAGCCCACACTTCCTAAAAGAAAAACCATGTTTTCCATCAGCCGCCATTTTGGAAAGAAATGTATCTGCATTGTCATCCTCCTTTTCCAGACCTTGACGCATGGCAGAAGTCTGAGGTAACCTGTCACCTTGTAGTAGTTCTTTGAGAGGCCTTTGAAGGAGATGCAGTAAGTTTAAGGCTGGCTACACGTTTGCATTTTGATGCAATTATTCTTCCTTTGCCATGCAAATACCAATTGGAATCTTTACACTGTAGCCTTGTTTTGTTTTCAACAAGCTGAATTTCCTTCTCAGTAAAAGTTAGCTTTCTCTTTATTCCCATGACTTTCTCCTTTATGTCACTGAAACTTGGGGCAAGAGCACTAAATGGAGATATGCAACCCAAGTGAAAAAGTTGTGCATGATTTGAGTTTACTGTGCTTTGTTCAGGTGAGTGCTGTTCAGGTACTATTTTTAGGGAAGAACTAGATAGATGCTCATAAACTAGAGAGCTTGAAACTTCCTCATACGCTCCAACGTTTAAAATCACTTGCAATGTCATGATCTGATGGAACAATGTGCTTTTCAAAGGCCGTGAATAAAGCACTTTGACGATTTACCCTTCGTAGATCATCTAAAAGCTTAGGAAGGAACAGGCTTTATACACGTTAGTGTTGGGAACTGCCGTCATTCTTAGTATTTTCCCGTATCGGTGCTTGATTGGCCTCATCTCATCAATACGCTTGGACTAAGCTTCCTTTTGCGTGGCTTGTTCCACTCAGAGGGTTTGGATGTGCATGTAACACTTTCTGAAGTAGTGTCATTGTGGCCCTTTCCATAGTCTTCTAGAGCAGACATTAGTGCTGCTGTATGATTACAGGCCTCACCTAACCTGAAGTGAGAGCAGTGTTAGGATTTAGCTGTGGGAAATCAGGTATCCACCCTTCTAAGGGAGGGAATATTAGAAGTAGCTGGACGGGCCGGGGTGTGGGGAAGTTATCACAGTAAGAATATTTTTAAAAGGCAACTTGTCCGTGGGCCTTATTTTTCCCTGAGATGAAGGCCAATTTTTTTAGACAGAACCTCCACTAGCATGATGTTTTTATAAGTGACAATTCTCACGGGGGGGGGGGAAGGATAATTGTCACCCCCTTCATCTCCTCCAGTTCTCATTTATTGTGAGAGGCGTGAAGCTCTTCAACCAGTCTGCTTAAATGTATCCTACAGGGTTATAATAAGTTTGTACACAATCCTAGGAGAACAGTGCTAGTCGTAGGATGTGTCCAAATTCGCCATGTATAACATGCTGATAAGATTACAATAAAAGGACGTAGGTAAAAGAAAGTAAACCTCATTTACATACCCTGCTGTGCAATTACAATCTGCTGAAAACAATTTAGCCGTTTCCTTTACAATCGAGACCTACATGCTGTAAACTCGGTCTTGCGGCATTGATGGCAATACCTTGGATTTCACAAAGCAGTAGCCGCTCCTGTCTTTGATAAGACTTAAACTAATGTCTTGTACATGGCCATCCTTAAAAAAACTTGAAAGCTTTCAATGACAATGACAATGATAGTTATCCGGAGAAGTGTCTCACTTGGCTTGCTTTGTTCTGCGGGTTCCATACCAAGAATCAATAGCTTGTCCGAATTTTGCTCTTGACTGCATCAGTCTTCTAGTCTGAATACCGTCGTAACCTCCTAGTAATTTGCTTCATTTATTTCACAGATATTGCGTGGTTTTAACTTCGGGAATCATAAATTGGAACAACAATAAAAGCAAGGTGACACACGCTAACACCAACCCGGTGTGGCCAACACATCACGCATGCGCACAACCATTTCACCCGGTCAGTTAGCAGCCATGGACAGCTGTTTCGGAATTTTTCTAACAATGGGTTTAAGCTATTTCCAAGCCTTCATGACAACCACCATTTCGCACATGCGTAAATGACATAAAGAGAGGCTTAGAAAAAATCAGCTCATCCAAAGTTATATGGAACAAATTGTCAAAGAGAGTGGTTTGCTTCTTCTTCAACCAGGTGACAGCGTACGCATGTGATAGCAGACAAGGGGTTTGCAATTAAGGACTTACTGGAACCATTAGATGTCTCCTTGAATATCCCTCCAAAGTGAGACTCAAATAGATAGCTTACAAGACAGGAAGTCAAGGAAACAAGGAGAACTGCTGCAGTTCGGTTATACGGGAAAGCTTTGATAGCTCTTGCGACCAGTCGGTTCAGCGTCTTTGGGTTCGGAAGGACTACTGAGAGAGTTTGAAGTTTTTGTACGGCTCTCTTTTCTTGCTGCCCTTTCTCTCTGGTTTCTCTTTCCACGGTTGTTTCGATTCCATTTTGCTTCGCTTTTAAAACACGGTTTATTAGTTCTTGCTTTCGACCTGTCGTTTTGAGTCCGCGTGCTTTCAGCCATTTTTGCACATCGTCTTTGCGTGGCGTGACTGAAACAAATCCACTTCCGCCATATTGAAAGTGTACTTACCAAAGCCTTGCTTTCGCGCCAAACAATCCCAGCGTCCTTTACGTTGCATTGATCTTGGGTAGAGCATTGCACCAGTATCGCAGAGGACATGGGTTCGAATTCCGTTGAAACCACCTCAATTTTTTAGGTTTCTATTAGAGACAATTGCTTAAATTTCCCAGATAAGTGCGAGGATCACTTCCCTCCTTCATAAGAGGTGAATTGTTATTTAGTATCACCCAACTAGTGGACTAATGCAAATGCTGCATTTTGATTGGCTACGCTACTTGAGGACTATTAGTAATAGTCCTCAAGTAGCGAAAAGCGTGACGCTTTCTTTCGTTTTATTCCCAAATAGATATATTTTCAACTTACATTTGCTAACTTTATTATAGGCCTTTTCTGTCCGACTAGTTGGGTGATACTAAAACAATTAGACCCCTCGCCCTCAAGAGCCACGGGTCAATATCCAATTCGGCTTCGCCTCATGGGCTATTGACCCGTAGCCCTTGCGGGCTACGGGTCTAATTGTTAAATAGTTAAGAGAATATAATGCAAGAGAGCGACACCCTTATTAGATCCTCTTACGATGAAGATGAAGATGAAGATTGTTTAAAATCTATTCAGTATTAGCCCTGTGTCATAAGGCGTGATTATTTCAAGGACGACGAACTATTGGTCAGTTCGGTGTGAAAATGGACAGCGCAGTCAAGGTAACAAGAGATACCGGTATATAAAACCTTTGCAGGACGGGCAGAATCTAAAACTAAATTTCATATAATTATCATGGAGCACTGGGATTCTCTCTCTTACCTCGTATTCTCTTGTTATAGTGAAGCCTTTTTGCAACAGACAGCATTGAGAGCGGGCGATATGTCGAGGGTTCCTCGTGGTCTTCATCTTTCAACAGTGGTATACCTTCGGCTACTTCATGGCGCAGAATGCCTATTGTTTGTAGGACATAATCGGCAAGTATATGATATACTTGCTTTCTGGCATAAATTACTCTTGTCTCACTTGAACTCCCATGTGGGTTCTTAATAGACTCCAATTGGTTGCGGTTAGTCTCTTACAAATGCAAATCTACAGGAAAATAACTGTCCATCAAATATAAAAGCAGTTTAAGACAGTAGATTTCCGAACAAATCCGATCACTCCGAATAGTTTGAAAGAGAATCCTGCATCTCATTTGCGACATGATTCAGCTACAGGTTAAGTCCGGTTCCCACTTGTGCAATAAGCACAAGCGTAAGTATTAAAAAAATGTGTGGGAACCGCCTCGAAATGAATGAGGAATAGACATCAGCGTAAAGCGCAAGAAAGGAAACTCTTTCCTTTCCTTGCGCGTATGCTTATCTTACTGTTGTGTTTATTTCACAAGTGGGAACCGCAGGGGTTTCGTTAGAAGCCGGTCACCGGGGGTATACCGCCGACTTTTTTTCAGAAATTTGTCTCTCACCGCTGGCTACTTTGCCTTGATTTTCACTCAAACCTTTGTAAAAGATAAGAGTGACCGCCGCTTACATTGATTAGCCCAGTCATCCAGTGCAAAAGTTAGTGAAACCACTGGAACCGGTGTGAGTTTGCACAAGCACGAAGATTGTAATTCTTAAGCCTTCTTAGTGCATCTGATATTTCACCTGATGTAGGAGGACCATCTTTTAAATTCGTTAGACAAGTCAGGAAAGCCACAGATAATTTCTTTATCACTTAATACTTCTGGTATTTCTTCTCCAGCTAAGCTGAAGGATTCAGAAGTTCTTCGAAGTGCTCTACCCACCTCTCAACCATTAGATGTTTTATCACTGATTAATTTTCCGTCTTTTGCTCTCACGGCGCATGGTTTGCGTGAAGATTTGTCGTTAATCTTAATTTTTTTCCAAACTTCTCGCCGCTGTCCATGTTAATTATCTGCTTCTTCTATTTCGTTGGCCAGATTTTCAACCCACTTATGTAAAGAAATGCTCGTGTGCTTTCAAAGCGTACTACCGGACATCCCAAAAATCACCATCGGGGATGACCGACTCGAAAGAGTGACTATTTATAAGGTACTTGTGTCCACGTAACAAATGACCTGACATGGAACGATCATATCAACGCCGTCACCAACAAGGCAGCAAAACGTATCTATCCTTTATTAGACTACTCAAACGAGCTGGTGTGGCTGCTAACGAACATGTCCACATTTACATAACATAAATCAGATCTATTATTGAGAATGCAGAGCCAGCATGGTTTTTCCCGTCTACTGGATACCTCATTGGTCATCTGGAAGCGATACAGAGACGTGTGCTAAGAGCAATCTTTCCACACTGCAAAATATTCTGATGCTTTAACGATGGCTAATATACCAACAATCGAACATCGACTTTATCACAGGTTTTGTACTTATCATGCATCTTATATCACATACATAAAATCATGCACCAATTGAAACTCAATGGCAATAACTGGTCACGATATGCTAGTTAATGCTTGCCATTTCACTCTATTTTGAGAGTTGGCTTTTGCTTCACGCTAGGTAAGTTCTCTCTAATCAAGTTCTAACATTCGTATACGCCTTCAAGTGTGTCTGGGTCCTTTCACTTGCGTTTACCCTGCAGGTTTCACTCTAGGGCTGTCTTAGTCACATTTCCATCTGGTCTCCACGATGTGCGGCCAGTCCATCCCCACGTTCGTACTTTATCTCTCTCTATCGACCGCTCCCCAGCCTGCCTCAACTGCTCCGCATTTCGGATTCCTCACGGCCAACAAATTCGCAGGATGTTCCTTAGACACTTGTTAATGAACACAGGCAGCTTCTGCTTCAGACCCTTGTTCAGTCTCCAAGTTTCCGCACCATAAAAGAGAAGGGCATTCGCATTTGACGCAAAGATCCTCAGCTTGAGTCCTGATTGGTGGTGATGTGGACCACCCTACCAGTCGTGCATAGCTATCTGGGGCCCGTTTCTCAAAAGTCCCGAAACTTTACGGGCCGTTTTCATGCGTCACAATTCCCTTTGTATCTCAAGAAAGGAGAGGATTTAATTCGTCAAACTTCACAGTTATTTTTCTTTTTGCTGCCTTAAATACGTGTTAAAAGATTGGCTTTCCAAAACTAGTGGTTGGCAATTTCTCAAATGGCTTTTCGGGCCCGAAAAGTTTTCGGGACTTTCGAGAAACGGGCCCCAGGTCCGTAAGGCGCTCCGACCAACTTGAAATCCCGCCTGCATCTCCCTAAGCTTCTTGTCCAATGCCGTTTTAATCTAATATCACTCCGCAGACACTTTTCTCATCATCTTCAGCAACGTGATGCCACGCCAGTTTTTGTAGTGGCTCAGATCGCGTTTGGCAGCTTGATTAAGGCAGGCTTGCTGCAAGCAACGGTGGGAGTATTCTAAAGCCAAACCAGTCACTCCTTCCCGAAATGAAGCACATTATAGTGGAATATGGTCTATCAGGAATTCAAGCCATCAACTGAGGTATTGCTAACGAAAAAGAGGAACTAAAAGCATTTGAGACAGCAACTAAAGTGGCTGTCAGAAAGACAGGGCCGTTTTCTTTAATAACTACAAAACGTCTGGTAGCGTTTACGTGGGACGCTGTTGTCTTTGTAAAATGTGAAGTTTGGTTGCAAATGTCACTGATCCCTCAAGACGACTGAGAGTCGGATGGGACGTGGTCAAAGTGCCAAGGTAGGTTAAGTATGATGGTAATCGAACATTTCCCTTGCCACTTCAAGCGTTTTCTTGAATCAATCATTTTCGCATGTGCTCACATTAAAAAAAACAATTTTAGTGACAATTATTTACAGTGGGAACCGAAAATAAGGGCAAGAGGTATAATATTCCCGCGTTCATCGCTGTTCTATCGCGCTTGATCGAAAAAATCGATTTCAAAGGAGGACCAAGTTGCTGGCTCTCAGAGCAGACGAAAATCACTTGAAGGATACTTTCTTCTGCGAATTCAGTCTGAGAACGCAATAACTCGAAGAAGGGAAGTGGTGCTTGCGCTGAGAAGTCAGTGTGAGCTTTCGCGATGACTTTTCGTTTTTGTCCGGTATGACAATATCAAGCCAAGAGTTTCGTGAAAAGCACCGGCGTGGCGTGACATATCTGACTACGATGAAAACGATATTCTGCCACAGGTCTCTCAAATGTCCACTGTATTTGGCGCTGCGGCTAAATCAAAGGTTGGTTTTTGAGAAGAAGTGAAAACTGAAGGACCCGGAGAAAAGTCTCTTTAGAAAAGTAGAGAACCAACAAATTCAACCCTTATATGTTTGAACCCTGGCCCCATTGAGGGTTCCTCGTCCCTGTTTTCTGTAGTAGACTGGACTTTCTACCCGTTGTAGGTTTCAAAAGAGTTTTCAGAACCCTGTTGTAATCATTAAGATTCGCTGCACAATTAATACACATTTCCTCCCCAGAGAAACCAAGTCGTTCAAGATCTTCTTTCCTAGTTGTCTATGGGATCTCTCAGTCAAAGTTTTTCCGGCCACTGTGTGTTGAATGGCCTCGATTTAATTACTTTTATTTTAAATGTCTTACATATAAAGGTAACCTTTCCTACAAACTTCATTCCCCAATTACTTTGAAGTCATTGATAACCGGACCTTCGCTACATATCGCGTTAGATGACTTGCCTTTTTTCTTCATCGGGAGCAACCACAAGTATCTGTCAAATGCATCCAATCACACTAAAACATGCACATCCTTCCTTCATGCTTAAGTGCTGAATTTGGACGGTCTTTTTGGTAGTTGATCTTGGCTTAACTTTATCGCTTAACTTAATGTTATTTTATGCGGTACATTAGTTCATTATTTGGGCACCATTTTTTAACACTGGCTATTGAAGATTTCTTGACAATCTGTTTTGCATCAAAGTTCAGCCGGGGAAGGTGTAGCCACTGCTACTTTGAATTTTTCACACGCCAGAACACCAGAGTCTCGAAGGGCGTAAAGAAATCCAGGAATCCAGAATCAGACCAAAACCAGGAATGCAAAACCCAATATATATATTCTCGATTTTCACATGACGTCATGGCGGCCATGTCGGAGCCCCTAAACAAAGAAACGGCGGCCATGTTGTAGGCCCCACAAAATCCTCCGGGAATTGAACTCTATTATTATGCAAACGTTTTCTTTTGTTTTCGTTGAAAAACATGGCTGTTGCTCACGTGAGTGAAAGCCAACAATAGACAGAGAGCATGTAATCTTCGTATTTGCTCAGGAAGCCCTAAAATGACTACTTGGGTTTTGGGTCGAAACCCATTCTCGTCACCAGAGCCTTGGATCGAGCCAAGGCTTTGGGAAACTCTATGTAGGAGAGCATGCGCCTTAGGGTTCTTATAACCAAAAATTGGCTATTTGAAGTTTACCTCGCCTGCTCACTCCTCATGCTAACGTGAATGCACCAATTAGAGACGCGTTTGATTGTTCTTCACGAAAACAAATGAGAACACACTTTTTTTCAGGGTTCCCCAGAGCTTTTCTCTCCCGCAGTCAAGAGAATTGGTCAAAACCCAGCCCGAAACATTTTGGGTATTAAGCGCACATGCGCAGAAGCATCTAGAGATCAATATTCGAATTGCTTTAGTAGAAATCCACTCACATACTACCTTTGAATTCCAATTTTTATTGATTTTAAAAGATTTGCTCCCTGAAAATGAAAAACGTAAGCGTACCTAATTTACATAATACCTGGGACCGACACTGTGTCGTTTTGAGACGAACTTATGTTTTGGCAATTTGTAGTAATTTTTTGCGATCATAACTGCAATCATTTGAAACTGTACGGGATACAATTGATCTAAATGTACTTTGAAACTAGTCCTAACGTGAACAAAGTCAAGAGAATCGAGAGTTCATAAATCATTAGTGTTTTTTGAGAGAACAGTAATTGAGTTGTTTACGATACTAACTGAGCAGCCGTGGAAGTTGAATGAACATGGATTGCTGCACCACTGTTGGTTGTTGTCAACCTCTTCTTCAGCCATTGCTTTGTTTTTGTTCAAAACACCGGCTTTTTGACTACTTTATCTATCAATCTATAGATAGCGAGTAGTGAGCCAACCAGATTACGGTATTCGTAATAATAAGTGAGATGTCTTCTACTTACAAGGTTTAGTGAGCCGGTAAAGGCCCTCAGATTAGGTTACATGAGAGTACTACTAAATATAATATTGATTCGACAAAGACTCCTCCTATCTGATCGAAAAGCACACGTATAGACCTTAATAAGGTCTAATTCTTCTCAGATTCTAGGATGATGCTACACTTCATTAAAATCACTGTAAAACCTCTCACATAAATGTCAGTGCCCTCAATGTTGATATTCTCAATAATTGCATTTCGATCCTGGCATCTATTTTGTACCACGACCATTCTTTTATGATTGACAAGCTCTCGTGACACGGTCATCATGCAAAGGGCCTATTGAGCCCCTTTTTCAGCCGTTTCTTTCGATTTTGTAGTATCCACCTGCACCAATTACACGGGCGTGTTGTGCAGCGTATAACTCTGAACTGTGGGAAGCCCGGATTTAAGTTTATCTTTAAGTAATTTACTATTTTGAGAAAGTAAGTGCCCGTACACTACTTTCAGTACTTGTTGTCTTTCTTGTTCTTGTCATGACGGTGGCACTCTGTTTTTGAAATTTCGTACTTATATCCTGTAACATTTAAATAACTTGAGATGAAAATGAATCACTATGCTAATATTCATCCCACAGTTATAATCATGGCCACAATACACGCCGGATAACATCACTTCAAAAACATGTGTCCGGAAATGCAAAATCAAATATCGTGTTGTGTTTACGTCATCTCGAGCTCAGGAAACAACAAAAAGTAAAATACTGGCATAATTTTTCAAGATATCATGAAACATCTATTTTTGAACACGTAGGCCAACCATAAGAGTTGTTTTCATCACGTAGTAAAAACGTCTGAAGGAAATAAATTCCATAGTTTTTTCATTTTTATTATCACTAAAGGCTTAATTAAACGAGATGACAAGGAAGCACTTGACCCCACAGATATTATCATGGACGCGTTATTCACGCCGGATCGCTTCAAAACATCTGTCCGGAAATGCAAAATCCAATAATAGTGATGTGTTTCTCTGGAAACGACAACAAAAAGTGGAATACTGACATATTTTCTCGAGATATCTTGAAACATTTATCTATCTTTGAGCACCGTCAGGAGGGCCAACCATAAGAGTCATTTTCACTGCGTAGTAAAAAAGTCTGAAGGAAGAAAACTCCATTCATTTTCACTTTCGTTATCACTGATTTAAAGGTACATTTTCGGCCTTTTACACACCAGCGTAGTCCAGTCTGACTGAAATATATCAAATGTTGCTCAAAAAGATTTTGCTCGATAAAGGTGAAGGATAGATAAGCCGTATTTGAGAGTCACTTCGAAAACCCCCGGCTAAGGGGGATAATTGAATCCCTGGGGAAACCAGAACGTATCCCTAAGGGGGTGATGAAGCTTGCGCTTCCTCCCATTTTGTAACCCAAAAAAGAAATTTTATCCTCGCCCAAAGATACAGGAAAGATACTAGATATCCCCCTCACTGGTGACGTTCGGGATCCTGAGGTGACGTTCGAGATCCTGACGTGGCGTCCGGCGCTCTCTGCCTTCCTTGGCTCGCTGAACCTCGCCCAACGATAAGTAGCTTAAGTCGACGTGAAGTTAAGCACGCCCCAAAAGCCACGCTATTCCAACATGCAGGATCATCTTGTTTAATCAAGTTGAAATACATCCTTCATCTGCATGTTGGCTTGCAATTGACTTCGTTGGAATAAGCCTCACGACTCCGAGTTAATTCACGGAGATTGGTGAACACTAAGTCACAACCCCATCTATACTGTCAGTATACAAACTTTCACTGTATCGATTTTCCCTCCAGGTGGAACCAAAATGATCCCATACGGTAAGTCAGTGGCCAATCCGTAAGAGATTTCTCCTTCCATGACGGGACCCGTTGATTCACTTGGTCTGGCCACGAAGGTGCTCTGCTCTTCGGCAGCCACTACGTGCAGTGCCCAACACTGGTTGCTGTCCATACTTTGCATGCATGAGAAGTCTGGTGTATGGATCATTGAAGCAATTGAAGTGTAGCAAACTCTCAGTCGAGTTTCAGCCACTCTATTTCCGTCTGCATAGTTTTCCCAAGGCATTTCTAAAAGCCTGCATCCTGAAAGTGTACACTAGTGGATTTACCATCGAATTTGCCAGGTGAAGAACTTTCACAAATGACTTTAAAAGAGGAGAAAAACATTGTGGACAGAATACCCTAGCAAAGTACACAACAAAAGCTGGCAACCAAAACACAAGTGAAATGACAATCACGCCCAGAATCGTTTTGGAAAGTCGTAGATTGCGCTCGGTAGTGTTGTGAGCAACTCTTCCTTCCGGGATTACGAGCAGTCGAGCTCGTATTTTGACATAACTGACGCAGATAATCAGCAAAGAAATAGATAGGCAAGTAAGAATGGCAACAGAAAAGTAAACCCTGTTCGCTCTCCTAAAGAACACCGGTATCAAAGACAGCACAGTCATGACAATTCCGCTGAACCAGACTATGAGGACGCTGCAAACGTAAACTTGAAGGTTTGCTACACGATGGCGGAGTGGCCATAATACCGCATAGACTCGTTCAAGAGAAATGAGAGCTAGTAAAAGC
Source organism: Montipora capricornis (assembly GCF_036669925.1). Taxonomy (NCBI): domain Eukaryota; kingdom Metazoa; phylum Cnidaria; class Anthozoa; order Scleractinia; family Acroporidae; genus Montipora; species Montipora capricornis. The sequence continues at coordinate 21,802,106 of NC_090883.1, read as the reverse complement.
ACTGACGAAGAAGAAGCAAAGAACTGGAACGTTGATGTGGGACTTTGTATGTTTCTTCCTTGTCCTGGTTCCGCCAGCATTCTAGGAACGTTTTCAGTTGCTAAGACCAAGGGCTCTGCTATCCCCACAAGCAAGTCCGCCACTGCAAGATTGATCAGAAGAAGATGTGGTCGCTGTCGACGGAGATTCTGAGTACAGAACACAAGAATTGCAAGTGAATTTCCAATGATGATTAACACTGCCTCCAGTGTAAATATGACGATGAATGTAATTTCAGTTGCGTCTAACATCTGTGCTAATCCTGTAGCTTTTTAACCTAGTTTTTTGTCGTTACCTTTGTTTAAGGCATACTCTGGTCTTTCTGTCATACAATAAGCAAATCCGAGATTATATACCATAAAGCAATCACCTTTTTGACGCAAGTTGAAGGTTATTTTTAGGTAAATATCGCTGAAGTCATTCCTTGTCAGTCATCGTCAGGGTAACGGAAGGGTGTCTCAACGTTTGTTGACCCACTCCCATGTCAGTGTGACATCACATAGCAACGGGAGCACCAGTTTAGAAAGAAAACAGACAACGCTAACTGAACCAATCAATCAAACTTTATTTTTAGAGGATATAACACTTAATGATTAGACAACTAATCGTTGAGGCCTTCTTAAAAACTTAAGAACTCAACAATCAATAATACATTGTAAGTAAAGCCTAATTTATCATTTAATCGAAAGCTAAAAGATATATATGTTATTTGCCAGTCCGTATGGCAAAAAACTGTGGTCTTGAAAATGCTTTCCGAGGCCAAAGGCCGAGGGCAGCTTTTTCAAGACCTCGGTCACAGTTTTTCCGTGGGGTGTGTACGCATCCACGGTATAAAAACAGTCGTGTTTTAATGGCTGTTAGAAATGGAATTCCCATGGGTCATTTTCGGTATATCATTGGATTCTATTGCCTCTGTTGAGATCCCTTGGGATGCAATGGTTATGCTGTGTGATTTTGGCAGTGACGTAGCTTGGCGCCACGTTCAACGATTTCGCCTGTACATTTGAGCAGAAGTTCAGGGGTGTTGTTTGTTGCAATTCTCTGGTGAGTGTCATTGAATATGTCTGATTTAAGATATGCTTGTTCAGATTACTGCAGCTTTCGAGGGTTGTTTACGAAAGACGACGGAAGCAGTCTGGTTACTTTCTTTCGAGGTTTAATCGGAACTTGCGATCGAAAGGCAGTCCGACGCTTTCATTGCCAACTGAATCAGGTCATTCCTACGTCAGGGGCACCCAACGAGAATATAGTTCAAAACCACTTAGACATAGCATTGTTAAACGTATTTTAGTATTTAAACGGTAGATATAGGCATATTTTTATCCCCTTAAAATTTTTCATCTGTTCGGATTTCCTAACTGAAAGTCTAGTGATCCGAAAATTATAGGGATCAAAGCTTACCTTTTCGAAAATTTCATCCAGAAAAAAGTCTCCCGAAAATTCTAGGTGAACTTTTTAGAGTAAAAATCCTTTAAAAGTGGGCAATTATACTATGTTTTAGATGTTCGAAAATCCTAGGACAGGCAGGCAAGCAAGAAATTTTAGAACAAATGTTTCGAAAATTCTAGATCTCAAATCGTCTTCCGAACAGATATTTTCCGAAAATTGACGTTGGGTGCCCTTACTACGTACCACTTCGAAGCAGAAATCACCTTGAGCTTTTCTTTCAACAGCCAGTTTCACTTAAGTTGATGTGCACAAATACAACCCCTTGCCTATCGTGGGCTGTTAGGCTTTGGGATACACCAAACCCATTGTCGAGGCGATTAAATCGATCTGTCGGCAGGAGGACAGTATCAGTGAGACCCATTGCCCATCGTGGGCTGTATGGCTTTGGGAAACAATTCAGCCCAAACAATTTGAAACGGTAAGCCCGTTGTGGTAGCGAATAAATTGCTTTGTTGGTGATGACAGCAGTGAATCCCAATGGTAGGGTCGTGTAATTTGCAATTTTGCTTTACGGTTTTGTACAAAAACAAAACAGCTTCCTTCTCTTCGTAAGACATCTTTGTACAGTCTACAGATTGACTGTAAGAAGTATTGTTAAACAGCCCAAGGGTAAACTTAATACCGAGATCGGGAACCGTCAAGGATACCAGTTAGAAAAATCATTCAGAACCTGCGAAAAAGAAAAATACGAAGATAAATGAAGAGCTTCCTGAAGCGACGTGTTCCAAAATCGTCGAAGATATACCACCTCGTCAACAACTACAAAGCGTGCCTTCTTCAATTTTTGCACAGATATTAAAGTAAGCCCCGCTCGGGGAGTCCAATTCTGTTCCTTTCAGTAATTCCAAACTCCCCATTACGGCGATTAGAAATCCCGCTCTTCTCTCTGCTTCTCTAAGCGCGCGCTGGAGCACTCTGTGCTCACAATATAAGTTATAGCAAATCCTTTCCGCCCGCGGTGATTGAACCTCACATCTGAAAGTATTTGATAAAGTGGACAGAAAATTTTTCTTTGAGAACGGCAATCTTTAAAAGTAAGGAGAATTTTCTAAGTTATTTCTAGATCTTGCTTCGGTCTTGTGTGTTTCACTGTGAGCATTTAGTATTGCATTTAACAACACTCCAATCGATCTGTTTTTCTTGCGAACCAGTTTGTTCAGTCGTTCCGAAACATTTTGTAAATCGAACCAGTTTTCAATTGCCCATTGTGTCAAACATTTTGTGAATCGAACCAGTGTGTTCAATCGGATTTAAGAGAGTGTTTTCACATGACGCAACCAAATTGGAAAGTCAAAGCTGCGAAGTTTCCTGATTTTTTAATCTACCAGGTAAAAAATTACTTAGAAGTAAATATTTTTCCAGTTTTAGGCCCCGTAGCGTTTTTCGTTTTGAGAATACAACGTTTGGAATTTCAAATTTCTCCTTGCGTGACACCAAGACAGTAACTTCGTATCCTTTAGGCTACTTGTCCGAATGTGACAAAATATCAAGATTGCCAATTTTACCTGTCAACTATACATCTATATAAATCAAATTTCTTATATTCATATCAAGTTGTCATATATTTATGTCAAACGATATATTTATACATCACGTTTTTTATATTTGTATCAAATTCCCAGATATTCATGTCAAAACAATTTTCCCTTGCCAATGCAGCTATGCCTATATCAAGCCGACTTTTTCATTTTTTGATAAAAAAATTCATGTCAAGTTTATGTGCACATTTTTCTAAATCAAGAAAGCCTGGTGCCGAGCATTTAAAAAATGAAGAGGGAGTCTGAGAACCAGCTGTGCAATAAACAACATGACGGCCACGAATCTGTTAATTCCGAACGCAGAAGAGTTCTTCGTAAAATGCTATTGTCTGTGTTTACACCGCAGAGCAGAGCAGAGCAGAGCAGTACGAGAAAATGTTACGAGTATCAACGCCGAATCATCGAAACACGCCTTCACCAGGTGGCTCTGAGTTACGACATTTAGCAGCTTTCATTGACAAATCTTGGTGAAACTGGAAAGCCTGTACTGCCACAACAACGAGGAAAGCGACATCGAGAACAGTACAGGAGGTTCAAACGGCTGCGCAAACTTATTAATTTATTATATCCCTGTGGGCAAGGCTGATGGTCTTGAAGGCATTACAATCCATTCCCTAATGTATTCCCCAGGTCCCGGGGAAGGGTGGGGGATTATAGGGGCATTGAAGCGCTTTTGAACAACAATCTGTCCCCTGGGGGTGGTGTATTTGACTAGTTTTGACTTTGGGTCCCGTCCCAACGTGGGGCAAGAGTAGAACTGGGAGCAAGCACGGTGGTAGGGGAAGTACTATTATATACACTATATAGGTATGTGCCGCCCGATAGGGTAGGGTTTTTGAGGTGCTCAGGGTATCCTTTCCTGGTATTTTTGGTATTGTGATCCGTAGTTATGCCTTAGATAGGGTCACTAAATTGCAGTATCCACCCTAACGCGCAAAACGAAAAACATATGGTCTGTTAAAACTGTACTACACGCCTGAATAAACGTTTTCAAGTTTAACAAAGTGATTTTAAAGGGACCTTCATATAATTATACCTTGTATGGGCCTTAAAAAGGGTATCGAATGTCGATTTTCTACCCTTAAATAGGGTCAGGGGTTGAGAACCTTGGCGGGACACACCTATCCTAAATTGTCGGGAATACCTTCCCCCCCCCCCCCCTCCCTCGGGGGGGGGGGGTAAGAGTTGCTTTGATCAACGCATATCGAGATATTCAATCTGAATTCCTAGATTCCTTTAAACTTGACTTGAACCAGGCTTAATTAGTATGTGTGATATGCAGCGTAATTTAAATTTCACGTCACTTTGAACCTTGCAAAGAGTTTTGTCAGCAGATGGTCTTGAGCAATAATGAAATATGGGTGCTTTGCCCTTATTTAATAGTTGAACAAAAAATGTGTGTCAAATTAGCATTCTACCAGTAACTTAAATGCAAACTTCACAAAACCAAAGTAGAACATTTGAAATTTCTTTCCATAGTAAATGTTGGATTGTTTTAAATTGCTTACCCCAAGGATAGGGGAATTTGATCTCAATTTCTGCCTCAGCGGTCGGGGGTCTTGATGCTTTTTGACCAGGGTCTATGTCAAATTTCAATTGACTGGTGCATTATCGTTTACATTTGTTACGTCGTCGCTGTCGGGACTCAAACTGTGCAGACCGTCTGCAAAATGACAATTCAGTTAGCCTGACTTAGCCCTAAATAACATTCGGTTAGCCCGATTACTTAGCTCTCAAGAATAGCGAGGGTAACACCATATTGAACCCCTAGTCTGCACGCTCTGCACAGTCTGCAGTCTCCATTTTGGCGTGATCGTTCCTGATACATGTTTTCAACTGGAAGAGTTGTGGAGTAACTCCAATTTTCAAAGGTTGACCCAGAAAATTACAGGCCTATCTCGAAACTTTTTGAGGAAGCCATTTTAGTGGAAACTAAAGCGGCCTTCACACGGCAAACTTAAGTTTGCAAACTCGTGTTGGCAAACTCAAGTTGGCGTGTGTGAAAGACACAACAACAGTTGTCAAACATGTTTGCAAACTATTGGCGAGAATAGAGGCAAGTTCTATTTGTCGCCAACAGTTTGCCACACCAACTTGAGTTTTGCAAACTCAAGTTTGCCGTATGAGGGGCCGCTTAAGTTGTACATTTATCTCTTACTACAAGATTTGGACGCTGCATGGACGTGACACAGCGGGAAAATCTCATCCCCGGCCTCTCCTCGGCCATGATCATCTAACTGACCGCGCGACATTGAGAAAGAGAACTTAAAACAGCTTTGCGAAACTAAAAACAGATTTTTAAAAACGATGATGGAGCATGGGGTTCCGCTCTCTTACCTCACTCTTTCTTGGCTTGGGAAAACAAAATGGCGTAAAGGTTGCGGATATTGACTACTATAAAGTTGCAGAAAAGTGGCTGTTATGGAAAGTCGACCTACAGTAGCTCCGAGGCAGCAAAGTCTTATACTGCGACGCGCCTTACCGTGGCCACCTTACAAAGTTTTTACAAATTATCCGCCAATCAGGATGTGCGAATTTGATTGCATGGGTAGTTGAGTTGATCTATTTACGGGTGATTGTCAAATGTGAAAGTTTGTTGGGTGGCCACGGTAAGGCGCGTTGCACTGTAAGTAGCACTGAATGATAATAGTGCTTGACTCCAAAACTACAATGAACCCAGCCATGCAATTTGAAATCACGATGCCTTTATTCTACCGATACAACTCTACACAAGGCGTTTAGAACTGTGCAAACGGAAATTATGCATTGATTTCTTATTTAAGGTGGCTCTAACCAGTTTCAACACTTTGAAGAGACACCTCTCTTTAGAAAGATTGGTACTACACACTGTGTCACGTTACAGCAATGTCATGATACCATACGAGAACAAGATGTGATCATTATTGTGTCGTAATATGACCTCCCCTTGGCAACGGGAAAGCCCAGCAAAAACATCCTATATTTTGGCTTTTAGTTGCTCATATCTCAAAAATAAACTCCGTGACCCTCATTTTTTATTTCTGGAAAGTGAAGGCCGGGATGAATTCTATACCGCAGAGAAGCGGTGGCCTCATGGCTAGAGTGTTCGACTCCGGATCGAGCGGTCCGGGTTCGGGTCGGGACCGGAGAAATTGTGTTGTGTTCTTGGGCAAGACATTTTACTCTCATGGTGCCTCTCTCCACCCAGGTGTATAAAGGATACCGGCAAAATGCTGGGGGTAACCCTGCGCTGGACTAGCACCCCATCCAGGTGGGAGAAGTAATACTTCTAGTCGCTTCATGCTATAGAAACCGTAGATAAGCGCCGGCCTGATGAGCCTTCTGGCTCGTAAGCAGAGAATAATAAATAACACCGCGGAGTCAGAGCCACCTTAAAAAATCACAGATTTACGGTGCCTCTGATTCTGCGGTACAGAATTTTTTTAAACTTTGCAGAAAGTTTCGTCTTGGCCTACTGATCACTTTCCAGAGTTCAAAAATGGGGGTCACCGGGTTTATTTTTGAGATAGGTGCAACTAAAGACAAAATAAACGGTGTCGTTACAGGGCTTTCTCGTTGCCATGGTGACTTATTACATCACAATAACGACCACATATTATTCAGCAATAATTAGTGTTCCTTATGGTACCATGACATTTCTAATACGTGTTACAGCGTAGTAGTGCCAAACCTTCTAATACGTTACGTTAATGTTACTGGAAAGCTTTGAACCTGGCTTGAGCCACCGAAACTGCCTGATGCGCCGTGTTGAAAGTCGTGTCTCAGCCCCTACCTCCCCTCTCTGGCAAGAAACATTTTCAAGCGGACATCATGAAACGTCTAACTTTGTTTGGTAAATGATTCAATTATCATTTAATACAATTTTATTCAATAAAGTCACAGCACCTTTCCTGAAGTAACTAGTAAATTTATTATTTTCATATATCGAGTAACACTTGACGGCAAAACTCATCGCTGGAACGTTATTAAAATGCCTAAGTGAAATTCCTAATTGAAAGACCTAAAACTCAAAAACGTTAAGAAACCGTTTGAGAGGTTATGGCGTTTCGACGTAACTTCGAGTCATTATTTTAGTTATTGCTATTTCATTTGACCTTTGGGATTTAAGCCCACAGGGCCATTTTTTCGCTCTATTGGTTTGATATCTTCGATCTTTCCAATTCTTACTCTGAATTTTTGACCTGATAATGACGTTAAGTGAAGTCGAAACGACGTCAAAACTTTTCAAAAAGTTAATTCTAAGAGTTTTATGTCTTTCTTGGCCCGTATTTTAAATTGTAGATTAAGAATTTAAGGCATGTGCAAATTAAAGCTCACACTTCCATTTTATTACTTAAGCTTTGCATTTAAATCTTAGCGAATTTGCGTTATGTTTTCCCCTGAGACAAATCATGGCCACACCCTGCCTTTCATCCTTTTTTTCGGCGTAACGTTCATGTAGTTTATTTAAAGGAACGAGAGATCAAGTAAAGATCGGATTGACGCACACTGCAGACCTGCATAATCACTAAAGCGATAAGCGTGAACCGAGCAAGGTAAATACAACAGGTGCAACATCTTGAAACAGGAAAAACATCTATCAAATTCTGGGGTTGGTCATTTGTTGTCAACATGGTAATTATAATATTTTGATCTTACAGATATCCAAAGTCATTGGTATTATTGGCCTATTATTTTCATATAAGACGCTGTCTTTTGTCAAGTATGGACGAAGTTTACGGTAAAGAAGCGCATCTTTCAAGTCCGCGATTCGACGCCGCTGTTGACAAAATTGGGAACACTAAATCATTGACGACATCTGAACGCGAGAAAGCTGTTCTCTTATTTGTCTTCGGCGTATTTGGCTTTATCCTTCAGATTTTCTTCTCCGTAGGAATTGCAGCGAGTCAAGACATTTTGGAAGATACTTATGTTCCGACTCCCGTTCTTTTGATCTCCGCTTCGCTTCCATTCTTTGTCATTACCTCAGTTTTGCCTTATTTCGTTCTCCAAGTGCCACAGCACGCGCTCTTGGGGACAGTAGTGTTTCTGAGTATCGTAGGCGTGCTGTTATACGCTTTAGTCGAGCATGTGGTTGTTCGGATTCTCGGGGTCGTTGTCACGTCCACTGGTATCGCGATTGGCGAAGTTACGTTCGTCTCGCTATCTGCTCTTTACGCCGACTCTGCTATGAGCGCTTACGCAGCTGGAACCGGGTTTGGCTTCATCACTGGGCCACTGTATTATGCAGGTAAGGAGATGAATTTTTAAGGTCATATCGACAGCAATTTGATTGACTGTCTTCCACCCCGCTATCATTTTAAGATGCTTTGCTAACGGGTTCGATTAATTCGCCAAAGTCAGATTCTGACCATTTTTGCACTACTGAGCAAATTGACAGAACATGACTATAGCGAAACGATCTAAGACGACAGCGAACTGGGCATTAGTGAAATGGCGATAAAGAATTAAGAGAAATTTGTTCAGTGTAATGGACTTCACGCATTGTCATATTTCGATATCGCAAAACCTGATTTTTAATTATTCAGTTTGGTAAATCGATGTCTGAGTATATAAAACGCGTCGTAGATAATTAGTTTTATAGACAAAATAAAAATTTGCCATAACCCACTGACCTCACTTTAAGATTAGTGATACCTTTCCTTTTGTTTATATTAATGAAATCGTTTAATTAAGCTGAAAAAACTACTTGGATCTCACAATGTCACTGAAGAACGTTAGACTTCAAAAGGAAGCGTAATTTTTTATGTCGCCGGCTCAAATATATGCATGAAGCGTTAAAAAACTGCGCTCGTTTTTCTCTGAATGTTAGTCTTATAAGCTTTCAGTATATCACGAACATAATCTTTGTACGCACGCTTGACTTTGAAAAACAGTTTCCCTTCAAAAATAGCCGAATTTTAAAAGATACGCAGGACAGAGGTATTGATTCACATATTCACCATAATTTTAGCGGTCTTTGGCTGAAAACGATATCACTAAAGACTAATTTGAATTTAGAGTGGATAAAAAAGTCGCGAAATATTGTGGTTGTCGCGCAAAATTATATTTAAATGCAAATCTATCTCGAGCTCTTCACAAACTGACCAACTTTATCAAAGGAACATTGTATGACTAAGCGCAATCAATAATAGAGTGCCCATTTAATTTAGAAAATTGCGCTCTTACAATAGACTTAAACACGAAGACGCACTCTGTTTTTGTTCGACTGAATCATTGAAGCACGACTGTTAATCCAAAATGGCGATCAACAACAAAGATCTAGAGAGTGAGACCGAAGCCTTAAAAATATTGTCACGGTGAAAAAAGTCAGTGACAGATAACGTATTATCACATATTACGGACATATTACGGTCGGGGCTTTTTTATTGAACAAATTATCACAGAGCTCTGCATGCGTCCACAGTTGATTGACAAGTCACCCACTTGTGCTTTTAGGTACCATGCCTCCGTCTTCGTGCTTTAGGTACCACGCCTCCGTCTTCGTGTTAAAATGGCGATGATCGAAAATGAACATTTTTCGCATCTCCAATGCAAATTGACGATCCCTTGGGGTAATGAAAAACCGCTGCATTTGAAGTTTGAGCCAAGAAAGAAAAAGAAAAACTGGAATAATTTCAAATGATTATCCATTAAGTGTTTAAAATGGTTGTAAAACATCTGGACACTATGGTACAATTTTTGCCACAATTGGGGCCTGGACAAAGGTGAAATGTCTGGCGTTTAAAGGTCATCAAATATTGTTTGGTGACCAAACATGCTGATGTTGAAGTGAGTGGCCAAAGGCCAAAGGGTTAAAACATAATAATTAAGTATTCTCGTTTGTCTGACGATGTGGTCACTTGTGATGTAGATCGCGACATTTCGACTGCATACTGCTAGTCTTCATCAGGCGGTGAGGCCTGTTTACACGTCACCTTTCAAGCAGGATGCTCCGCCTGATGAAGACGCGATCTACATCACAAGTGACCACATCGTGAGACAAACGAGAATACTATATTATTACTGTACTTCACCACGGTGAATAACAGCAACCTTTTTTACGGGTTAAAACATGTTTGATCTATCTCAGATTAAACTCCACAAGCAAAGAACTATGGGCCACAAATACGTAGAAAACACGCGGATACAAGCGGCTGAGCAAGCCTGGTACACATGCACGCGCCAAACATGTTTGACATGGCTGGCCAAACGAACAAAACCTTCGCCCATCGAAAATGAGAGCAAAAGAAATGTTTTAATTTGTTTAGTCGAGTGTTTGATGGCCTTCAAATTTTATCAAACACAATCAAACAGCACCAAACAAGGTGGTCATACGGTAAAATGGTTGGTCACCAATCAATGTTTGATGTTTATGGAGAGAATTCAAAGGCGGCCAACGCTACTGGATGCATATGATGGGTGAAGAACCTTCGCTGATCCACAGCATCAGGAACTTCTTATGCAACACCCAAGGACAGAGAAAAATATCTGACCCTGGTGGGAATGCCGGAAACTTGAATTCTCTCCATACACATACACGCGCTGCTAAGGACAACATTCCTTTACAATGTTTGATGTTGTTTAAACGCCAAACATTTCCCATTTGGCCAGACCCTAAGATGAGCCGTGAACGGAAATTAGAGAAAAGCCATGAAAATACTAAACGAGACGAAAATGCACGACAAAATTGACCCAAGGCACAACACACCTTTAGGATAAGAGAGTACAAACCGAGTAACATTGTTAGTATCGTAACTTGTGTTTTCAATTCAATAAGAGTTTAACAGTGTTTTTGGTGGTGTTCATTTATTCGTCTTGTGCCATTTCCGTTATTAGTAGATTTAGTAGGTCTTGTTTTATTTAATTAAATCTTTATTCCACTTGTTTTTACTTGTTTGCTATGAAACGACCCTGTAGTTGTTGTATGCCAGTGTTTGTATGCGACACTGGGATTTTTAAGTTAGTTGTCATCTACACAAAACGAGCTTTCCGAGTTTCAGGTATCCTGTTTTTGATTTATCGCCGGATTTCAGTGTGGTTTTCTTGGATTTTCTGTGAAGAATCCCTTTTAGCTCAGAAGATCCAGATAGGGCCGCACAGGGTCACGGCATTAGAAAGAATTTGTCCAGAAAGGTGTGGAGGAAAAAATCAGGCTCTTCTTATTGCAAACGAAGCAAAACCTTCCAGACATCATCAAAATATGTTAATTTTGATTAATACTAAGAATGGCGAAGTTTTGGTTTTCCCGACAAAAACATGGCTACGTATTTTTTTTCTGAATAGAATCACATGCGAAAAAAAAATTTACCCACAAAGGATCGTGATATTTTGTGAAGGTACTTAAATAACGTCAGGTGCCTCACAGGACTTAAATAATCTTAATATTACTGGAAAATCTGAAAAAAACTGAACAGTTAAGTCTTCACTGATTCAATTTTTTCCATCTGCAGCAAAGATCTGCAGAACTGAGATCGATATGAGCATACTGTTTGTTTACTTCGAGGAGGAGGTGTTGGCCGTGATTTAACACGATTGATTAATTTAACAATTATGGACACTCTTGAGAACATTCACGGTTAGGTTGTTTAGCAGAAAGTGACAAAGTCTTCACTTGCATTTAGATCCAAACACTCGTTTGTGCAGGTCGATTTATCGCCTCAGTGCTTTCGTAGGGAGGGGATTTTGAATGTTTTATGGTACCTGCTTCTTCAACAATGCACCCAAAACAGGGTATTATGGGTTCCTGACCCAAACAGGTGATTTAGATCCTAGGGTCTTAAAAATCGAAGGAGAAGGACCTTTGAACGACCTTGCGTTTACACAATCTTTTTCCCTACTGAAAGAACTCTCGAACGGTTGTCACAAACATCTTGTATTGTGCTGTAATTCCGAGATTTGCGGCAAAATAAATTGCTCTTGTATTTATTTTTCAGCCATGACAACCATGATATGTGTACCGCCAGAAACAACAATGCTCATTATCTCCTGGACACCCTTGGTCATGTTGGCTTGCTACGCCGTCATGGAAAAAAGACATTATGCATCAGAGAAAAAGGCAACATGTACTCACGAAAACGTCGCTTACTTCTCTCTTCTTGAAGAAAATGTTCCCGAGAAAGCAAATCCATCGTCTTGGACTCAAAAACGAGCTCTTATAATGAACAATCTTCACCTAGCCCTATCGTTTTTCTTGGGCTATTTTTCCGAGTTTTTAACCATTAACGGCGTCGTCACAACTCTTGCATTTTCCGACTCGCCTTTCGACCCAAGGAGTCACTTTGTGTACTACGCATGCGTATTTATGATTGGCGAATGCATAGGCAGATCTTATATAACCTTTCTGGGCTTCATCCACAGAACATTCACACCCGTTGTGACAAGAACGTGGATTTTCTCGGCGATACTTTTTGCGTTGTTAATTTTCTTGACTCTTTCCTCGGTGTATCGTTTCATTCACACCGTTTGGATTGTGCTGCTTCTGTGTTTCCTTGTAGGACTTTTGGCGGGAAGCTTGTACGTGAACACATATCTTGTGGCGTCTGTGCGTGACACCGATGATGCCAATGGAAAGGCATTTTCGCGCGCTTTTCTCTCTGTGGGACCAAGTGCAGGAGTTTTAGTGGCTGGCGTTGTAGGCTTGGCACTAGAGCCAGCGCTGCGCAACCACTGTCTTGAGACGACGCAGTATAGCGAGTTCTGCTTTACAAGGTCCATGAATGGATGGAACAAAACAACGTCGTGTTTGCGATAAAAAAGCATCTCTGGTTAATTAGTCATTTCGACAACGTGATCTTCGAAACATCACCAGGCCTAGGGTTTTGCATTTTATGACTTAAGTTTTAACAAAATAAAAGAAGAGCGAGTAAGGCAAGTTCGAAGCAGCTTTGTTTTATCTTGCCAAACATTGGTTCGTGAAACGAATTGCGAACACTTTTTCAAGGTCATACAAAAATCGCCCTAAGGTCCGTTTCCAACGTCGAACTTTTTTAATACAAATAAGCGAAAACAATAGATTTTTCTCCTTTGCATTAGATTCAGCACATGAAAAGTTCGACGTTTAAAAACGGGTCTAAGATACCTCGAAATCCTTTTTATCTTGACATCGCCTATTAAATCAGAATTTTTTCCGCACTTCATTTTAAAAAAAAAAATGGAAATAAAAATTAGATAATTCCTGTTGTAGAGGTATCACAAAACTGCACTGTGTCACTTTGACCGCAGTAACTGATACCGCGACTTCACGTCAAAAACCGAGTCAGCCAGCTCGGCACTCATATTAAATTAAAACAGGTGAGATGTGTTTGCGCTTCTCCGAAGTCAACGCAAGTAATTAGGAGCCCATGATTAGGAGCTTACTGACACCTTCTTCGTATTGTCGAACGGCGTTTTTACAGACCGAGTCATTTTTAGATCGATTTTCCTGCGAAACCAGAATTTTGCAGCCAATCACAAGTCTTGCAGGAGAAATTATTACCCATGGGATTGAGAATAGTCACTCGCGCAAGCCAAATCTTACATTTTAGAACTCGTCTGAAATAGCTTCATCTGTGAAAGTGACGTTACGTAGACTTTGTATTAGAGTTTTAGGCTCTTGCGCAAGTCTTATTTATTTTTGAAATTTTTATTCACTTTATCACCGTTAGAGTTTCAGTCTATGAAATTTCAAAGATTTACTTCGTAGTTTAAACTCATTTTATTGCTTACTTGTTAAGGTGATACGGCACCATTACGTCGTATTTTTTGCTCTTAATGCCAAGAGCACGATTGCTTCGTTACATAACTTCCAAGAGCTGACTGCGATGTTAGTGTCAATTTGCTATGTGTTAATATATAGAAACTAGTTTTTAATATTCTTTAATAAAATGGCTCATTTTGGAGCACACATCTTTTACATCAATTCTTAACTATCTTTCATTTGATTAAGTTTTCTCCAATTTTCAGTAATATCTGATAAGGACAATACACCAACCTTGCTCATAGTCTGTGCTGCGTTCAAGTATCCAGACACTATTCGAAGAGAATGGTTCTCAGTTTTTCAGTCTGACTGTCGTATTCTTTCCACCAAAGGGTAACCGACCCGACATTGATGTCTCAAAATGGCTTATGGTGTATGAAACAGTAGGAGTAGAAACAGCTATACATCACAAGACATTTAGGCCGTTCCGGAATTGCGCAGGGAACTGGGGCAAGTTTTAATTTTGAACCAATCGATAAATTGACACCATCACATCAAAGATAACGTTGAGATTGGCCATCTGTCCGAGTTACGGTCTTTAAAACAGTTTAAAATCCATGCAAACCTCTCTAATTTTGAGGCTGCGTTCCCTAAAAGCATAGAAACTCTTTCAAAATTTTATCAGATTTGGGACAACTGGAAAATCCCGTCATGGACCTACTATTTGGAATGGTTGAGGTGAAAATCAAGTTGTTTGCCTATTATTATGAATATTATGGACATCGTCAAAAATTTTAAGAGTTTATATGGTTTGGGGGGACGCAGCCTCAAAATTAGAAAGGTTTGTATGCATTTTTAACTATGTTTTGAAGTCCGTAACTTGGTCTCTGTTCGACCTAAAAGTATCAAACTTGGACAGATGGCCAATCTCAATGTTACCTTTCATATGATGGTGTCAGTTTAAGGATTGGTTCGAATTTGAAAGTCGCTCCAGTTTCCTGCGCAATTCCGGAAGGGCCTATAAGTCGTATGCAATCGCACTAGCTTTGTAAAAGAAGCCGCTTAAGTGAACTTCGAATATGCCAGCGTGGCCAAAGGTACAGCGAGACAAAGCGCTACATTAGAATGCACTAAGTTTTTATATTTCTGGTGAAGTACACTACTTTTAACCCTTCGCCACTTTCCAGGTCCTTAAAGAGCTTTTTTATCATGACGTCACGGCGGCCATGTTGGTGTTCCAAAACAAAGAAATTTCTCTGGGAATTGAACTCTAATTTTATCCAAATACTTTCTTTTGTTTCAGTAATCCAATGTGGCTGCTGGTCACGTGAGTGAAAACGCTCCATTTTCTGAACATGGCTAAAAATAAAGAAGTTTTCGTCCCTTGTTCTTTTCACTAACCAAACTCAAGACAAAACGACTTTCTCTTCCGCAAACTGAATCTCATTTGTCATTAATTTCTTAGAAGAACATTCGTATTCCACAACTTCCCAGTCCAAACACCATATATACCTTTCCAAGTCTTCCGTAACCCTAAAAAAAGTGCTGCCCACTGCCCATCAAGTACGAAAACAGAACGCACTCAGCAGAATTTTATTTAATATCCATTTGTCAGCCATTTCAACAATTTAAATCGAGGTCATACTTTTGATTTAATCTAACACCTAGCATTGGCTATACATGAAAGACAAATAAAAAACGAACGAACGTAAAAACCAAGAGGAAAAAAATAGATGAACATGATGAACTTAATTTGCCAAACAATGAGTTCTTCACCTACACGGTAGCTAAAAGCAACTTGTTTTCATGTTGGCAACCACCATTAACTGTCCAATTTGGTTCTAAAAAATTTACAGAGGTCCTTGCAACATAAATCTTGCAGCGTTAAATTCGTTTTTAGTTTGTAAAACTCCATTTGGAACCGGAAAAATCCGAAAGTGAAAGTCTTCTTAAGTACGACTGGATATTTTTTTCGATACAATTAGGAATCATCCTCAAACTTAAAGTGTTAAGGCCCGAGCAAAGTGCTTCAACATCGTTCGAATTTCTTAACCGATGTTAGCTGCTGGGGTCCACGAGGGGTCTGGTATTCGGTCCCAGGCTGCTACCGGGTAGTTACTACGGATACAGACTTGTTACTATGACTAAGGACATGGGATACGTCATTGAGATACCGATTAGTGCGCAAGCGCATACCCAACAACGTTGAAAGAGGTGGGCAGACGGCTTCAACTTCATTCAACATTCGCGAAAACAAACGAAATGTTGAATGGTTGTTGAAGCAAAGTTTAAACGCTTTTAAACTCATTCAACATCGATTCAACTTCGATTCAACATGTTTCTACGCGGTTGAAAGGGGAGAGTAAACGATTTCAACATCACTGTTCAACAAACTCGAATGAATGTTCAAGCCGTTGCCCGGGCCTTTACTACGATGAAAAAGTCAGTTATCGTTTTCCTCCACATTTCGAAAGTACTTGCGTTGAATGCTCAACAGGCTAAAATCTTTTTGTAGTAATTTCAAGAGGAAGACTGCTTATTGTAGATCCACTTTTTTCACATAATGGTCCACCATTACTTGGAGCGGTTCCGACCGATAAGCTTTCAGCGAACGGGATCAAGGAGAAAGTGACGTCATTTCAATCTTCACTCTTTTAAAAATGAAGTGTGTGAATGCAGCGTAATTAGTAAGAGGCACGAGAGTTTTTGGCTTTCAGATTGTCAAATTCGTGTTCTGCATACTAGTTAAGGCGCATTCACACACTTCATTTTTCAGCTAGTAAGTAAATGACATCACTTTGTCCTCAATCCAGCTCTCTGAGGGCTTATCTGTCAGAAACACATCGAGAAATGGCGGAAACGTTAAATTAAAAAATTGCCGTAAAAACAAATAAATAAATAGTTTTTATCTTCAAATGATTACATAGAATCTCGCATTTTGAGAATTCTGCACAAGAACTTTCGCAATGTGAAGAAAAAAATGAGAAGTGATTTTTGATGGTAGTAGCACTTTAAGAGTGGATGGTGCCGGTTTCACGTTACTTCCATTCCATTCACATCGTTTCCTATGAAGCGCATTCGTTATTAAATAAACTTGTTTTTATACGTCGCATTCAAATCAAATAACAAGACATTTCAATATCAACCCACGACCCGCGTCGAGTAGATTTCCACTTCATGTATCGCTTCGAGGAGTCTCCACTCATTTTACATTCTAGCCTTAAACCTTTCTCGCATAATTCTTGTAGTTTTGCATATTTGCGAAATCACTGTAGAACGATACCAACCTAAGGAGAACAAAAAATAGAGGAATTAATGGGCACATAGTTTTTGACTGAGTTAAACCCATTCACATCGCAAACGCCCTCGTATGTCCCCTGTTGAGGAGTAAAATCTACTGGTGTTAAACAGAGTCAAATCTATTAAGCGTCACTCTCAGGAGTCAATGAGTTAAAAGCATCAAAATGTAACAAAGACAGTTAACGGATGCCGGTTTAACTGGTGGACAAGCTGCTGTGCCATCATCGAGAAATTACTCCCGATGTACTGTTTACCGTGTCCGCCTGAGCGCTCCGAGTAACAGAATGGGAGCGGAGGCGTGCGCGCATGTCGATGTAGAGAGTGGAGAGGGGAGAGATTACTTCATACTTGGATTCCAATATCCAAAAATACCCCCCCCCCCCCCCCCACCACCATCTCGCAACGGAAACACATAGGGGGTGTTTATGATATACTACTCTAAAACACAATAACAACTGTTTCAGGTAATCAATTCTTGGTTTGCATCCACGTGACGAGACGGCCATGTTGGTGTGCAAAATAGAAAATGGCCTCACACGGTTTGCGTAATAATAAAGTCAAATTCCCAAATGACATCTTACTGCATTGTTCTGTACACCAATATCGCCGCCGTGACGTCAGATGAAAACCACCACTAGCGTGGCAGCCCTGCCCAGTTTCTAATTGCGGATTCTTTCTTTCGATATGTGGGGCAATGTGCCCTCTAAGTTTTCCTCAGGCCAATACTGATATCTTGCAAAAATTTGCCTATTATATACACACAAGCGTTATTTGGGAAGCGTAAAGCTCCCACAGGTAAGAATAAATGCCCTATAATAGAAACTCCTTTATCACGCCCCCTTAAGAGGCGATTTCAACGGTACAATTACGACAATCCCACGACACGAATTGTTTCGTCTTAATCAAAGCCATAACTCGTTTACGATTGTCGTGTACGTCAGAAAAAAATGTTGTAGCATTTTAACCCTTTCACCGCCAAAAATGCAAATTGACACTTATAGATTTTACTTCGTCTAACGCCAGACGATTTTACTCGTCAATGGGGGAGCCCTCGGCAGTGAAAGGGTTAAAACATGTTTTAAAACGCAGCGACAATCGTAAGTCACGTCGTAGGCCTGTCGTAAGCTTGCCGAATTTGCCTAAAATCGTGCCGTGTAAATAGGCCCTTACAGCCGGAACGAAAATTTATTAAACGTATTGGGTATTCAGTACACGGATATCTTATAAGAAAATGCGTTGTACGAGTTAAAAAGTTAAAAAGCGCTAGCACAGGCGGCCACTGCAACGGCCACGCCTCAAAACAGAATACCGTAAATTCCGAAAATAAGCCCCGGGGCTTATATTTTTCAAAGGCCCTTTTCGAGGGGCATATTTTTGGAAGGGCTTATATTCGGAGGGGCTTATCTACGGAGGGAAATTTGCGTTTCCAAATCGATTGGGCTAGCCTTATAGTTGGAAGTAAATTTACCGTTTTTGCTTTGTTTTACTTTGTATTTGAGGGCAATTTTCCAAGTACAAGCTCCCGGGGGGCTTATATTTGGAGGAGCGATTTAACGGAGGGTTTTTTGCGTTGCCGCTTTGGGGGGCGTATATTTGGAGGGGCTTATACATGGAGGGGCGTACTTTCGGAATTTTACGGTATTGTTGGTTTAATGTACTACAAGGACGACACACAGTTTAGTGCATTTTTTTTTGGCGTATTCTGACAAACGACGCAGCGAAACAGCGAGCATACAGCGGTGGATCCTTCATTCTGTGAGTTTACTTCAACACCGTTCGTGCTAATCACAAAACAATTTCCCAAGGAAAGACAAAACTTACTTGAGCTGGTTCCAAAATGGGGCATTTCCAGTTATACAAGTAATACTGCAGGTTTCCATCGCCGATGCCGAATTTGAGTTTTTCCAGAAATTCCTTGTTTTCCATAAGATCCAAGGCGTTAAACACATCAAAACCACGCTGGAAAAAAAAAAAAAAAGGAAAGAAAGAAAAGGAAACCATGGAGCGATTTTCAGAGGCCGTGTAACTATTATATCAAACAAAATAACTACTATAGTGGTAAGTCAGTATCCAGAATACAGACTATACTTCACATTAAACATTGGCCAAGATTTTTCCAAATACTTTTACTTAAAGGGGCTAGGTCACGCTATTTTAGGTAATTTTGTTTAATTTTGTTAAATATGAGCTCTAAACGTCAAATTGGCAGAACAAGAGTCTTTCATTTTCAAAATCACGGCCACATAACAACTGAGAATGATTTTCCAGCTTTGCACACGACATTTTAATATAGACTGATGTAATTTTGAAAAACGGTGGGCCGACGTTTTTCAAATTTACCCAAATTCAATCCATTTCAATCCTCTTCAGTTTTGTCTATCCATGTCTCTTCTTGGCTTCCCTGCGTTTTGTTAGAGATCTTTTATAGTTTTGAACAGTTATTTTGATATTTTAGTTAATTCTATGACCATTCGATCAGTGCTGGAATTGCCTAAAATTGCGTGACCTAGCCCCTTTAAATGCGCTTATGGTGTGCACACTCGCGGTTACTGTGAGGAAATACTGAGGCTTTTGCACAGATTGAAACTGCTGAGGCATTAAAACTGGAGGCACTCCAAATATTGGTACCGTGCCGCGATTTTGGAAAGTCGGCGTCACGAAGTGTTCCCTTGCTCTTTGCGCCAACTTCAACATCACTCGTGCGCACTCGTGCAGTACTCGTGTGCACTCGTGCAGTACTCGTGTGCACTCGTGCAGTACTCGTGTACACTCGTGCAGTACTCGTGTGCACTCGTGTAGTACTCGTGTGCACTCGTGCAGTACTCGTGTGCACTCTGCTCAAGTAAAGGCAAACAGCTGGATTTACCCCAACTTACCTCCACTAAAACAAGAAAATAACTTAAAGCCACAGAACATAATGTTTGCAATTAAAAATTTTCATACTTCATATATCCTTAAAAGTGCATTTCAAAAACGCTTGTTTTGGCTTTCAAATTTCACGGGGGCCGCCATCTTGAATAATTGTGACGTGTCATGGTTGCCCTATTGCTCTGACACAAAGAGCGATTGTTCTGGAACAATAGGGCAACCACGACACGTCACAATTATTCAAGATGGCGGCCCCCGTGAAATGCGACAGCCAAAACAAGCGTTTTTGAAATTCACTTTTTTCGTATACGAACGCTTTCATTGGAAAAAGTTTGAAAATTTTTAATTGCAAACATTATGTTCTGTGGCTTAATTTTAGTAGAGGTTACGCATCAGAGACTTTACGGCTAACTCGTCAAACATCGCGTTTGAAGTCCCGCTAGCATCAAAATGATGGTGGCAATCTGGCCTTATATCACATAAGGATTCCCAATTGCATAATCTGCCAATTAACAACTTGAAAAAATTGTAAGAATTCGACAATAGATAATTATCTGGCTAGCCTTACATACGTATGTTTCATCCCTGCCAAGGGACTCATCAGAGACTTTACGGCTAACTCGTCAAACATCGCGTTTGAAGTCCCGTCAAACGCGATGTTTGTCGAATTCTTACACTTTTTTCAAGTTAGTGGAGGTTCCCTTTAAAGTGCCCCTGTGACCAAAAAATCAATTCATATTTTTCTTTGTATTTCAAAACTATGTTAACAAAACACTAAGTGACCCACGTTTTAAGCCTTGATTTCAAAAAGACACCTCTTTATTTTAACTGTAATTTTCCTATTTAATGGTCCGCCATTACTAACATTATGTTCTTGAGAGAGCTGGATCGAGGAGAAAATGACGTCAAAGGCTCACTAATTTAAGAATGCAATACGTGTGTACGCCGCAGAATTAATATGCAGCACGGGGGTTTTGGGCTTTCAGACTTTTAAACTCACGCTTTGCATATATAATAAGCTGCGTTCACACGCTGAAATTTTAAGCTTGTGAGCCTCTGACGTCACTTTTCCCTGGATCCAACAGTCTGAGGTCCAGTCGGTCAGTTTCGAACGTGAGTAATGGCGGATCGTAAAATCCAAAACTTGCACTCAAAGTAAACAGCCTTTGGATAAAAATCAAAGCTCAAAATTTTGCCAGTCAGGTGTTAAGCAAACACACTTTCAAAATCTGAAGGAAAAAAGGAAGTGGTTTTTTTGATCACAGGGGCACTTTAAAAATCACGCCAACTCTCACCGCGGCTTATCAACAGTCATGCTAACTTTAAAAAAATACCTGTTTCGCAAGGATGAGGGCATCTTGCATCAGGTCTACGAGCGGCGTCTCTTCGCTGACATTGTAAAATGAATAAGCTGCTTTGAGCTGTTTATGCACTGGGTGATGCATTACCGTCGATGGCAGAGTGTAAAAACTGATCATGTCGGTTACATCGCCTGACTCGTTCTGTTGAGGTAAAGACGGTTTTGAAAAAGATGTGTCACTTAATGTTCATTTACTTCAGTGAAAAAGTATTGGAGAAAACAACTATACTTGAAACTCAAAAATATGAGCGAAATTTTGAATAACAATTCTCACCTTGTTTTATTGGTGTGACTCTGTGAGGTTTATGTAATAGTTTAAGCGATTTCAGGGAGTTTTTGGTCGTTTTTAGCGTCGGTGTTTCCGTCTGTATATATATTAACCCGACGCTAAAAACGATCAAAAACTCCCTGAAAATCGCTTAAACCATTACAAAAAAGCACACTGAAGACAACAAGCCTCACAAACAAAACAAGGCAAGAATTTTTATTCAAAATTTCGCTCGTATTTGTGAGCTTCAAGTACAGTTGTTTTCTCCAATACTTTTTGACTTATTGCGTCAACTTTGGGGAACCTGTGATAAAAGAGATTTTTTCAATCTTTCAGTCTACATCTACATGTTCCAGCACTTTCCATTACAGCACCAAGTAAATTCATGGTCCTTTTCGATCACGAAGGATGAAAAAACCAACAGCAACAACACATTTTCCAATTCACGGCATTCGGTTCAGCCGTGTATCTAAGTTCAAGTCATAGCTTTATTTTAGTTCAAACCTCTTTAGTGTCACGGTGAAGGTAAAATGTCGAGTTTTATGTTTATCCTTGGATTTTCGGGATCAAAATAATGCCAATAAAACCAACACACCTTCACGACAAATGAATCCACTATCCCTTCACGTGGTGTAAACCAATGTTTGAACTCCTCCTATATTATGGAAAATAGTAATAATCCCTGCTGTTAAAGAATATTTTAATACCACTACTCAACTCAAACAGCTCTGTAAATTGACGGCAGAGTTTTGTTCTCCGTAAAAATAGTGAATACAATATGCGATCAGTGAGATAGAGCGGGTTTCAATCGAGTGTCGTAAAACCAAAACCAAAGTAATTAATTTGGCCAATCAAAAAGGACGGAGACAATCCAGTAAACCAATCAAAACTCGAAGTAATTAAACGCAGCCGACACAAAGCGCGGGAAAATGTGCACGCGCGAGCCACGATTGGTTTTGGTTTTACTTTTGATTGGTTGAAAAAATGGCGCGAGAACTTTGAAACGATCACTGAGTGAAGTAATGAAAAACCAAAGCAATTCGCTAATTACTTTTGACAACCAATTGAAAACCGCTCTAAGAAAAGTGAGCATAGCTGTTACCCGCACACCTCCTCATCCCACTATTCAAAAACATTTTCTTGCAAAACATTTTCTTGTGTCCGGGAAGCAAGATTTGCGTCCGCAACAATGTTGGCCAAACAAGTGGCCAAACTGGGAAACATTTGCGTCCGCGACGATGTTTCCGCAACAATGTTTCCTAGTTTAGCCATGCCCTAAGTTACCAGTCGCGCCGCGTTTCAGGCGTGACGCGATTCGCGTTGCGCGAGAGTCACTGAAGCAGAAACTTTGGGCATGTTTTAACGCGAAATAAATTAATTTCGCGCGGCGATTAACATTAGCAGGATCGAAAGCTGTCTGCGACGGACGAGTCGCAGACGATCGCAAACACCACAGACAAACGTTCCCATTTATCTGTAAAGCGATCTTCGATACACGACGATTTTGATAAAAGTCACGACGTGTCCCCCTCCTCTCCTTCCCAACGTCACGTGAAAACACTCTACTGTCGGAAATGGATATCAAAATTGCGCGTGCCTCTAATTACGTGATAAGTAAGTGCCTTTTGTGATTTATGGCACGAGTGACCCCCTAGTTATTGGAACATCCAAATGGACCAGAAGTCAAAATGTGAGGGTCTACAAATCCACTAAAATGTTTGACAGCTACGATAACTGTTCACTGAAATTTTATGTTTGGAATTTGCAATAATTAGCAGCATTCGGTTCACGCCAGATCTGTATCACATTTACAAACTCTCGGCTTTTCCTCGAGCTTGTAAGTGTGATATAGATCTGCTGCTCATATTGCACATATTACTTAAATTTCTACGTCATCACAATATTAATATTGCATGTATATAACATAACAAGAAGAAAAGGCACGAGGAAGGATTCGATAAAGTCGTACCTCAGAGAACATTGGTGCCAGGTTGAACTTCTTCAAATACTGTTAATTGAAAGAAACCAGTTAGAGGGGAAAATGGCAAAAAGAACCTCAATGGGCAATGACACAAACGATGAATTGAATTTGATTGACTTTAACCTTGGCCATCTTTTCGAAGGCTGAAGTCATATCCTCTGTCGTCAAGGGTGAGATCCCAGAATTCTTTGGTTCCTGAAAAGAAAACCAAATGGAAGCCACTGTTTGTAATAATAATTACTATTATGCCTTGCTTAATGATAAAGAAATTGAAATACAGCTGTAACAATGCCAATTACGAAGTGACTTTTGATGTTGGAAATGATTTACTGTAATCACATTAAGTGTATACTAAAAAAGCTGGTTAGCGTTGAAGGCACACTCTTCTCCTTGGCTTCTCAAAGACCAAATATTCTTTTCTATTCACCTCCAAGAAACTCACGTAGGATTTGCACCCGAAAATGCTGTAATCGTTGCGGGAATAAATGGATTAAAATCATCTTTTTGTGCTATGTTATCTCACTGTTTTAGTATATACCAAAACACTATTCACCTCAGTGTCGGTGTCGGTGATAAATTCAGAACTTCAACGGGGATTGAACCCGTGACTTCGCGACACCGGTGCGACGCTCTAACCAACTGAGCTATGAAGCCACTGGGTGGATATTTACCTTGCCACTTTGTGGTTCATATCCACCACTTTAGTCACCTCCACTTTGGTGAATACTTGTTAACTATTCCTTTTTTTCATTAACTTGTGTACTTCAAAGTGCCCACCACCTCAATAAACTTTTCTACTTCATTTATTCCCCTAAATCATCCCAAATACATCGTGCTGTTTTTAGAACCTTTTGATAAAAAAAATTCACCTATTTATTGGCTTTGAAAGATGAGAAAAGTGGTCATACTTTGGTCAATAACCGAGCAATGAAAGGGAATTGGTTCAATACCGGGTTGACGACACACACTGCTTTGCATTCAGATAGTTCTTTGTCTCTGACATATTGAGAATCTTACTTCAGGCAATCTGTAAAGCTTCAAAGTCCTCTGCATGGTCATGTTCCGACTGAGATGAGAAAACTTGACATCTATGAGTTTCTTAGGGTTAAGAGACCTATGCCAGTATCTAACAAGTCAAAAATAGGCTTGTTATCCAAAGCTGAAATGTCCAGCCATTAAATTACACTGACAATAATCAAATTTAGTCTCGCATAATTAAATTGCTATGGCAGTTCATTAATAACAGTAATCTCACAAATCTTGAATTAGTCTAGCTGAGAACAAGTGCTCTTCAATTGGGAAGATTAGAAATCAAATCAAATCAAATCTCATGAAATCAAAGTAGATAAAATTGAATCTTCGTTTTTGATGAAAGGGGAAGACTGGAGTACAGTACAGGTGGGAGATAATAATTATTGTTGTTCAATGCGACAGGTATGTCTTACCAAAACGGATTCGAAAAAAACTCGGTCTCAAACACTCGGGCGACCCTTATGCATTAAAATAACTTCGGCTCGATCACTTTAACCGCACAGTAAGGCATCAACAAACGAAGGGAAACAGTGAGACTCAAACCACGTTTCTTGCAGCGTGCAAAAAAACGCAGAGGAAACAAAAAGTTTTCTTTCTTGCGTGGAAATCAAAACAAACAATAAACCCAGCTTCAATTTCAAGATTGAAAGTTTGGCCATACAATGTTGGGTGTTGACGTGAAATAAGAACATTATTTTAATTATTTGATACTGTGCATAAAAACCAAGCTAGACCAAAGAAATTAAATCTATTAATGAGAAAGAGCAAACACGTTTCATAAATGCAGTTTCAAACACATTAATGCATAAACTTGATGGGTTATCTCCGACTTGTACTGTACTTGCAGAAAAGGTCTAGCCTGTGGAAAACTTTTGATTGGTGCAGTGCACAGTGATAATGATTCCGGAATTCTTTAACGAAAACACACTTCTAAGAGCCAAGAAAGACTTGATGATTTCCGCTGATTCAAATGAACACATGAACATGAAGAAACTTACCGACAGCAAGCCACTGGTTTTGGAAGCACAACCCCTGCAGTGTAAACAGCCTGGAAGATACCTTCCAGATGAACTCTCCTAGTTATTTCCCTAATCAACACAGGAGCTACTCGTTTTGATCTCAGCTTCTTGTGGACACAAAGGAAGTTGATTTCAGCCATCAAGACAGTCCTTGATAAACAAAAATAAGATGATAGTGTAACCACACTGACATGTTTGTATCCTGGCAATACCACATAAGCCCCATGAATACATTCAGTCTGTTGGTTGGCAGTGCTCAAATTAGCGGTCGTCCGGTCGTCCCAGATGACCAGAAAGTTTACCGGGCGGCTAGTTTTTGGTAAAATAAAAAGGTTAGTTGTCCGAAGAAAAAACAACGGACAACCCTGTCAAAAATAGAAAATATATTACATAAGCAGCACCCGACTCACTCGACGGTTTTCTGTTGTCAGTGTCTGATATAGTTTGAAGTTTACAATAATTAATTTGCCGCAGTTGAGCATTTTTTATGTGTTTTGAATACCTATGGATTATTATTTTGTACTATTACAATATTAATAAACTTCAATTTATCTTGAAAGGAAATTTATTAACTCATTTTGCAAAATGGCCTGTTTACAAGCTGCAAAGATCTAATTTTGTGGGAGAAATAAGTGATTGGATTTCCAAACTTGGTCACTACTCGAGCAGAATGTGTTTTCGATATCAGATACTTTTCTTAAAAGCAACTACTGTTGGGGTACAATGGTGGTACATTCAGGGCTGGGTATATTTGTTATGTATAATTAGAGTACATAGTGTCAGGTCATATGCAACAAAACTCTGATGGTGATCATGACTGGGGATGGTGATGATGCCTTTATGTAGAATAAAAGGACTTTTTTAAGGCCATACATATGCTGCTTATCATATTAATTTCCCTTAGTGATTCTATTGATTGTTTTTAAGGATGTGGACTCTAAAGATGACCCAGGATTTCAATTCACCATCGATGATGATGATAATGATGATGAAATGTTAGCAGCAATGTTACCAGACTTTATGATGAAACCTAAAACCAATCTTCATTGTGCAGATTCAGCTGTAATAGTTCTTGTACAGCCTATAGCTCATGCCACTGAAACATGCCCAAATGTTACCCAAGGCCATGCTGCAACTTCAAGGGTAACAATAAATGCCAGGCAGATTCTGTCCTATGTCCCCATAACAGGCACGGCTGTTGTTCTTTCCTCTCAAATCTCTTGCATGTAGCCTGGTCTATAGTGTTCTCGTACTCCTTTGAAAACCACCCTTTGACACTTTGCCGCAATGTATATTGCTTTTTGGCGATGACGTCCCAGGCACTGGTGTCGATTAAGTGCAGATCGCGAGTCTCGCTTGATGACATCCTTGTAGCGCAGCAGCGGTCCACCCACGCAACGGATGGCCTCCCGCAGTTCTCCATAAAGGATTTCCCTTGGCAGGCGGTCAGGCTCCATGCCACGTGCATGACCAAGCCATCCAAGGCGTAGCTGAATGAGCAGTGATGGCATGCTCAGTGAGCCAACGCACTCCGCACTCTTGGTGTTGGTGACTCTGTCCTGCCACCTGATGTGCAGCAGTTCACTCAAGAGGTCATTGCTCCATACTCGCTTGCTGAATTTGGCCATGATAGCAGCTGCTTTGGCGATCCTGAAGCTGATCTCAGCATCGCACGAAGTTGAGCTTGACATGGT
>NC_090883.1:21759901-21762401 GCF_036669925.1 Montipora capricornis | reverse complement strand
TGTAATTTAGGCAAAGTTAAAATCAAGACAATTAATGCTGGTCAGCCACAGCTTGCCATACTGGCTATGTGCAGCCCTGGAATCTCCGCAGGAGCTTGTTGTGGTGTTGCTTGCTGGCCCACTTGCACAGCCATTTCTGCCTGCAAATGTTGCTCTTGAAAAACTACGGTCCAGTGTCCCAGTGGAACTTAGTTTGTTATTCAGCGATCGAAGCTAACAGACCACTTAAAGGGGCTAGGTCACGCAATTTTAGGCAATTTCAGCACTGATCCAATGGTCATAGAATTAACTCTAATATCAAAATAACTGTTCAAAACTATAAAAGAACGCTAACAAAATACAGGGAAGCCAAGAAGGGACATGGATGGACAAAACTGGAGAGGATTGAAATGGATTGAATTTGGGTAAATTTGAAAAATGTCGACCCACCTTTTTTCAAATTTATATCATTCTGTATAAAAATGTCATTTACAAAGCTGGAAAATCATTCTCAGTTGTTATGTGGCCGTGATTTTGACGTTTAGAGCTCATAATTAACAAAATTAAACAAAATTACCTAAAATAGTGTAACCTACTGTAGCCCCTTTAAGCGTCAAGGACATCTTTCAGGAGGTGTCTTCTTGCAATCAAGAGAACAAACTACCGCCTGAGGTCGCTTGTAGGACTGCTATTGCGTTGATGGTGGGTTGAAATGAAAGTCAATTGATTCCGACGTGGAATTGTGACTGTGGGAACATTTTATCCTGGAATATTTGACTCAGTTTGGTGGGCTCCCTAGAATAGAATGTGCAGCCTTGGTATTTTATAGTATGGTGGGCAAACCAAGAAATTGGAAAGTGGCTCAAATCTTGTTGGATCTGGAAAATACCCACACAGGAAGGAAGCTACATGTACGTACCCACAATGGCAACGAGGGAAGGCTTTTTGATTGAGGATTTTTTTCACGTAATAATTATATGCAAATTCTTATATTTTTGTTGGCCTTGTTGGCTTTCCCCCACACTGAGCTTGGGGTGCCTGTGTTTACAATAAAAAAATAAAGGGGCATGTTATGGATGACCAATAATTTCTTTCATAGGGCTATTCCACCTCTGAAATCTGGTATGCTGTACTGGACTTTGGCACAAATTACTGCAACCTTCATAACCTGATCACAGGTCAGATATTATCTTGAGTAAGAGAGCTCACATTTGTGATGGTAGTTGAACTGAGTGGATTGCAATTTGGTCTGAAATCATACGTGTGATTTCAAAATCGGACGAGTACGATTTGAAATCACAGTCAAGTATGATTTCAGACCAATACTGCACTACACAAATTTAAATTATTAACTTTATTAATACATCCATTTAGAAACCTTTGGCTGGGAAAATAGTGCGATTTAGAGCAAAAAATAGTGTGATTCGTAAATAAATAGCACTGCTTAGAGCCAATCAGATTGCAAGGATACCAGTGATTTCTAAATAGGTGTAATAAATTATTGTGTACTGTGAAGTGAAAGTACAAGGTAGTGAAAGTTAAGATCATCACAGTTTATAAAATAATTAGGATAGTATGTGCACTCTCATTGGTCAATAGCTGTGTTAAGATGAGAGTATGTAAACACGGCTGTGACATCACGCGAATTTTGATTGGTTATGTGTTGTCAGACATGCGTTTTGATTGGCTGGTAGGAAATAAGCATAGACCCTATGCAAAAATGGCTGCCTTTAAATCATTGTTTTGTTCATATTCAAAATAGCCCAACTAACCTCGTTCGGGACCGACCGATTTCGCAGGAATTTATTCAGTCCCTCTGCACTTTATCACGCTAGTACGAATTATGCGGGACGTGCACGAGCTATCGTATTCAGTCCCTCTGCACTTTAGCACGCTAGAACGAAGTATGGACATGTACGTGGGATTCTTCTACATGTCGTTGATATGTTAGAACCAAAGTACCTGCATAGTCAAAGTCATGCCAAGGTAACTTTGTGCTCTTGTGCTATAAAAGAATGTCAATGTTAACAATCGAGAAAGAGTGAAGCCAATGCATAGATAAGCGACCGTTGATACAAAAAGTGATGAGAAAATCGATGTCATCTTTGTAACTCCAATTCATGTCTTGAGCGTATTTCAAGCTAACAGTATTTTTCTTATATAAGTACTAAAATCATCCATACTAAGAAAAAGATTTAGAAAACGACATCCTATTTTGGGCATGGTAAACTTGTTTGGGCGTTACTAAACACAGGAACGGAACGGAACGGAACGGAATATACCGGAATGAGACAGAATGAACAATCTGAATGGTATAGGAATATACCGAAATGAGTCGGAATGACACCGGTTTGAGGCGGAAGGACACACAAATAAAGCGGAAAATACCGGAATAAACTGGAATATGCCGGAACAAGATGGAATGACTCTGGAGTAAAACCGAATGACACCGGAATGAGATGGACTAAACAAGAATGGTACCGCAATAAACCTGAAAACAATGCGGAATGACAACAGAATA
>NC_090883.1:21749901-21757401 GCF_036669925.1 Montipora capricornis | reverse complement strand
TAATTTACGCTCAGGCTCACAATCGTACCATGCCTCTACTGACAAATGCAAAAGACTTGATGATTTTGTGACTGTTAAATTTCAAAATGTGTGTCGCGACCGCCCCCTGTAATTCAGTTGTTACTGCAGTAGGGTTGAATAAACGATTGATTGATTGATTTCAAGATTTTTTAAAAGAATGAAAGAGCCTTTTTCCAAAGAGGTTTGATGGATCCATCTGCTTTTTTTAGTCATTTGATAAGAGATTTTAAAAGTAAAAAATAAACTAATCATATTTTTGCTGCACAGTGGTGTGAATTTGATGATTTTAACTGGTGTTTTATAGTGGGGTGTTGCAAAGTCTAACACTGGTATTAAAGATTGTAGTTTCCCTACACAACCTGCGGGACCCCAAATGATGATTTTCTCGTCGATGGATGTTGTTACTCTATAGGTTTCAACAAGAAAAAAATTGGGGGCCTTCCTAGCCATCAGCTTTAAAAGTACAGTTCTCTACTTCGAAAATGTGTGGATCTGCAAATTCTTGGCTTGCATAATGTAGGTTTCTCTAACCTAATATGATTTTTTTTCAAGTTTGATTTACATAATAACCCACATAAAATCAGCATCCTTGCTGGATCAGCTTCCTCATGGCAAATTACATGAAACTACCTGCAGTGGACATTTCTGCCTTCCACAAGTGGAATTCATGTTCTGTCATCTCACATTATTTTGAGTAAGTCAAAGGCTGCGCATGTGGTCTCGTAGGAATATCAACCATTTCAGTTGGTTGGAATTTTTCAGGACATTCTTTTTGGTGATAACCATCAAAGGTTTTTTCAATCAGCTTAAAATTTGAATGAAATAGTTGAAAAGAATGGGTAGCGTTTGTGTTTGTCTTCAGGGGCTTTTAAAAGTGGTCAAACATGATTCCAGCTGCTTGCAACATGCAGAGAATTTTGGAACGACTTTTCCAAGTCCAGGGTTACACTGTTTTCATCTAAAGCAGTCTTGAACACGTGTTCTCTTTAATTTGGCAACTTAAATTGCAAGCTTTAACATAAACCTCTTCCTGTGGTTGAAACAGGTGATCCCAGCAGAACACAACCAAAAATGCTCCTTTGAGAAAAAAAATATATTGTGCACTATTGAATGTTCCCTACTCCTTAATATAAAAGAATAAGTTGGTTCTAGTTCCTGAGCTTGAATCCTGGACCTCCTTATGGGTTCAACTCTAGCTGAACTAATACTTGGGCCTTTAATTAAATTAAAGATGATTTTGGGCAGAAAGTGCTACCTTTGCAATCACATGTACTACAATGTATGTATTTGGTTCAACTGTTAAAATAATCTCAGATAATTAAGGACCATGATTCGTTTTGGAGGCCTACACCATTACCCTTGTTTATAAAATCAAATTATATGAGATGGCAAAAAAATCAGGCACACGCCGTTGGGACCTATCTGATAGATGAAATAAAAATACACATAAAATTAAAAAAAACACAACTCAATGTATTGACATCTTTATTTACACGACAAATAAGCCAACTTAGTTTCAGTACCAACTTCTTTTTGACGTAAACAAAATACATCATCACTGAGGCCATCTTTTGGAGTTTCTATATACACTTGGTATGTTGACTATGAATCACCTGGTATTGCATTACATCGGCAAGTGTAACTCGTTAGAATAGCCTGTAGCCTGAGGAGGCATTATTGATAGTTACAATGAATTCAAAACATCTAAAGGTGAAGCCTATTGTTGTCATTTTTGTATGGAAGATTGAGGAGGGGCATGAGGTCGGCTTCTTGCAAGATCTCCATCTGTTTGAAATATGGGCAACATTCGTTCAAAGATTGTCACTTCCTAGACAAATGGGGAAAAAAAAGCGGGAGGGTTTTAGCTACAGTGCTTGTTGACTTCATTGTTGTTCCTCAGTAGGATGGGTGAGAAAGGCAATACACAAAGGTACAAAATACAGAGAAAAAGGTTGAAGAGAAAGTACAGGGAACAGGATGGAAAATGCTAGATAATATACAACATGGGATGCAGGGATTAAAAAAAAAAAATTTTGCTTAACATTGTCAAGAACCACCAGTAGTCAAATACATGTGTAGGTCACTTGATTGATGGTGTAATTTTCTACTAATATCAGATTACAAGCTTTGAATGGCTCATTGGCTGTGGCCTAGCTGTTACCATGGAGGCAGTGCAGCCTAGTGGTTAGGACCCTTGTCTTGAGATCCGGAGTTCCGGGGTTCAAGACTCGTCTGACCACTCCTTGAATTTGTTCTTGGTAGTCCCCTGATTCAACTTCTCAACCGCACTCTTAAATGGCCAACTGGTTTGCGTCTGGCCAGTTGGGATTCTTAACAGTAAATTACTGTTGTTGTTGTTGTGTTCTGTCGTTTTTGCTCATTGTGTTTCATTGGCCCTGAAAAGCCCTTATGGGGAGTGGTCAATTAAGTAATGCATTGTATTACCATGAATAAAAGCATCAAAATTTTCAGCCGCAAGGGGTCCCCCATTGATGAATAAAACCCTCTGTTGTTAGAAAGTAAAATCTGCAAGTGTCACTCCTGGGAATGAAAGAGTAAAAGGTGTGGACCTAGATCAGATGTTGTTAATCCAACTTGGCACTCTCCTGGAACCACAGGCTAACCACCCTCTGTTGGTGGTGGTGTTGTTGTTGTTATCAATCTGTAGAAGGATAAATACATTACAGCAGTTGCAATTTGCTTGGCAATAAAGTTTGAAGGCAAATAATTCTGAATGAAAGATCAAACAAAGTGTCAACTGAGGAGTGTCACGTATTTATGAGTCAATGAGCCAATGAGTTAGTGCAGTTAATTAATTAATTAAATCACAAAATGAAAGCTGAAATTTCAGAGAGTGCTTAGGCCTTTAATCACTGAAACAAGGGCTTACTAAGGCTTAATCAACAAATTATTGCTATATTGACTGTGATTCCATTGACTCATGACTCATTGACTCATTTGACTCATAAAACATGCATTCTCTCAACTGAGTCCTCTGTTATGTTGTTTTGGTCGTTTTGAGCTGTTTGAAGCATCATTTTGTGAGATCCACATGTTCTCGACCGATGGTTAGAGAGTCAAGAAAATTGACAAAGTAGGCAGTACCCAGCCGCCAGCTGTTGACCTCGTCTTGTTCAAGCTGGAACTGACGCCAAACCAGTGAAATTCTCACCTTAAAAACACCATAATTTAGGGATGTCCCCATAACTTCGCCAAATTTGAACTTCACCTTTTGAAAATTACTGAGAAAGACGATCCTGAAATCCATAATAAAGCTTTCTCACTATGATCGGTGCAAGAAACCAGACCAAAGGAATTCGAAGCATTTTAATCTATTCCAATCTACCAATCAGTGCAACACGATCATTGGGAACTGCCTTGGTTGCGTTGCACCGATTGGCAAATTCGAATAGATTCAAATGCTTCCAATTCCTTTGGTCTGGTTTCTTGCACTGATCACGTTGAGAACGCTTTATTATGGATTTCAGGATCGCCGTTCTCGGTGAATTTTAGAAAGATGAACCTCAAATTTGGCAAAGTTATGGGGACATCCCTAATCAATTGGATGCTGGTGTTTTTAAGGTGAAAATTTCACTGGTTTGGCATCAGTTCTAGCTTGAACAAGACAAAGTCAACAGCTGGGCGCTGGGTACCTTTTTGCTTGTCAATTTTCTTGACTCTCTAACCATCGTTCAAGAACAGATCTCGCAAAATGACACCTCAAACAGCCCTGAACGAACTTAGGACTCAGTTGACACTTTGTTTTATCTTTCATTGAATTATTTGCCAAGCAAATCACAACCGCTGTACTGTATTTATCCTTCTACAGATTGATAACAGCAACACCAACAGAGGGTGGTCTATCTGTGATGAAACAATCAGTTCCTATGTTTCAATTGATCTCTGGTAATTTTGTTGTTTGCCCCTACATGTTAATCAAAGTGAACACACTGAAAAAAAGGCAATAGAAGAGGGTCGCCTTTTACTCAGTATACACTCTCTCCTGTAGGTTTTTAATGTTGGGTGACGTGTAAGGAACTGGGCTCGCTGATTACCATTAAAAACAGCAAAATATCTAATACCTTTTCTCCTGGTAAGCATTTTCCAAATGCTTCTAACAATAACTTTTCATTTTCAACAGTTGTTTTAAAATCCAAAGGGGATATTTTCCCATCATGGTCAACATCCTAGAAAGCAAAATTCAGAAAATTGAAAAAACGAACGTGACACTGAGAAGTTATTAAAAATTAATGTATTTTTGCAAGCAATAGACTATAATGGTTGTCTATTAAAGGGAGTCTGCAACTGTTAAGTAAACACAAAGGTTGCATTAGTTACCATCTTTTTAAAAACTTGGTCAACAAGATCTTTAACATTCTCATCTGCATCTTCTTCTGTAGGTGACTGTAAGTGGAAAGCAGTATTATTTATTTGTTCTTAGACTAGTCATTAACAAACTTTATTATATGGCTTGTGTTTGTAGCCGATATAACGTGCGCTCTGATTGGCTAATTGTGACTGAATTGTAGGGCATTATTCTCCCGTAATGCCCACCGGCCGATAACGGGCTTGCAAAAACAAAGCAAAAGGTAATTAAAAAGCCATATAATAAACTACTTACTAACCGAGCTAGCTCGAGCCGTACTGGGGAATATTGGCCCTCGGTCGTTTTTTTACGGACCTTGCTGCGCTCGGTCCGTACTGCCACGACCTCGGGCCAATATTCCCCAGCACGGCGCTCGCGCTTGGTTAGTAAGAAGTTAGTATTAAATGCCCCATTCACACCTCAACCGCCCTAGGAGATCTCGATCTAGGGTCCTAACTACATGTAAGCGGGCTACTAGGATGTGGCAGCTTCCTGACATTTGTGCTCCTGGATGGAGTGCCCAGCATAATATAATATTTTACTTTGCAAATTTACAGTGAAAAAAAAAATTCGTACTATTATGGATTTTCTTTAAATCCCAATATAGTTAGGAGACTGCTGAAACTTGATGTGCATTTTTCACCAATAAAGGAATGAAGACTTTGTAAAATTAACCCATTGACTCCAGAAGCACCCAAACCCCCCTTCCCCCCCCCCCCCCCCCCGCCCCCCTTCTGCCATTGACGAGTGCAATCAGCTGGAGTTAGATGTGTGAGAGTAAAATTATTTAAGTCTCACACCGGCCCACACACCCAAGAGTCAATGGATTAAACCAACAAGCCTCACTTTCAAGCAGCAATTCCTTTTGTCATTCTTTTGTGCATGCTTATGAGACTCGTTGGGATCTTAATTATTAGTGCAAGGTCACAACCTACAATAATAATTTATTGGCTGGCATTTGTGATATTTTAATATTATGGTACACTGTCTATGAAGATAAGGCTTCTGACAACAAAAGATTGACATCTACTTCCTATGGTTAACTTTCTTAAACTGTATTTTGTTTGCATAATGTCTTCTTGCAAACCGGATTACTCTTTTACAGCTGTGTGCTGACTTGTTTAAAAGAGAGGTTGAAATTCTTACAAATGATTACAAAAAAACCACATTATTGTGCGTGCACACCAACTTTCAAAATTATTCATTACTTGGCAATACACTGTATTAATTTTGTATTTACCTTGACCATACAGTCCTTTAGCATGTGCTGAACTGCTTCTCTTGTTATGTAGCCATTACCGTTCAGATCATACACCTTGAAACAAACTACATTAAAAAAAGAAAGAACACAAAAAGGGTTGGGTAAGTCTTCTTAATATCATTCACTTGACGTTCAATATTCTTAATTGCAAGAGTTGGAGCTGACTCTAAAATTTTATAAAACCTGAGGACAGGGGTTTGAAATATCCATTTAATGGGAAATGGTTGTTATAAACACAGCCAGCATCTCACCATTTACAAGTTTGAAATCTTTTTTGTGGTCACTAAGGTGAATCCGTTAGAATATAATTTACACTACATGACATGTCTATGACAAAAGATTTAAAGGCATGCACAGAAGACCAAAGATTTGTGGATCGAGCTTAATAAATAGCAACTGTGCCATGTATGTCAATGCCAAGTCAATGGTATTAATTGTTAAAGAGAACACTGGATTTTGCAGCAGGCCCTTTGAATGTTGTTGAAGTGTTTTCTGCATTTGCATCTGCAATCAAAATTCCTGGTTTTGGTAACATTTATGAAAAATGTCCCATACACATCAGCTTAAGCTTGGCAGGCCAAAACTACATGTAGTTTGACGAGATATCTTAAACCATTGACTCCTAGAGGGTCCCCATTGACGAGTAAAATCGTCTGGCATTAGACAGAGTAAAATACATGTACTCTGGCGTTCTAGGCAGAGTAAAATACTAAGTCTGGCAGGTTTAGGCCAGTTTAGGTGGCAAAGGGTTAATGGGGACTGTGAGTGATTAATGGGGACAAGGTTTTTCAGTGAGTGATTAACCCATTGACGAGTAAAATAGTCTGGTGTTAGACCGGCGTTAGGCTGGTTTAGGCATCAAGGGGTTAACTACCTTTCTGCATGGAACTGAGGCTCTGGGCTTGTGGCAGAAACAGGGACATGGTTTTTCAGTGAGTGTAACACATTGATGAGTAAAATTGTATGGCGTTGGACCGGCGTTAGGCCAGTTTAGGCATCAAATGGTTTTAAAAATGCCTTTCTGCATGGAAATGAGGCTTGTGGCACCAAAGGTTTTTTTTTCCAGTCCTCCGCCATTGCCTTCGATGCTTGTAATGTCATATCCCTGACCTAGGGAGAAGAAATTCATCTAGGCACCCAGGGTAGCAGAATTGGTGTACATCCATTGGAGAAAATTGTGTTATTAAAAATAAAATTTGTCGTTACTTTATACTTACAATCTATTTGCTCCTTAAATGTTCCTCTAAGAAATTTTGACATTCCGCACACCCACTCTTTCATATTCAAATTTCCATCATTGTCTTCATCAAAAACTTTAAATACTACAACAAAACAAAAGCATTATATTCATTTGCTACATGTACCGGTACTTCTTCTACCACTAACTAGTACAAGTTTACTACAGTAACTCTGTAAATTTTAATTCAGTACTTTGAACTTGTTGCCTGATAATTCACACTCTGCTAGCAGAGACTTTCTTTTGCTTGCTTGATTTTGGCGTTCTCGAGAAAGACTCTGCATGAATTGAGAACGATCTTTAATGAGTAATTGCGCTGCATGGTTTAATACCATATGAATAAAAACTAATTTTGGGGTGAAAAAGTTCTTTAAAGGAAATAAGTGTGAAAAGAGACTCTTTTACTTAACTTAATAGTGTATGGATGACACCAGATAACTTAATTGATTATTTTTAAATGAACTATCAAGGATTAACACTTCAATTTGTATACTATTAATAATTACAGGAAAAGATGGATGAAGTTCACAAGCCCCTTGTTTGATCTATGCACAATAAAATTAATGCTCTTGGAAGCCCAAGACTTCGTTTTTTTAAAGGATGTATTTGACGTGT
>NC_090883.1:21712401-21744901 GCF_036669925.1 Montipora capricornis | reverse complement strand
ATTTTGGAACAGATCACTGTAACAATTAATGTAAACTGTTATCATCTGTCAGCAGTCCGGTCTAGCGTCGTTAAACTGATTGAACTTTTGTCACTTCTGAGTAGTGATTGACTAACGATCATACATGATTATGTTGGGTGGTCGCTTACCAGAAACAGAAAACAAAAGAATATGTCAAATTTCTGGCCTAAAAAGTGGTCGCGGTCGCTTTAGAAATTTGAGTGGTGGTCGCTTACGAGAGAGCTCTGGGAACAGTATTTAACTGAGAGACAAAACGGTTGTTTACGAAGTGGTCGCTTACGGGAGGTGGTCGCTTACGAGAAGTGGTCGCTATGAGAGAGTTGACTGTATTTGGTTTACATGAAAAAAATTGTCTATGCCTATGAATCTCAGCAGTCTGATCTTTTCAAGTACACAAGGAGATGTGTTCATACACATGTATTTTATCTCATGAGCAAAAAGTAAGCGCTTTCATCGCTAAGTGAATTCCAGATATATGTCTGGGGCCGGTTGCTCGAAGGCTGGTTAGCACTGACCGTTGGTTAAGAGGTATCATAACCTATACGTTTCCATGGTATTTAACGCTGGTTAGCGCTAACCATACTTCGAGCAACCCGGGCCTGGCCGCCATGCATATTGGTGTACAACGCTGGTGCACCAACATGGCGGCTCCATACGAATATTCTCATCCTTTTTCAGCTAAATTAAAACTCTATAAAGTTGCGTGAAACGCTTCGACAAATAATTCAGAAACGATGTACCGCACAGACCTGTGAATTCACGAGGTGATTTATGAATTTGTCTCCTCCAATATCCCAAGTTAAATTAGCTTATTTCATTAAACGGTTTCGATTTTATTTTTTTGTTGCGCGACCATTGAAAAATGCAATAAGAAATCGAACGAAACGTTACCAGTGTTCTTTGCCGAACTATTTCTCTCGACGATGAAATAAATGTATTTAGTATATACTAAAACAATGGATAGCGTTGAAGGCGCGCTCTGAATGGTTCCTCAAACTCCGAATACACCTTTGCTATTCACCCGAGCAACTCATCTCTTTCCCGGGAGTGTACCGCTGGATGGGGTAGCATTTTCACGACTGGATTGACTGTAATGGCGTTGCATTTCAACAGAGTTCCCGACAGAGTTACCAGAATGGGATCGCAAATTGTCGGGATTTTGGGAGGGAAGAAAATTCTGGCTGGTGGGATTTAAAAATGGAAAGATTTGCGGTAAAAAAAAGTTGTTAAAGAAAGAACTGTAGCGCTGTCGATTTGATATTTACTAGTCGCATTACATTCCGTTTT
Source organism: Montipora capricornis (assembly GCF_036669925.1). NCBI lineage: Eukaryota > Metazoa > Cnidaria > Anthozoa > Scleractinia > Acroporidae > Montipora > Montipora capricornis. The sequence goes on along the minus strand of NC_090883.1, from coordinate 21,743,593 downwards.
GAAATTACAATTAAAAGGCTATATGTAAGGTTTATGCATAAACAGAAATTGACTAAGTTGGGGTCGCAAAAATTGCATTTATCCAAAAGTGACTAAGAGGGGGTCTATAATTGGCAATAAAATAGACTATAAGGGGAAGGGGTTCTGAGAGGCCAGCGGCACATACCCAGTGAAAATTGACCCAAGTACCCCCCCACCCCCACCGGGAACTTTTTGTGCCATATTATCTCACTGTTTATACCAAAACAATTATTCACGTCAGCGGTGGCTTGTGATGGATATTCACCGAGCCGCCAAGCAGCGAGGTAAATATCCACCACCAGCTATGCACATGCATTGGTGTCCTGTCAGGTCACGCATCACTTTTAAGATTTTACTCCCAACCTATAACATTACGAACGGACAATCGTCTAGCTATTGTTATTGCGCATACGTTCTGCGCATCTCCAGATACTCGGGTTTCCTATCGCCTATGCTTACTAATACAGGGATATTTTTGCGCGGTTTAAAACTATCCGGGGAAAGTAGATCTTCGTAAGTACTCTTGGTATTCAAAAAAAAATTGGGGGTATCCATGCATTTTTGAGAGATAATTAAGTCTCAATTTGATAAAGAACGCAATACATTGCTTTGTATTTTACAGCTTTTTACAAATATTATTCATGAATTATCTTTGAAAAATGCGTGGTTACCCCCAATTTTCTTTTTGGATTTTAATAACACTTGTTAAGATCTACATTTCCTGCATAATCACACACCGGGGCAAAAATATCTTTAATTAGTAGGCACCATCCTTAAAGTGCTGGCTGACCGGCTCCCAACTTTGTGGCTTCATAGCTCAGTTGTTAGAGCATTGCATCGGCATCTCAGAGGTCATGGGTTTGAATCCCTTTGAAGCCGTCTGAATTCTTTAGGTGTCTTCTGTAACAGACATTTGATTAAAATTGTCCAGATAAGTCCGAGGATCACTTCTCCTTGCTCCTCGAGAAAATTTGCCGTATCGGCCGCCACCTAAAAAGACCTATAAAGGATCTTGTTGGCGGGTGGCGACGTTGTCAAGTTCAGCAGGAATTAAGCGCAAACCAGTGAAATTGTCTCCTTTAAACACTAGCATTCGGTCGGGTAAAAACGCTTCAATTATTTTGCCGAATAAGAGAATAACAGAAGTCACTCGTAGCAACCGCTACCTTTGTCACTGAGGACCTCTGAAGTAAGTGAAAAACTCCCTGGTCATCACGCAACGCTCCTCCCCACGAAAGGCCGCCAGCTTTGAACACACTCAAACAATTCGAAGGTGACCGTTAGTAAGCCGTTTACTAACGTGGATGCCCTTTTTCGAAAGAAAATTAAATGGTGCTGTGGAATTATTTTGTCATCAGCTTTCATGACACTTTTGCCAGAAATCAAAAAGCATTTTTGATTTTGTCATTCTGCTGTCACTTCGAAAGCCTCTTGAGTGTGCTCTTCAGCCACAAACATGGCTAGCATGAAGCCTCAGGCAGTCATGACCGGAACAAACAAGGACGCCTAAGTGACCACCCATCCCATGATCAACCCCACCCACCACGTCCACCCCACTTCTGGGACAAGCATTATGCGACTACTCAACTGACCCTCCCGAGGTATCTCACGTTAATATGAAAGTTCATACGCTTGCGGCAAATTTATTATACGACAGTGCAAGACAATGCAAGGACCCCATTTCAGTAACAAATAAGAGTACTTCCACAAGATAAATCTGGATAATGAGTCAAAACACCTTTAATAGTGACGCTAAAATGAGGCACTGTTGTTCAACGATTTAAGTTTAAATATGTATAGAAAATGGCAAAGGCTCCTCTTGCCTTTATCGTCCACTGAGTCGGCTAAAAAGATGTTTTCAAATAATGGATTGATATTTATCGTTCTAAAAATCCTCTTGCTGTGAAGCAAGGGACATTCCCAGGTTTGAAAAGCCAGGGTCATCCGAGATCACCACTCTGTGTTTACCCAAACCCTGATGGTGATGTTAAATAGCATCTGTAAGACGCGTGTTTGGGAGTAACGGAAAAGGGCAGGCTACTGCGTGTCCTAAAACCATGAATTTGAGTAATTCCTCGTCAGTCTCAGCGGGCAGGCAAAAAGTAAGATTACAAGAAGTTAAAACGAAATTCGAAATTTGGCTAACAGAAAATACATAATTATGCCTGATATCTGTCGTTACCTTGCAAACGCTTATTACGTAATCTTCCAAGTCACTCGTTTAGCCTGCAGCACATCTGACAACCTGCGCAATAAACTGTGGCTGCCAAATCACATTATTTTTCATGTCTCCTGTTCCAACGATCTCATAACCCAACCACCCTTACCGAGTTTCCGTTTTCTTCCGCAGTCTATGACAAAATCCGGGATGTAGTATTCCCTCTAATGAGATGACCAATCACGTATGGCAAGAATAATATATACAAAAGAATCTCATGTGTTGCGTTTTCCGTCAAAGAATCGAATATAATCTTCCTGACACTGTGTTCGGGCTTTTTTTTTTTTTTTTTTGCAGTGACTCTCGTCTTGAATTGGTGGTTTGCGGCCTTACACTTCAAGACAACTGAATGCATTCCATTCGGGGCTCGCTTGGGATGAACATGCGCAATTATGGACAGCAACCGTAACCTCCTGAAGGAAAACCATTAACCACTTCTTGAAGTCTTGTCCGAGGCATTTGAACTCTTATCCAGGTCGAAATACTAACAAATAAAGTAAAACTGCATATAAGAACAAGAAGGACTCGTGTAAAGCTCTGTGGAAACGCGGGAAACAATATACAACGTTGCTGACACAACTTAGGAAGAGTTTTTTGGCCGACACCAGTCTCAACTACGTTGGAAATTATTAATATCAAAGTAACTGAAGTGAAAAGTTTTTCGTTACGAAACAATATCACCTAGCTCGTTAGCTTCAGTCTTGCTGACTAGCTGAACCGTAAAAATTCCGCTACGGTGATTCTCCAATGTCTAAATCAGTCGACTCCATAAATATAAAGGTAATTTTAACGGTTTCAAAAGTCTTATAAGAAACGATTTAGAAATACATGAAACAAGAAATATAAGTGATAGAAACCGACGTTTCGGTGCATCTTGCGCCATTATCAAGGTTACATAAAGATAAAATGCGGTTTGTGAAAAGGCTAAGTTGAAACAAATTTGCATAAAAGAGTGCCATGAATACTTTAGCACGAAGAGAATCCGACTGTACATTCGATGCTGGTTTAAGATATTGAATACACAGCATTTCATTAACAAGGCAGTCAAATTTGTTCCTGCATTTCTTGATTACATTGAAGCGTGCTAAGAAATTGTTCGGAACAGCAGTGTTCTGTTCTTTGCAATAATGCCTGTAAATAGATGACGCCTTTTGACGGTGTCCCTCAACGCGCGTGTGAAGGTGGCCCTTTGTGTACCCGACATAACCTGCATCGCTCAGGTCAAACTTGAATAAATAAACAACGCATTGCTGGGTTACGATGTTAGGCTTGGGCTCACGCAAGCTTAGATCGTGTTTAAGCTTGCGGCTAGTAAACACGGGTTGAATGGTCTTTTGCACCTTGCTGCTAAGATCCCTAAGTTGTCGTTTGACAGACACTGCAGAATCCTGATCTTTCACTTGTTAAAATGACCCCGTAAATCACACGACGACCAGGCTAACGGCGATGTTTCTTGTTTTCAACAACACGAACTGGGGCGATAAAAATAGTTGGCCATTCGTAATACGGTATTCGAGATTCAAAACAATAACAAACGATTGCGTTGCATCTAGGGTGAAAATAGGCCTTTTCAGGACGGTGCCTACTATTGTTATTGCGCATTACGTTCTGCGCATCTCGAGATACTCGGGTTTCCTATTGGTGATGCTTACTAATACAGTGATATTTTTGCGCGGTTTAAAACTATCCAGAGAAAGTAGATCTTAATTAGTACTCTTGGTATCCACAAAGAAAATTGGGGGTAACCTTGCATTTTTGAGAGATAATTAAGCATCATTTTGAGAAAGAACGACATACATCGCTTTGTATTTTGAAGCTTTTTACAAATCTTATTCATCAATTATCTTTGAAAAATGCGTGGTTACCCCCAATTTTCTTTTTGGATTTCAATAACAATTGGTACGATCTACATTTCCTGCATAGACATAAACCGGGGCAAAAATACCTTTGAATTAGTACGCACCGTCCTTAACATAAACAAAATATTTAAAAAAGAAATGAAAGTGCTCTTACCTGCGCGCGGTCCGTTGGCCCATTTTGACTACTGTCTAAAGAGACCATCGTCAGGGGTGTTAAATGAGTGGTCTTCATCAAGTCCACTCGCGCGCCACCTAACGCTGCCATTGGATCGCTAAAGGTCAAAAAACCGGGATAAGGAAGCGACAGTGAATGGGCCGAGAATGGTTGACTGGGAACGGAAGTAGGTAACAGCTTTGAGGCCTGCACTGCCTGAGTCCCTAACTGTTGCTTGTCGTGCGTGAAAGCCGAGTTCTGCCGATGAAGATCTTCCTGTTGTTTTATTAGTTGAAGAAGAACGTGCTGTTGACTGGCCGTTTGTTGTGGCTGTGAGAACGACTGCGTCGAAAATGTCTGGCTTACGGGCGATGGTTGAGGGAGTATAATCTTTTGCTGCGTCTGAAATCGTGATTGGAGTTGTTGACTAGCTTTCGAAGTTGTAAGCGCTGTCGGAACAATAATCTGCTGTACTTGGTTTACTTGTGTCGGCTTCTGCTGTTGTTGTTTTTCTTTCTCTTGCTGATTGACGAGCGTTGATTGCGGAAGCGCGGTTTTCCCTATCTGCTGCTGCGGCGGCTGCAGAATCACGCCGCTTATCTTCGGCGACTGTTTAGGTGAAGCAGCAGATGGCAAAGACGGCAAAATGCCCTGAGCTGCTGATAGACTCGCCTCTGAGCGTTTGACTGGCAGATCTTTTGTCTTGTTTGCCTTCGCTTCTGTTCCGTTCCCTGTCGTCCTCTCATCTGCAACAAAATCAAACCCTGATTGTTATGGTAATTTCAGCAAAAATGCGACGGGAACACTAAATGCGCGCGCACCCCAAATTAAGAGTCGAAAGTATGATTATCCCATTTTAGTATAAATACACAGGTGATTATACAAAATCGCGCGCTCTCATTGGCCCGCTATCTCGGATTATCAGCCGATAATCACCTCGACGGACAAAATGGCTGCCAGTAGTCGTTTTGCCACTGTAAGTTCAAGATGATTTCCCGTTGAAAGGTTTTTTTTCCTCTTTTTTGAAATAATCACCTGTGTATTTATACTAAAACAATTATTCGCCGAAGGCGAAGTGATTATCGGTGAATATTCACCTCGACTTCGTCTCGGTGAATATTCACCGATAATCACTTCGCCTTCGGCGAATAATTGTTAAACAACAGGACATTCATCAAACGCCATTAGACTCAATGTAGGTTACAGTTGTCCACAATGGGGAACGAGTAGAGCGTTTTACCATAACAAAAACAAACAAACAAAACTAAAATCAGAAATAATCAAGGATTAGTGAGGTGTACAAACGGGAATCGCTGTTTTCCCTTGGGCAAGCCGTGCACTATCAAATGACATCGAAGCCACGTATGCCAGCCAAGATGGCGTCCAGACGCTGAAATCGTATGGCATCACGATCGTTAACCGAGGGGCATCACGTCAAACGCAGCAATTACTCTAAACACGGGCAAACGATACGATTAACCGGATTAGTTTTAATCACCATCACTAATACGCACAGTACTAACAATGGTAAAAATGATCCTCGCATCTAACTAGACAATTTAAGCAATTGTCACTTTAAAGACAACTGAAAAATCTGGCTTAGGGCGCTTGCCTTGAGACACGTTCTGACTACTCGTTGAATTTGTTCCAGATACCACCATGTTACATGATACCGCCAGAAAATTTCACTCCGGTACGAAATCCTGCAACAGTGTCATGTAAACGAGGAGCAACCAATCGTATGAACGAGACTTCTGGAAGGACTGGAACGGGTAGCGCATGCGTGAATTTCGTCAATCCAAAGTGGCATGTATTTGTCAAGGTCAAGTGTGCCTTCATGCAAACACGATATGAAATAAAGCGGGCATCACGAAATCCCGATACGAAATCAAGTACTCTTAGTAGTCATCCAGGTACGGAACTAGTTTCTCAAGTAAACAGCCCCATACAGTAGACGTGATCCGTTGAAGTTGCCTGAATTCTTCACCCTCGCTTCAAATATAACTTTCTTTCATGTACAGTGAAAATTGCCTGATTCTTGATAAATAATTAGGGAGGGTTTCATTTAAAGATCACAAAAGTAAAAAAGATAGTCAAACAAAACAGAGACAGAGAGGATTGACATGAGCGAATCACAAAGGAAAGCAAATACATGTGCGGAGCTTGGCGCGGGAAAGACAAAGGAAACAATTTGCTTACGTCTTAGACTTTGCTGAGAATATGATGTGAGATTCTTAGAGAAATTTGTTTAAGCGCTACGCTATTCATTCGAGCAAAGTTAATCGAGGGACTGGTTATGAAACCCCAGCCTGCAAAGCAAGAGTGTTTTACGAAGATTTATCGGCCGACATTTTGAATAAAGACTGTCAGAGGACTGGGAGAAGTAAAAAAAATTGCACTCACGGAGAAGAGGACAGTATGAAATGGTGGTGGGGGGGGGGGGGGGGGGGGTTGGGAAGCGCAGAGAACCCTAACCTTACCCTTTCTCCTCCTGTCCGCCACTTCTCCGCCCCTCGTCCCAATCCCCTACCGGCTGTGTGCTTTCAAAATGGTGGCCCATTACGAACGTTGGACCTTCAACAAGCGTCAGCCTGCCAAAAAAGGCCCGCTTTGCACGCTACAACGGTCACGGCTAAAACAGCCAACAAAAACACGAAACAAAGAAACTTGCTGAGTTTCATAACCATCTCGATAGATTAACTATGATTTGACGCATTCGGAAAGACAATATACATGTAGATTGTTATTAGTATGTCCTCTGCTTAAGAAGAAATTAAAATAGATCAACATCGGTCCAATTCAAAATTCATTACCTCCGGAAAGAGTTGCTTGCTTCGCATTTGCGCTAATAGGGACTTTACTCTCGCCGATCGAAGGGACTTTGGTCTCTGTACCACTTGGAGAGATCTCCGTCTTTGCGGACCCGTTTGCGCTGGCACTGACGGAGCCTCGAGGTCCATCACTGATCTGGGTCGTCCTCGTGTCAGCCGTTAACGTTCCCTGAGTTGAGACTGTTGTAATGCTTGAGGCATTCGGAGTAGTTTGTTTCGTGACACAAGGTGATGTAGTAGAGTTGGTGTTCGTACAGGACATGGGTGTGGCTAATCGGACGTTGACTTGGAGTAACTGGTTTTTCCGTGTCGTCAAAGTAGCGAGTCGCTCCTCGAGTCGAGCGTTGTCGGCTTTTAGCTGGTGAAGACTGTTCATCAGCGAAGCAACTATAGAGAAAACGAATAAAACCCTGTGCAACACTCTCTCGAACAGCACTGTTGAGTAACCCCCAAGTTTATAACCACAATGCTTAGAACTTGAGGGTATCCCTTCTTTACCTCAAACTTCGAATAACTCTTAAAATGTTCACGCCGCCTTCAACCTAAAACCTCCATTCACGAGGACGAGTTTAAAAAAATGTAGTGAAACGGTCAGGCTGGAAAGCCTCAAGGAGGCATTTTACTTCGTACGGGATTGCCTTTCTGCCTTGCGTTCTCAACGTCAAAACTTCTCCACTTCATATGTTTTTATTTTGTTTATTTGTGGCGAGCGTTAGCAGCAAAGATTCCAACACTTTGTCCAATGCAAGATAAGAAGCGTACGCTTTAAAGGACGTTCGCGCCCATTGCTACTGCGCATTTGTTCGCGCATGTCACGCACACGTCATGCATCGCAGACCACGAAGGTAAACACGATGCTAAAGGTGCAACCATTTTCCACAAGAATGGAACGTGAAAGCATGTGGCATTATGGGATAGCTCTGGACCCAGGTCTTCTGCGAATAGACAATCCCTTTGAGAACTTCGCAGCGATTTTACTCTCTTGAATGCTAGATGAGCCCCTTTTTTTCTGTAGATCACTTCTTTTCCTGATTTTGTCCATTTTAACAAAAAACAAAAAAAATCTGTACGTGAGAAGTTACAAATATTTCGCCTTTTATGCTCTCGTGCGACCGAAGTTTTCTTTCTTAGACTAATATGTATCGTTTTTCAAGGTCTATTTCACCTCAGAAAAGGACATCAGCTGCAATAGTTTGTTTAGTTATATTAGTTATGTTAAATTGAGTACGTTTACCTGATCTAAAGTTCGCTAATGTAGCTTTTTTATTGCTGACAGTTGTAAGCTAAGATCGTTTAAAAATAACGCAAGCTTCTAAAAGTGCACCTCATGATCTCGAAAACGAGCACGGTGACCCCCCATTTTTTTTTGCCTTTTTGGCCAATTTAGATCATTACCTTTCTGCATGGCAAGTTTTAAAAAAATCTGTACGTGGGAACGTTTTGGGCGCGAACGTCCTTAAATGAAACAGAAAGGTCATAATGTAGCAATACTGTACCATCGTACTGTGACGCCTGTTGCATTAGAAACTGGGCTCCCTGTTCCCACTGATACTCCAGCAGCTCTTCCAAGCTGGTCGGCAATTGCCTGCAGAATGAAATAACCATAGAAGCACCAGAACTTGTCAGCACATTACAAGCAATTTTCTAATATGGACATGGACTAGACTACTTGACAAAGAAAAACGTGTGAGGTTATTGAAAATTATCAAAAGAGAGGAAAGCTGATACCTTCATCGGCGTAGACTTAAGGCCTGGCGAAACGCTCGCAACATTTCAACGCAACATCCTGCAACATTGTTGCATGATGTTGCGACATTTGTTGAAAGGGCTGGCAAAACGCATGCAACATTTGCGACATTCTCAACGCAGCATGTCGATGTTTATATGCCCCAAGCCCCTAACGCGCAAGAAACGGACCTAGCGCGCATGCCCTAGTGCAACAATGTTGCGTGAACGTGGCCAAAATGAGTACAACATCATGCAAAATCCAAATATTGCACGAAAAATTTGCCCGTTTTCAAATTTGATCCAACATGTTGCAACATATCGCAAACCAAAAGTACGCAACATGTTGTGCCCAACAATGTTGCGAGCGTTTGGCCAGGCCTTAATGGGTTATTTACATGAGACCGGGACGAAATCAGACCGGTATGAACTTGTACCTGAATGGAATTCTTGCAGCCGTTTACATGAAACCGGGATGAAATGGTATGTTTTGTCTAAAAAATATATGGGCTGACCGAAAAGCATACAGGCTTGTAATTTCTGGACCCGAACTCCTACCGGTACGAGAATTTCTCGTCTTGGTCCAGCAACCGAGACTAATTCAGACCGGTCTGTCCGGTCTCATGTCAACGCACAAAAAGGAATGTATGGAGGCCGATACGAACTCGTGCCGGTCTGAGGGTAATTTGAAATGACGTTTACTCTTTGAACGATCAAAATGACACCCTATGTTTTCACTGAATGGCCTCTTAGGGTAGTCAATCGAATAGCAAGAAAACAGAACTTTGTTTTGTTTTCAGAGCACCCCCTCTTAGCGAAGGAAACTTTTTAGGGGGTCACTTGGTCTTTTTTCATACCAAGTTCGACCGAGGGAGTATTTATTTTGGGACTACTTTCGAAACAGTTGGCTTGCGTATTGTTGTTGTTTACCGTATATTTATTACTTTTTGACACTAGCCTCGAAAGCTCGCTTACCCTTTTCATTCAAAATAGGAAAACAATTAGCAGGTCCTACCAGAAAAATTCCAAAGAACATTTTACTCACAACTAACTGTGAGAATCGTAGGGCCAATTCAGTCTTTCTGGAACGATTTTTACCGACGTTTTTAGTTGCGTGCCCCTGAAAAGAGTTCACGCAACATGATACAAGTGGGAGGGTTTTCATTTGAGGCCGGACGCCGGACGTTTCGTCCGGTTGTTAACCATTTCACGTCCTGGTGCGGGTTGTTCGAAGCATGGTTAGCGTTAACCAGCGTTAAATACCATGGAAACCTATAGGTTTTGACACCTCTTAACCAACGGTTAAGCAAACCAGACTTCGAGCAACCGGCCCCTGTACTTTGACGCTATATAAATTTGTCAATATTTCGTCTTCATTTTTCCTTCTTCTTTCCGTTTTTTTGGGACTTGGGGTATCTTAGGAAGCCATGGGCTAAAGAAACACAAGACAAGATTTCACGCCACGACGCCTTATTAGGGAGTTTAAGCAAAGACGACAGCTACGGCAACGACAACGCCACAAAGCAAGAATATGATTGGCTACAAAAGGAAAAATACTCCTGCTGCACGTGCAGCACGATTTTCCGTGCATTTTTCCCGTACTCCACAAAACAGAAACGTGAAATCACCAAATTTTAGGTTTTGACGACAACGTGAGCAAGTAACAATGAACCAATCATTTGCTATTTTTACTTTAAAACCGTTCGCACCCATCCAGTTACAGGATAAATCGCCCGTATTGTACAAGGTGAACAAGATGGAATAATCGCGAAATTCTTGCAATAGCGCTAAGTGATATTTTGGAGTGACGTTTCGTTGCCGTTGTACTTGCTTAAACTCCCTATTTTGGTTATGTAACTGAATAATAGACCTGTTGCCATTTCATTCACGCGAGTTTAGTTTTCTTTTTTCCCCATACTTTCAATGATAGTAATTTATAGAGGACCCATGCCTCTTTGGGGGTTCGCTCCCAAGGCACTTGCCATTCAACATAAAATCCATATCGTCAAATCCGCTACTTTGAAAAGCTATCGAAAAATACTCACAATGGCCCTGGGGTAACACTGTTGTTCCTCTGTACATGGCCATTCTCCAACAGTCCTCTGCTCCTTGGCTGCGGGATCATGTAAGGATTGGGACTGGGAGTACGGGGACCATTCCGAGGTACGCTTGTCCCTTGATTGCTGCTGTCGCTAAACAGTGGGCTTTGATTCGACAAATAGGAGGGCGGAGATGTTAATCCTTGGCCATCTTGGGGGAACGTCAGTGGAAATGCAGTATTCAAGGGTGAAGTCACCATGTTGCTTGCTGCAGCTGGCGAACTGTTCTTACGATTGCGATTTGCCGTTGTTGGGCTCTGTTTGGACTTTAACGGTGGTCTGCCAACTTTGCGCTTGGGCTCATCGCTACCTTTAGGAGCAGCTCTCTTCTTGGTAGTCGCAGCAGTCACAGACTGCTTCGGTGCTTCCTTTGGGGTGCTTGATGCGGCCGGCACAGCAACGTCCATTTGTTTCGCTATATCAGCTACAAGAAGATCACTGGTCGGAGGCTGTGGGATTTCTTGCAACTGACTCGCCACAGACAATGGCAACATTTCAGGTCCTAGAACAGTGGACGACGATGGTCTCGGGGAGGTCTCCTTTGCCATCAAACTAGAGCTGCTCGTTTGCACAGGTGCAAGTGGTAAAGGCACAAGCCCAGGCAAGGGAGATTGCCTAAGGCTATCACTCGTAACACTCGCTGCTTTCTGTGACTCTGATGTTGTTACCTTGAAGTCGAGTATCTCCGTTGGGGTTTTTGCGACGGATGGCTTTCTTCCTCTCTGTTTTGGTGTCGACGGTTGATTTGCTAAGTTTGGTGCAGTGATATCGGGCTTAGGTGGCTGTTCAGAGGAGACTGAAGCAGCGCCAGTGGAAAGTCTAGGCTTGGGAATCTTTTTGTCTTTTTCTTTTTCGGTCTTGGCTTTCGATTTGTCTTTTTCTTTTTCTTTTTCTTTTTCCTTCTCTTTTTCCTTTTCTTTCTCTTTTTCCTTTTCTTTCTCTTTTTCTTTTTCCTTTTCTTTCTCTTTTTCTCCTTTCTCCTTTTCTTTGCTTTCCTTATCCTTCTCCTTATCTGGTGCTTTGGTTGTTTTGTCTGGTGGCTTGCTGTTGAAGAGAATTCCCTTCGCCTGTAGTTTAAAAGTGTGGAAAGCACTATATCAAATAGAATGAAACAGCAGTTTCCATGGCCTTGGGTACTCAATTTTGGCGGGGATTCCCATTTCAGCAAGCTCAAAAGCTTGGGGAACGATCCATTTCGACAAAGACTCCATGGTTGTCGTTCCAATCCACAATGAAACATTCAACTCTTTCTGTTGACACCTGGTAATTTGGAAAAATTAATCGGAATGTTCGCCTAAAGGGATTCCGATCCTGGTTTCTGTCATTTCCATAGAGTGCTTTTTGGAAGGTGCAAAGCTCCTTAAAATCACAACATTTACTTCAAAGCGAGATCAACTCTCTTCAAGCTTAGTGTTAAACCTTTGAACAGTCATGCCTAGACAGTCAACCTAACACAGAGAGAGAACGCACTTCGCATGCAAATTTCCATGATCTGTTTCCTGGTAAACATCGTAAAAAACTGAGCTGTCTTTGGATAAAGAATGGTTGACTATCATTACATTAAAGGATGGTTTATTCTAATAACGACTGCCAACAAGCGGCAACAGGTATAATTGAAGATTTAACTAGGGCTAATTTTTATGCCTCTCTTATGCTCTTTGAACTTCAAGAATGTATCACGACACCCAAACAAGAAGATAAGCAGGTTAAAACATAAAAATTAACTGTTAATCTGAACCAGATGACAAAAGGAAAGGAACTTTATTTGAGTGTCTAGACTTTCCAGCACTGGACCACTAATTGGGGACACTGTAAACTGAAATCAACAAATTGCCGCAAATCAAATCAAATGTTGATTTTTGAAGAGAGGGGAAAACTGGAGTACCCCAAGAAAAATCTCTAGGCCAAAAGAAGAGAACCAACAAACGCAACCCACCTATGACGCCGAGCCTGGGAATTGAACCCGTGTAAAACTGGTGGGAAGCAAGTCCTCTCACCACTACACCAGCCCTGCACCCCTGACAAACGAACTTAACGCAATACCTTTTTATTCCAGTGGAACTGACAGTAACCAACATACTTGACAGTCGGCCCTGACTGACCATCATTTTCTTCACACAACAAGCCTGAACTTTGAGCGCTAAAATGTCAAAACGTAATTGCACATATGTATTAAAGTCACAAATCACCCAAGAGATTAAGCGACAACTTTCAGGCAATCAAACTTATTACAAAGTTGTTTCAAGTGACGACGATGACGAGGACAACAACTACATGTATGATGATGATGATGACTGAATTGAGCTTTATACCTGGGATATCACTATTTTATAATTTACCTATATATAGGTAAATAGTTATATCATAGTTATAGTGTTACGTTTAAGGTGTTACTTGAAGAACTGCTGAGCACTTGACATTGACCAAATGCAAAAATGGCCACCAATAATTTTTTTTTCATTTTTATTTTCTCTCTACCACACATAAGTACCAGACAAGTGTATGTTATACAGAAACTGCTAATAGTAGAGAAAGGAAAAAAGTATGGGAAAACTAATTAGATGCCCTTTATAGCCTTAAACATACTTAAGAATGAGAGTAAATAGTTAGAAAAATAAAGAAATAAAATATACATGTAACAGACAGAACACACAAATACCCAAAGACAATGTGAATGAGATACACAATAGTATCAGGAAAGGGAGATTATTATTCTTTTGACTTTGTGTTTAAAATTAGCCTTACTAGCCTCGCTGGCACATGTAAAATTGTGAGAAATTTTGCTGTAAAACAAGGATAAATTATTAATTGGTGGCCATTTCTGCATTTGGTCAGGGTCTATCTAACAAGTAATAGACTAATATTCACTAATAGATTAACAGTTAATATTGATTGATTGATTGACATAAATGTAGACTCACAAAAAATTAACTTTGTTTTCTTGAATGACCCTGATAGCACCATAGATGGTAGTCTATAAGCTCGTTTTTGAAATTTCAGAATTTACAGTAACCCATTGACCCCTAACAGTGACACTTCACAGATTTTACTCTGTCTAACGCCAGACAATTCTACTCGTCAATGACCTTTCTATGTTACGCAAAACAGTGTTGTAAAGAAGGCAGTCTTGGAATTGTTGAAGGTGGTTGAAGCCACCTTGCACGATAGTGTATTCCATAATCTAGAGGCTTTAACAGATTTCGTTATCACATAAAAAAAACTATTACAATGCATACCAAGTGACATGAAAGGCATGCCTACAACCAGTCTTATTACAGTTCATACAAGCTCCATGAGCTGTCTTGCTCTCCCTTCCTCTCTCTTCGCATATGTAGCATGTCTGCAAATAAAGTGCAAGCATGAGATCACTCGTGTTTCCAATTACAGCAAAGACAAGACAAGACAAGAGGCTGACCACAGTAAAAGGCAACCCCAAGGCTCCTTTTTCTTAGCTTCTACAGTAACTCAAGGCATCTACCGTGACTCATTGCAGGCGTGGGCGCCACTCCTAACCCGTTGCATTACAGCAAACAGGGGTAAAAATTGAATGTCTTGCAGTTCAGATGGGATGAGGCACCTAAAAGTTAAGATTTGAACATGCAATTTGTGTCTACGATACAAACGAAATGCAAGCATTGGCATTTGGGTTTAGTTCATTGGTGCATCTCCTCAGCTTTCCTCCATCTTTGTATCAGTTTCCACTTATGCCCAGAAATGTAACAAATTAGATGCACGCCCAATTTTGACATTTTGAGTGTCCCTTTAAGTCTAAGCATTTGCTACAACCTATTTCCAAGAATAAGGTTAAAGTTAGCGTTACATGTATTCTTAGCTGAGGGTAAATGCGGCTCTTAATCCTTATAGAAGGAGCAGCATTTGGTTCGGGAGAAAGGCAAGGGGGCACTTTGTGACACTTACTGAAATCTGTGTGTGTCTAATAGGACACTTTCAAAAACACCATAATATTCTTTCGTTGCCCTCCAAAATTTTGCATAAGCATTGTTTCTATTTTCTCTTGGAACCATTGTAAGTCCCAAGAGAAACTGGAAACAATGCTGCTGTGTTCTTGTTCTTTTGTTGTTATTTCTCATGATTCAAATGCAGCTGGTTTAGGTGACTGCTTTCCTTCAGGTTTAGGCTCCCTAAATTTGATTTTATTTGCCTCTTTAATTTACCAAGCAAACTGCGGAAATTCGAAACTAGAGTAAATGCAAGGTCCCTCAAAAAGAATGTGGTTAAAAAAAGGGGATTGTTTGGGAGATCATGCAGGGTTTTTTGAAATGCTACATGTATGAAAGACGAAATATGGCTAAAATGTTTACAATACCTTACAGAAACGGTCATGTGGTACTGATGCCAAAATGATTGGCTCCATAGTGGTCACATTTCCAAATCGAACTTCAGGAATGTACAATGCGCAGACGACATGAGCCCAGCCTGTAGACAAAAACATTCCTTGCATCACACTATGCTTACAAATGCTTTAAAATCGAGACATGCAGAAAAGGGCTAGAAAATAGATTGTGCAAGTTAACATTTTGACAACCTGACCTGTCCAAAATCTTTCAGAGAAACTGTAGGACTACATGTTTTGTTTCATGGGGAATTATTAAATTATAAATAAATTTTTTTTTGTTATTGACCTACTGTAAGGCTAGAGTTAAGCACAGAGTCAAGGCTCTGGGGTTAATGTTGCATTTTTCTTTGGTGCTTTAATTGCATATTTTATTGAACATCGAATTTGTTCTTTGTCATTGCATAACATTCCAAGGTAATGTAGAGCGGTGCTCAAAATTAAAAAAGAAATCCAGGTTGTCCTTGTTTCAAAAGCCGGCAACTAACCCCATAAAATTTGGTTGCCCTGATAAATGCTTGGTTCCCCATTAGGAAAGCCCCCACGATGTAAGCTGTGTTGAGATGCAATCACATGGTGTCGGAGCTAGGTATCCCATATTTCCAAGTGTGCACCTGTGGCTTTTTGGGTGTTACCCCAACAGCAACTCATTAAGTAATTAATAGATCGCTGGAAGCGCACAAAACTTTGATTGACATTTTGGAAGAATTCATTTACTGGTAAGTGAAATAGGGTTAAGTTTCAGTTCAGTAAATAGCATGTTTTTGAAAGGATGCGAGTCAGCCAGTAACCAGTTTCAATTGTTTAAGTTAACCAGTTTTCTGTTTCAAGAGTTTGTAGTTTACAACTGCTAATTTCGAGCACTGCTTTAGAGCCTATCATTGGTCCTTCAGTCTATTTTTTTGCTAGCAAATTTTGTCATTGTTGGCCTCCTTCCATCTCAGGAGACGATGGCTGCACTAGTTGCTGCACCTCCTGGAGTGGCTATGTAGGCCGATGCAGGTGTGGCAGTCTTTGCGGCACAGGTGGCAGGTGTGGCCTGTTGCTGCCTGATCTGTGGAGCTTGACTTACGGGTGGCTCTCTTCTTCTTCCCGTAGTCAGTGTGATCTTGCTCAGCTTGTTTTGCTCTGCACTGTGCAGCGGACCTCCAGGCGTCTCAAGATTTTGCGAGATTTTCCAAGACTGGGCGTCGATTACTGCACTCTTCATGACTTTGAAGCGCAGTCTGGGCAGCCTCCTGACCTGGAGCCTTCGGAAAGTTCTGTGTAGAGCAAGTAAATAGTCTGTGGGGATTCCACCATCATCCAAACAGCGAATGTGGCCTAGCCAGCAGAGACAACGCTGAGTCAGGAGGGTGATGATGGAGGATAGCCGAGCGCACTCAAGCACGTTGGTGTTTGGGATCTTGTCCTGTCATCTTATGCCGAGTATGCATCTGAGGCCGCGGAGGTGGAAACCATTCAGTCTCTTCTCATGGGCAGCATATGTCGTCCAGGTTTCACTTGAATAGAGGGGAATGTGCTCACGACACAGGCTCTGTACACCTGCATCTTGGTGTTCTCCATCAGGTTGTTGTTGGACCACACCCTCTTGTGGAGCTTGGACATGACTGCTGAGGCCTTCGTGATTCTCGCGTTGATCTCTGGCTCAAGGGAGAGGTTTGAGCTGATCGTGGACCCCAGGTTTTTGAACCTGTCAACCGTGTTGAGTTTATGAACTTGTCCCTATGTGGATGCTTGGGGGGGAGTCAATGTTAAGGCTCAACTAAATGAATCTGACACAAATTATAATAGGAACAAATTAATCTGTGCTAATCTGACAGTTTTCTTTGTTGTTAAGATGTTAAATGAATATGAAGTAGTATTCGAATATGATATTGGTGATATTGATTTCAAATTTGTGGCAAGTTCGCTGGTGGCAAGATAACTAGTTACCTGTGCACAGTGTTGTATCATCAGCATAATACCGTATTTACCCGTGTATAAGTCGACCTTTTAAAGCCTCAAAAGAAGCTCCAAAAATCGCCCTCGACTTATACACAGGTTAAAGATTTAGAGCCAAGTTCCAGCTAAATAATTTATTCAAGATTAACACAATAATGTTGTCTTGGGCATAACGAACTCAGTGGGCAAAGACTTCAAAATGAATTACAAAAAGCAATTCCAGTTGAAATGAAAAAGGATTTGTACAAAAATGTTGAAGATACTCACTAGCACAAATATGAAATAGACACTGAAAATTGTTTATCAAAGGTGGAAAGCTCAAAAAGGCATTTCTGTTTCTTCAAATAAAACACAATCGTTTAATTGCTTAGTAACCTGGCGCAATACCTCACGTTTGCATTTGTTTGCGTGCAAGCATAGTCACTCGCGTTGCCTGAAAATGCTGGGGGTAATGATTGTTTTTTACTCTTTATACAAACCTGGCTGATTTACATGCTTTGCAAAGTTCATAGTGTTTGGTTTATGAGTTTTTTGTTTTGTTTGTCATGTGCGATATTATAAATCAAGGACCAATTAAACCTTGCACATTTTGCATCGTTTTTGAAGTCATTTTCAAAGATTGATTCCTGCTTCTGTGATGTTGTGCTTATCCTCTAAACCCATTTCTCCTTGAGCAACAAAACAGATTAGTTTAAGGTTTACATGTTCGGTTTTCTGAGAACTTTTTCGAAACTCAAGGACAAAATGCCTGCATATACAACAACTGCTTCACCACAAAACTATTAAGCGATTGAGGCCCTGATTTTTTTGTGTATCGACAGTTCCACAAAATGGAAGAATACAATATTAGTATCCCACAAAAATTTTGACAAAGAATTAAGGAATTGCTTTTTTTGCCATCAAAAATGGGGGATCGACTTATGCACACGTAAATATGGTACTAAACTTGGTATCATGATATAGATTATACAGATAACATTTTATCTGATGTCACTTACCTCCAGTATCAGTTCTCTTCAGGGCACCTTCCTTGTGTGGGCAAAGTTCACATTTCTAAAAGATCAAATTCATGGTAACAAGTTGAAGTGTATTGACATCAAACCATTTTATTTTGTTAAAAATTAGAATGTACTCCAACAATACATGCACGAACTTTAACTAACTCAAAGCAAAATCATTTTCCCCAAAATTTTTGTCACACATTTACTCTTATTTTACCCTACATTGCATGTGTCTTGAACCTCCCAATACCGTATTTATCCGTGTATAAGTCGACCTTTACGGCCTCAAAAGAAGCTCCAAAAATCGCCCTCGACTTATACACGGGTCAAAGATTTAGAGCCAAGTTCCAGCTAAATAATTTTATTCGAAATTAACATAATAATGTTGTCTTGGGCTCAACAAACACAGTATCAGAAAAAAGACTTCAAAATTAATGTAAGCAATTCCAGTTGAAATGAAAAAGGATTTGCCCAACTCTAAATGTTGAAGATACTCACTAGCACAAATATGAAATAGACACCGGAAATTTTTGTTTACCAAAGGCAGAAAGCTCAAAAAGACATTTCTGTTTCTTCAAATACAACATGATTGTTCAGCTGCTTAGTAGCCTACCGCAATATCTCGTGTTTGCGTGCAAGCATCGTCACTCGCGTTGCCTGCAAATGCTGGTTGGTAATGATTGTTTGTTATTCTTTATACAAACCTGGCTGATTTAAATGATTTTGCAAACTCTGTAGTGTTTGGTTTATGAGATTTTTGTTTTGTTTGTCATGTGAGATATTATAAATCAAGGACCAATTAAACCTTGCACACATTGTGACACCCACATTGCAGAGAATTTCTTTTTTCTGACATCTTGATTTCAACAACAACTTTAAGAGTTCAACTGGGCCTGGAAAGTTACAAATCTTTCAATAAAAATAATTAATATACTCACCATCTATTTTATCTTGCTCTAGGTGCTAAATTGCAGAAAATGCACCCAAGACATGTCATTTTTTTTCAAATTGTCCTAGGGAGCATGCCCCCTAAGGGATGGGCCTTGATTAGTCCAATTAAAATTAGTGGATGCCAACTTCTCAAATCCTGGGTAAGGCCTGCCCAGGAGTGGGTTAGGGTTAGTACTCCAAGGCTGTTGCCTAACAGGAGCCCGGTAGCCTGGGGCTCCCAAAGAATAGCTCTGGGCTCCTTAATTTTTCACAGCAACACCTTTCACTTCATATGTTGGGCTCCTAAGTTCTCAGCGTTTAGCTCTGAGGGCCCCTTTAAAATTTTCTTAGGCAGCAGCCTTGTACTCATCAATGAGGGGCGATTTAAGAGTCAATGGATTAAGTTCATACAACAGTCATCTCCAGGGGCTTCATTAAGGGCCAGGAACCAGGAAAACTGGCCAGCAGGCTGTGGACATGACTTTGCCAGTGGCTGCTTTCAACATCACAGCAGACTGTTTTTTCATAACAAGATCAATTTTAAAAAATACACTTTTGTTCTTTTTTTAGATCTGCCTTCTGTTATCAAAATGTCACAATTTCATACGCTGCCTTCAATTTCTCAAACCACATTCAACTCAGAACGAATCACCCTACTATAAGGCATTGCAAAAAGAATTGCAATCCATCGAAGACCACCTGAAATGTTCCAATGTTAGGTGTTTTGCAATGGCGGCTCAGACAAGATCGCGGTACATCGCCAGTTATTTTTCTTCGCAAGGCGAATTGCCTCTGGCTGAGAAAAGTGCACTTTTTTGTGTCATGTTAACGAACTAATTTTCTGGTGGATACTGGTATCAAGTCATTAAATTGTCTGAAAATGGCTTGATTTTTCTGTGGTTGAAGAATGTTGCTTTGGGCTTCAGAACGCAGGAAACACATCTCTGCAACTTAAGAATTTCACAATTTTCTGGGGTAGCATGCCCCAAGACCCCCCTAGGAGGGAAGGCCCTAAAGGGCCTTCTGAATGCTTTGCCTGGGTGTTAAACCCATAATTATGTCCAACTGCCTCAAACCTTATTGAAACCCCTGCATCTCTTGTGTAATCCAAAGAAATAAAAACAAGAGTCTCAAGTTGTGCATAAATTACCACAAATGTACACCATGCACCTAGGCAAGTTTATTACTATCACGCAACAATAATTGTCACCAACAGGACATTGGTCTTCCATCCCATTTGAATGTTGAAACAAAATCCGCTTATAGTTTGAATGTGGTTGTTTCCCATTTACCAAAAAAATCCGGAAATTTCGGTTGGAATGTAAATGGTAAGCCTATTTTGGTCTACCCAAACGGAAAATGTCTGGAGAAAACAGGATTTGTTGAAAGGTAGTCCAAAATCCCCAAACAGAATTTCCAAACGGAAAACGTGTTTACCATTTGCATACCCCCATGATTTTGCCTCCCTCCAGACTCTCTTGGTAAACTTGAACGAACTTAAATGGTACACGCCGATACCAACTAAATTTCCCATTCAGGAGTTTTGCTTACCATTTGAACAAACCTGGTACCAACCGGTTTCTGTTTGTAAATGGTAAACAACCTGTCACAACCTTTTTAGCTCTACTGTATGTGTATTACGCTTTGACCTATGTCAGCGTGTATGTTATTGTTCTAAAATCAGCCTAATGCGTTGATAGTTAACAAGTTCTTCGTTCACTGTGATTTGCTTGTACATTTGCATTTTGCAAACTTATAAACTGTCAGCAAATGAACCATCACAATCATGTTTTTCGCTTCATGCTAAACAAATTAAAGTTTTCCCATCATCAGATTGCAGTCTTGAGTGTTTGCTAACACTTTATTTGCAAGTCCTGATTTGCATCTTTAAGGCCTGTTGAAAGTTTGGCTTTGCCAAATACTGGGGACTTTGCCAGAAAAAATGTCCCTGGGGCAGGGGAAAGTCAAGAACTTTGAAATACTCAGTTATCGATGTTTCCACATGATACCCCCCACATCAGCCCGGGGTCCGGAGCGATTGCAGAATACCAGGTCCACTTTGAATGGCACAAATCTCCTGCTCCTGCGGTCCCGCAGTGCCCAAACAAAATTATGCAACTAAATTAGGTGAACAACTGCTACTGCAGTGCCGAAGTGTCGTAGTCAATGAAAAATGAAGTCTGAGTTAGTTTAAAGACTGCAACCGCAATGCCGTAGTGCCGTAGTAATACACATGTAGGACAATGAAGCCTGAGTGAGTCAAGGGCAAGAAAATCTCGTGAAAAGTGTAGTTAAGGATGGTGCCTATTAATTCAAAGGTATTTTTGCCCCGGTTTATGATTGTGCAGGAAATGTAGATCTTAACAAGCGCTATTGAAATCCAAAAAGAAAATTTGGGGTAACCACCTATGTTTTCAAAGATAATTGATGGATAATATTTGTAAAAAGCTTTAAAATACAAAGCAATGTATGGCATTCTTTCTTAAATTGAAGCTTAGTTATCTCTCAAAAATGCATGGTTACCCCATATTTTCTTTTTGGATACCAATGGTACCTACCAAGGTCTACTTTCTACGGATAGTTTTCAACGGCGCAAAAATATCCCCGTATTTGTAAGCATCACCGAAAGGAAAACCCAAGTATCTCGAGATGCGCAGAACATATCCGCGATGACAATAGTAGGCACCGTCCTTAACCGAACCAGAAAATGAAAGCTAAAATTTTACGAGACTGCTTAGGCCTAATCACTGAAACGAGTGCTTAGGCTTAATCAGTAAACGAGTGCTTTCTTCTTCACACGATCTGGTGAAAAATGTAGTGGACTGAACTGCAAAATGAAAGTTAAAATTTTACAAGAGTGCTTAGGCCTAATCACTGAAACGAGCGCTTAGGCTTAATCAGTAAATGAGTGCTTTCTTCTTCACACAGCATTGCAACAAGACTGACTATCATTTCAACGAGTGACGACTAAGGGGCTGTAGGACTGTGCATGTGGGTGCAGCATTACAACACGACTGCAGCACTGCGGGAGCAGTTTTTTAAGTTCGATATTTTGTGGGCCGGGTTTTCTGCAATCTAGCCCGGGATCCCTTCCCCGGGAGCCGATGACGCTATGAATCCCCAGTCAGGGAGTCACGCTACGTTATGTAAACATAAAATTCGTGACATTTTTTCCCTTCCTACCGTCCGATAACTCAAAAAGTAACTATTGATCGAAACGTCCACTGAAAAAAATTTACTCGGCATCATATTTTGTGTTAAAATTAATCTTACCAGAAAAATATCTACTCACCACTCGTGCGATCCTCTCCTGCGATTCACATTTTCGACAAAACCATGGTCCCTTCGGCACTTGTACTATCCCATAGCAAGCTAATAATTAAGAAAATACAAGTACTAAACGGATTTCGAGCACACTTTAAAGTTAATCAAAAATGCATGAATAGTACCTTGATGTACAGCAACATTGCACCCGTGCCCATCGCAGTAAACCAACGGGTTTTCGTCCCATCCCCGTTCGTCTGAACAAACACAACAGCCACCTATCATCTCTTTCACCATGCTTAGAAAACCTAGTTCTCTTTTAAGCACCTTGAAAGAGCTACACAGACCCAAATTAGGCGCGATCGGCCAGTAGAAGGACAATGAAATGCGAATCCATCCAAGTTGTTTGCAGAATTTTAAACTAAAATGGACGCGCGATGCTGCTGCACATGTTTGTAGTGCGGCTGCGTCGTGTGAAAATTCGCTGACCATAAATTGAAAGAAAACAACACGCGACACAACACGCGGAACACGCGATGATCTTGCTTTTCACGTGACGTCATCAAGGTTGTGAGCTTCTGATTATACGTGATCACAAAAACATGAAAAATTAATTTTATTTCCATGAATTCTTTATTGGAACTACACTATCCCTTGTATTCCCAATAAAAATTTAACGGGCGTTACAAAAAAAAAATTATTGACTATCTCAGTCAACGAAAGCACAACAGTTTTACAGAGTCAACTCATTAGTGCATCCTGCACTGCCTCAGTAAACCAATGGATGTTGAAAAAATAACGAAACAAAACAAGGGCTGTTTGAATGTAAGAGTCGCCATATATAGTAAATTTGTATCAGGAGCCCATTACCTGCACTTTAACTAAACTGTCTGAGTTGCCAATAGAGGCATATACGTAAGCTTTATCGTTAAAACACAGCATCCATACTTTCACAGTAGCACAGCCACGCGTGGTGATCAAACCACCCCGACTGGAAGGACGTATGGAAATGGAAAGAAGGAAATGATTTCTTGGCTGATTTGGTCTACCGCGCACCGGTGGCTCAGTTGGCTGAGCACCGGGCTGCCATGCGGGAGGTCGTGAGTTCCACTCCGGCCGGACCAACACTCAGGGTCTTTAAATTACTGAGGAGAAAGTGCTGCCTTTGTCAGTTACATCCGCAAATGGAGTTCCCGGTGTTGTGGGTGGGTGGGTGGGTGGATATAGCAGGTCCACATCAGCTGAATAGCTGCCAAAACAAACAAAACAAACAAACAAACATCTCCTACTGAGAGGTAACTGGGAACAACCTGCCTCAAAAGACTCAACAGCTGCCAGCAGCATAACCAGGGCTCCTCTCTGGCATTTCTGCAGCGAAAGACCTTTCTACTTTCTCATCCCATGTCAACGTTCGCCTTGTTATCCTTAGGCCTTACCCAGGATAAGAACGACTTCTGCTTTAAGTGTCGGGATCTTTGAGAGGACATTCCTGACTTTAGATTATGTTGAGAGAGAGACTTTATTTTATGAGGGTAACACGTGGCAGTAACTAACATTACTGATGAACTTGTGGCCCTCTGAAGAAGTGAGTGAGTCGTCTGGATGTCAAGACGATTTGATACATTTTTATATTTTTGTCATATTTCTCGTTTGCTGTAATTTTTTAGCTGTTTTTTCAGTAGTTTTGCATCACCGAATAAAAGACTGGGAAACAGTGCGTACTGTAATGAAAATTTATCAGGAATGATTTTCTCCGGAATTATTGACATCTTGATTGTTTCAACTTCTGGAAGATGAAATTCTATTTTTAGTTTTTGGAGGGAAAAGTGGGGGCACAGCACGGCCCTGGAAGAACAACCAAAAAAAATCGTAAGAGAGAGAGAGAGAGAGAGAAAGAGACAGAGCTGAAAAACGACTGCGCAAGTCACTGATCCGCGGCACGAAACGCAGGCTCAAGGGCGCGCTCATTCAAAAAGACTATTTGTTCGCCGGAAAATGACAGCCGTTGATTAAATCAAAAAAATAAGGTCGCTGTTTGAAAGATAAGGATTTTGTCACAATTTTTGACGAGTTTTGATGTTTTTCCAAAAATTGAAGGGGTGTACAAATTGTGTAAAAATTGTTTTCGCGCGGTAAATGCACCTTTCGTGTGACTATACGGTGAATGGAGGTAACGAGCGCTGCAATGCTTACTTTTTTGACAGTGTTGGCTTTTGTCGCAAGTTTCTCGAAAGGTTTTTGCAAGTTGTTGGTTTTCTGGGAGGACCATGAATTCCCTTAAACCCTGTTTTGGCGATGTTCGGCCGGTGGAATTGGTGAGAGCTTCGAACTTATCGGTGGAGACTAGTTCGTCGAGTGGTTGCGATACAGGACAATGCCTCTTTGTCTGTGTCGGTAAAGAGACATTGAAAAACCTTATGACGTTCCAGATACTCTCTATAATACTCTGAACAATAAAGGAAGACAACTGGTGAATTATAGACCGGGTGGTGAATGGTGACACGCTTACAAAAGATATTTTGGCAAGCATGCTGAAAGCGATATTAAAATGGAGTATGCAAAGATGCAAGAACTCAGGCAAATTGAGCTCCACGTTTCTCCAAATTTCAATACGAATTTATAATTATCATGAAAGCAAAATACATCTTTCGCTCTTTACACAGCATTTTTTGTTATATTTATAGTAGAGAGATGAACGCAATCCCCAAAAGAAACTGAGATAAATCGGTGAAAAGATTATACACTGTATGATACACAGAGAGCAGGCAGTGCTTCATCCTGGAAAAAAGCTCAGAGAAAATTAATTTGCCCCTTGATTTGCTTGCCTTTTAAAATAAAAATTCATCAGATCCTAACCTGATCAAGAGACGTCATTAATGTTATTTTTCTTTCAGAAAGTAAATCCTTTTTTTCCCATATTTAACAATTGACAAGAAACTACAAAAATTTTACAAGGATCAGTTCAGACAACACAGTGCATATTGTAAAACTGATCTAAACTTGAGACATTTCACTCATGCATGCTACATTGTACTTGATGAGTTTGAACAAAATCTTAAGAGCATAGACAACTAGTAAACATCCCTGAAAGGGGCATTCCACAAAATTAATATTTTCATGCACGATTTGTGCTCCCTATCTGGCGCATGCGCAGTCGTTTTTCAGCTCTGTCAGAGAAAGAAAGAAACGGGGTCGAGCCCCTGCCACAGGTACCCCACGGGATTAGGGTAGTCTGTTCATTTCCCACGAGGCACTTCGCGTCACTAAGCTGCCTTCAAATTAATACGATTCAAGATGGCCACGAATCACCAGCAAGCCATGGACGCGGGATCCGTTTCAGGCCGTGTTGACGTCGATAACCCTCCGTTCTCTCGAATTTTTATAGTCTGTAGTAAAAAACACACATCGGATGACATGAAGCTTGCATTTGAACATATCGGCTTCATCGAGGATGTCTGGGTCGTCAAAGACAAACTGACGAAGGAAAATCGTGGGGTCTGCTACATCAAGTTTTCGAAAGCGTCTTCGGCTGCGAGAGCTTGCGAAGAAATGGATGGCAAAGTAATAGGAGAAGACCCCAAACCTATTAAGGTGAGCCCAAAGTTTAATCTATAGCTACGTGTATTGTTTAGCGTTGTGTTCAAATTTTGAGGTTACGTTTACATTTCTTTGAATTTGTCAACTCACTAATTTGCAAATTTTACGCCATGTGCTCTTTCGTGATCCCTCACTTCCGAGAAGTACTCTTGTGAGATCTGATTGCTCTATGAATTGGGAAAAATACTTTTGACAGTTTATAGTAGTTTATTGTATCTAGTGCCTTCTGTGAGTTTTGAGAAAAAAACTGGAAAAAGGTTGTTGACAGATTAGAGGATAGAGACAAATTTATCAACGCGCTTTGTCTTAGACCGAGAGCTCTCAAGTAGTGAATTATTTATGTCAGATGACCACTTTCACCCGAAGTCTTTAAAACAATTTTCTTCTATAGACCTGGGGAAAACCGTGTTACGATTGTGTGCTATCAGTAAACGAAAATATCAAATTATATATTTCACCAATTACGTTTGGATGTGTATTCCAACAACTTTTTTTCATACAATGCAAATAAACTTGCTTGCATCTTCGTTGAAAAATAATTTGGATATATCTTCCCTGGCTATAAATTTTTCACACTCTTATTACCTTTATTACATGTATGTTGTGAGTGGAAAGGAGAGCTTTTGCATCAAAGCTATACGTTGTTATCAAAGTTTTATGGTGAGGAAAAGCCTAAAATAAGAAAACTAAAATTAGAACTTTACTTTTGCCTTTTATTTTAACATTTATTTTGGCTTCCACATATTGTACCCCTATGGATTTTTGAAAGCGTTTTTGTTACGCTTATCGAAGAGGGGTTTTAAAAATTGATGAGATGTTGCTTGTTCTTCAATTAAAGTGTTTGTTCAGTGTATTGAACCCCTAATGGAATTAAATTTCAAAAATGGAGGCCCCTTTCAAAATGATTAATTTTTCATTAGCTACCTTAGCCTATCGTCATATTTTGGCGAAACTACAAATGTATTGCTAATGGGATATCTTTGGTCAAGTGTTATCTTATCTCTATAATTTATCTACAATCTTTAAGATCTTTTTAATGTGTAAGTCATGGGAACTCAATATTCATTAGGCAAACATGCATATAAATATAATAGGGTTTGTAACAAAGTAATAAAAATATGTCTTTTGTTTTCTACTGCTCTTATTTCAGTTGTTGGAACAAGCAATAAAGATTTTACTTGTGACTTTACTCTCTTGAATGTCTTTAATGCATTTTTGTATAGGTTTGAAATAATTATCACCAAAGCCCGTGGATGCATTTTGTTAAATTGGAAATACATGTAACACTCGGCCACTTATTCTTTGCATCTCAAACCAAGTTTTTATTACAATAATTCTAATGTTCGTTTGAATTAATGATCACAAGTCACAGTTCTATATAACTTTCTTCTTCCACCATCTAAACTCTCACATTTTTTGGTATTATACAATTCACATTTGATTTTTTCTCCATCTTCTCATGCTTACAAAAAGTGCTTATTGGCAAGGATTTGTTGTGAATTATCTGGCGCAGTGCTAGTCAAAGAAAGCTTTGCCTACATTTCACTTGTAGATGTTACCTGTGTTAGGAACAGAGTTTATTATTTTAGACGGAATACATGTAGTTGCATGTTTCTGTTTCGGAATTGTGGACTGTAACTTTTACTGCAGAAAGACTGCAGCAATATTCTAGATGAAAATAGCATTACATGTGGCTGTTTCTGGATTTGGAATTTCATGGAAATGTGTTTGTTTTTAGGAGGAAAGGATTTTAATAGGTGATGGTATCAATGCTTTAAAATCAAAACTCCGTGTGTAACCTTGGGTTTGTTACTGTTTCTAAGTGACATAATACATGTACATACGTTGTTCTAACTGAGTTCAGGGTCTTTATCGTTAGCTCTGGTCCAAGTTTGTATCACTTGGTTTAATTAAATATGGATAAATCAACAGAAAAACAAGGATCCTTAACTTACAGTACAAACCAAGAAAACAAAGCTAAATAGTACTTGTAAGACGTTTCCCATGTGCCTGATTACCTTGGGTGCCTGGGAAAGGAAAGTAGTTGAAGTCAAGACGTACATGTGCAATTGCCGCAAATGATTTACATGTGTTAAAATGTGAAAAACGAATAAACGTTATTGGCGGCTTTTTGAAATACATGTAGTTGCTTCCAAGATTCAAACTGGTTCACAAGTTTATTTCTCATGAACAAGATTAAAAACTTGTAGAATAGGGCCGGCTAAATTAGCCAATCATAGCATGCATACAATCTGAGGGATAAGATACAGTAACACCAAATACTCTGTGCATTTAAACCATGACCATTGGGCTTCAGCCACATGACATACAGTAAAATTAATACTAGTATTTCCCAATCTATCATTATTTTGGTCTCATTATTGTTCATTATCTTCTGTTTTCTCAACTGACTCCATGTCCCTTGCTTACCTACTAAATACGTTCCTCTTTGTGTAGGTAATGATTGCCCAGTCGAAGTTTTCTGGTTCAAAGACTGATTTTCAGGATGAAACAGCCCTAACACGCCTATTTGTGATCTGCCCCAAGGATTATTCAGAGGACAGGTTGCGGCAGAAATTTCAAGATTTTGGTGAAATAGAGTATGTGCAGATCGTAAGAGACCATGCCACTCACGAAAACAAGGGTTACGGTTATGTGAAGTTCCGCAAGTCTTCATCTGCAGCCGTTGCACTTGAGAACTGTGATAAGGCACTCAAAGCTGTTTGGGCTGAACCCAAATCAGCAAAGATTGCTCGAAATGCAGCAGCTGCTGCAGCAGCCTTGCACTCCACATTGATACCACATAACCCATTTTTAGAGACAAATAGTTTTTCTTCTTCAGCGCTGGCTCCACCAGTGAATGTGACCATGAATTCCCAGTCTTCTATTCCTGGGGTTGTAGATTACTACGGTGGACAAAACCCTGCGGCTGCTGTTGCAGAATCAATAACAACATCACACACTCCAACCCGTTTATTTGTCAAAGTGTCACCATTGATTACAGCAGAGCAGTTGTCTCGCTTGTTCGACATCATCCCAGGAATGCAGATGTGTGATTTAAAGCGAAATTT
Organism: Montipora capricornis; assembly: GCF_036669925.1. Taxonomy (NCBI): domain Eukaryota; kingdom Metazoa; phylum Cnidaria; class Anthozoa; order Scleractinia; family Acroporidae; genus Montipora; species Montipora capricornis. The sequence goes on along the minus strand of NC_090883.1, from coordinate 21,714,525 downwards.
CAATACTGGAGAATCTAAGGGGTTTGCTTATGTTACATACAACTCTGTAGGATCTGCAATCTATGCTAAGGAGAAGCTGAATGGATTTGAATACCCCCCGGGTTCAAAACTTGTGGTGAAGTATGCCGAAGATCCCCCAGGGGCACGAAATAATGGCCTTGGGCAGGGAAATGATGCTGCTTTCCAGGTACAGTCTTATGGCTCCAAGTCATCGCTTACAGGGAATCCATATGCTGCTGACCCAGGTGCTGTTTACACTACAGCAGCTCTCCCGGCCCCAGCGCCTTTAGCAGACATGAACTCTGAAGTGGCATCAAGGCTGTTCATAGTTTGCCAGCCAGCTCCACCTCCTGAGAATGCACTCAAAGATGTCTTCAGCAGGTTTGGAAACTTGATTGACGTGTGGATGATGAAGGAGCGGAACTTTGGCTATGCTAAGTTTGCAAGCAAGGAGTCTGCCGATGCAGCTATCGAAGGTCTACATGGACATGAAGTACTGGGAATGAAGTTGAAAGTGATGCATGCTGATCCACCAAAGTCAGAGGCATCTAGGAAAAGGCCACGTACTTGAATGAAACTGCCCTGGATGACTCTTCTGGGACCTCTAGCACATTTTGATGTTTTATAACTATGAAGGTACAGTAAAATGTTTTACTCCATGTTCTTGGTATACTGGTCGATTTAAGTGGTGTTTGTCATGTTGGAACCGACTTAACTGTTAGCACCAAGCACATTTACAGAGACTCCTAAAGCACTTATTTTGAACTCTGGACATGTTATGCCTGACGACAGATGAAATATTATGGGACTTGTCAACGGAACATGGACTGCCTTACTGCACATCGTAAAATATGGCATCCCCATGCACGAAACATCAGGTTAAAATAACAGAACTGAAAACTTTGGATGCCAGGATTATAATGTTGGACTTATTGACTGGACAACACAGAAGATACAGGACTTACGGACTGCACATCATTCAAGGTACAAGACTTGTGGACTGGACATCACAGATGATACAGTACATGTGGACTGAAAATTGGATGGGAACAAAAACTTTTGACATGGATTAGAATAGGTACAGAACTTCAAGACTTCACTTGTGTGAATGGCAGATACAAGACTTTCAGGATTGACAATTTGGATTTGTTCAGACAATTTGCTGTAGTTCATAGAATAATCTTGAGACTTTTTAATGGGATTTTGGTGCCACTAATGTCAGTTCTGTTTTTTTAGTGTTGCGCCTAATTTTAAACGATCTCCTCTTACAAGCATTTACTTGAACTTGTTTGTAGGTGTACATAAATAATTGGTGTTACGAGATAATAATTTGCATCATTATTGTTGTTACAATGACAGGTTCTTTTAACCGGTAGCATAGAGGGTTTGATGTAGATTTGACCCTTTTAGATTGGTGGGATTTTGACCATTCCTTCATTGTCAAGCTTTCTTATAATGTATTACACTTTCGGTTACTTGGTTTGAATCAGCCAGAAGTTGTCTTCTTAGGTATTCATGAAATTTTGTCTTTCCATGTCTAAAAAGTCAGCTATGTTACCATTGATTGCAGTCGCTTTTCTGTTATTTTAAAAGGTGAATTACGGGTCTGTTTTGAAACAAAAAGTTGAAATATCAAACCAAACGATTGTGATTCTGTGTGGACTTGAAGCATAGTAAAACCTCGATTTTACAAAGAATGACTTTTGATCAGTGAAAGAGATAAAATCCTTATTCTTCGAAATGTCCTTAAAAACGAGCTTCCAAACTACAAAAAGCATGTAAAACTACACAAGTTTTCAATAATTTGTCCTTGATCTGACGTAAAAGGTACAAACATTTTAAACCTCTGTTCTAAAAGGTAAATGTATAATGAACATTTTATAAATGTTTGATTTATTGTTTGTATTTACTTTAAATTACAGGACCATTATAAATATTGTTAGCCATTGATTTTTGCAGACTTAACACTTTATGTTACCGTATGCATTGTACATTGTAGCTTTTTAAAGATCCTTTGTAGCAAGAGTGCAATAATGTCAAGTGTAACGAGATTGGTTCCTAAAACTGAAAAAGAAAGATTTCCGTTTTGATTGTTATCCTGTTTGGCGGAAAATTAAAAATTGC
>NC_090883.1:21687401-21707401 GCF_036669925.1 Montipora capricornis | reverse complement strand
CACGGATTAACTGGGTTCTTAAAATTGGGCAATAAAGATAAAGAAACCAAGCTTACAGTCTGCGAAATATATCCTACGACGTGTGAAACTTGCAGATTTTACAAGCGACAATTAGAAGATAATTATGACATTTTAAATGTAAAAGTGTTTTTTTCCTTGAAAATTTTCTCTCTCTTCTATTTTTAGGGTTATTACTGAATTAAAACTACACTCCTGGAGAAAATCCTAAAGTTTCGTCCTTTTGCGAAATAATTGCAACAAAGGCCCAATAATTGCCCCTTCCCCTTCCCACCCTAGACAATGTTGTTTAGTGAAGAAGCCGAAATAACTAAGCCATTGGTTAGGGCACTTGCCGAGAGATCCGGCTACCCATTCTGGCCACACCTTGAATTTGACTCTGGTAGACCCTGGTTTAACTTCGCGGCTGCTCTTGTAAAAAGCCAACTGGTTTGCCTCCAACCTTTTGCTGTCGTATGTCATTGACCCTGTAAAGCCCTAACGGGGCGTGGCTAGTTATGTATGTAATATTGTTTGGAGGCAGAGAGGAGGGATTTACTTCATGGAACTAATTTGTCTAGATATGGAGAAGGAAGTGAAGTGTCGAAACAAATTTTCCAAGAGTATAGCTTCTACAATTAAGTCATTTGTCGTCGCTGCCAATTACCTTTTATTAGCAAAATACATTGACGATATTGACCAGCACGACTGGTCGGCTCAGTCGGTTGAGCATCGGAATGCTGTGCGGGAGGTCTCGGGATCAAAATCCGGCCGGACCAACACGCATGGTCTTTAAATAACTGAGTAGAAAGTGCTACCTTCTGCAAATGGTTAGAGTTCCTAGCCTTCTCGGGTAAGGACTATAAACCGTAGGCACCGTCTGACAAATGTCTCAGTCCATGTTTATAAGACAGTCTGTAGGACATACTATTCGAGAAGAGTCGTAACTAATTCCCACCGGGGCCCTTACTCTCAATCACTCCTTAATAGGCCGAGTTCGATTTGTCGATATTCAGGTGTACGAGGCTTTATGGTCAAATTTCACGGCTCACTTCTGTTTTCTTTGTCTCAAAGTCTCAAGGGAGATTTCTAAACAAAAAATATTCAAATTTAACCATAAACCCTCGTAGCGATGTGTGAATATTGATGTATCGAACGTGGCCTATTATGGGAAACGAGGCAACTCCAGAGGTGAGAGAGAGCAAGAGCTTAAAGAGTGCGAGCGTGAAAGTCATCGCTGCGTGGAGGAGGGAGGATTGCAAATCCGTGAGTCCTCGGGAATTGGGAAACTCAATTTATTTACGGACAAGGACATTGGCATAACACGTGACCGCGAAAAAAGAACCGTGAATAGAAAATTAGGATGTTTAGCAACCTCGTTCCCAGGGCTTTTCTCCGCCGAGGAGAAGGTGGGCCTCGGCAGAGAAAAGCCCTGGGATTGGGTGTTTAGCTGGTTGACTGGTTGGTTCTGTTGTACAGTGACTTCTCCAATGGATAGCGCTTTGTATCAATCTAATATGGCGTGGCTTACCCCAGTGTATTTAGCGAATATATGAGTCATCGTGTATTTGAATTGCTGGTTACTTGAGGCCATTTCTGTGAAAATGGTAGCAGTGGCCAAACGAGAGCGAGAGTTGATGAGAGGTGAAACTCTTCATAGCTCATGAGAGTCTATGAGAGTCAAGTCGAGAGTCACTGGCCAAACGAGGGCGAGAGTTTCAAGGGCAAACAAAAGAGAGCGCCTGGGAACCACCCTGGGAAAGCTGTTCTGACGTAAATATAGACCCTATGCAAAAATGGCTGCCTTTAAATTATTCTTTTGTTCATATTCAAAATAGCCCAACTAACCTCGTTTTTGAGACAAAAATTCTAAAGAATTTGTTATCCCGAACGAGGTTAGTTGGGCTATTTTGAATATGAACAAAAGAATAATTTAAAGGCAGCCATTTTTGCATAGGGTCTATGGCGACTTGCCAGCCGGTATATTCAGCCTTGGTGTTGTCTCCTTGGTCTCTCCGAATTCGACGCCTTATAATTTTTTTCCTTTTATATCGGAGCCCGCTGACCGCAAAACTCTCGCTTAAACTCTCGTGCCCGGCCAAACGAGACGAAACTGTCGCCAATTCTCATGAAAAATTTGAGCAGGTTTAAATTCAAAGAGAGCTCTCGTAAGTCGATGAGAATAGCCGAGAGTGAACGAGAGTTACTGGCCGTTTCAACTCTCATCAACTCTCGCTCTCGTTTGGCCAGGGCTTTACCCAATCCGAAGGTCGCTATTGCTATTGGTTAACAGGTTCACTTTGCTTTTATGATTGCTTCTCGAGTTGTTCTTGTTTGTCTTCCTGTGTCTTGTGTAAGCAGAGTAGCTTCTAGATTTGTTAGATCGGAGTTCAAGCACTTCTTTTATGGGCTTTTTCGGTTCCGATCTAAGACGTCCGACATCCAGACTCAATGCTCCCGCTAAGTAAGGAAAAATAACAGTCCTACTTGTACTTCATGGCATTTAGAACCGGGAATTTCTCCAATTGCGAAATTTCGCAAAGAAAAAGACGAAATATGTTAATTCTCCCTTTAATTATCCAGATAAATGCGAAGATCACTTCAATCTTTCGTGTATAACCCCCACTTCAAATACACATTTCTTCACGGGAACGCATGAGCCCAATAAATTGACCTGCTTTTTGACTATGTTGCTTTATATCACAGCTGGCAGAGCATTGCACCGGAAACACGTGGTCATGGGTTCAAATCCCGTTGAAGCCGCATGAATTTTCCAGGCCCCAGCTGTTCAAACGATGAATAGCGCTATCCACCGGATAAATCATTATCCACCGAATAAATCAATATCCGGCGGATAAACACTAGCAAAACCAAGTGAGTTATCCACTGGATAGTGATATGCCCGGCGGATAGCGCTGTCCAGATAGATTTGCTTTCTCGTCGTCGTGTTTGTTTAGAGTATAGATTATGATTTTGCAGGAGAAGCCTGATCAATGTATTGATTTCGGCTTTAGGTTGCCGGGTAAGACTCGGCTCATCCAGCGGACGTTACTTGGCTTGGTGGAACACATGCAGAGGAATTTCTGTCACGCGACTTGATTTGAAGCCCCGGGTCACGGAAAGTATACCTTGGTGACACGAGCTGACAGTTTCATAGGGAAAATCAGTTAAGAATTCCAACTTGGTCTGTGATTGGACAGTACAGATGACGCTGACTTAGGAGGCGTCAGATTGGGTAGTGCCACCAGAGGTTTTCTTTTATCTGTGCTCCAAACGTTGGCTTCAAATCTCGAAGCGTTTTCTCGGATCTGGAAAAAAAATTTTCTGGCATTTTGGGTAGAGCAACAATCCATTACCTGCCTGGCTTCATGTAAGAATCTTAGTTATAAGATAATTGAAAAGCGAGAGATGTGGTGCATTTTTAAGTCTCATAAGACTTTTTTTTCCTGACCAATACACATCTTTTGACAAGGATGGCTGTTTAAGGCCGCATACTGTTTAGATTTTTCGATATCGTTTTTTTATCGTTAACGTTTTGGGCATCTCTACATGATTCAATTAATTTGAGCACAAAAGTCCAGCGAGGTAAGGTAACTGTAACATTACAATATGGCGATAGGATAGTTCTGTTAAATATTAGCCATCTCATAAAAGAAGCGATTCAGGTCATCATGGCCTAGTTCTTCATAAAATCCACCTATTTGCATCATATTTACAAACACTTTAGTCTCTGATTTAGATCCACAGAATCAATCGCTAAAAGCAAACTCGTTTCCGCTGTATGAAAGTTCTCCCGACCCGGACTGGTCACCAGATCCCTCTCCATCGACCACATTTGGGCTTTCAACAATTTTGTAATTTTCCGGTATCCTCCGAGCATCGAGAGGCTGTATCTCGCACATGAATACCATCGGCCCTATAGACGGGTTAACACATAACTCATCGTTCCACTGCTTGCCCTTTTGGCTTGTCCATATGTACATGTGGCCACAATTTTCTCCGCGCCCGTAAAAGTTATTAGGTTCGCCAAGTGCCCAGTTAGAGTAAAAAGGCGGGTAAGGATCGTTGACCCATGCGAAACTCTCGTCCGCAGACCCACGAAGCAATCCAATCCACATAAACCTTGACAAGAAAATGAGAAAAAAAGCGTAAGATTCGGTTGTCCCTCTAGGCCAGTTACCGTCGAAAAATCGTCTTTCAAGAGAGGTCTATCCTTAAATATAATACTATATATAGACGACTTTCATATATGGCGACCACTTTTACATAACATTCATTTGTATATATGTTAATTAGACCTACTGCCCTCATTTTGAAACAAATATTCTTTTGAAATTTGCTCGTTGTAGCGAGGCTAGAAAGGCTTATTAGCATTAAAACAAAAGAATATTTTATTTGGCCGCCATTATGAAAGAGGTCTCTTTACTTGCATTCTAATGACTAAGGGATTGCATAGCAACGCAGGGACAATGAACGGAAAACTTTGTTATTTACCCAGTAACGTGGCTTTTACGTCTCTGATATAGTTTTACGCGATGTTACGTATTTGCTCATATCGATCGGTTCGGGTGTTTTGAAAGAGCTTAAAATGTACGTGAAAGTAAACAGAAGAAACAAGAAACTCTTGTGCTGAATTACAAGAGGATGCTTTCTTTAAAAACTGCTGGGTAACTTCACTTCGTGGGATCATTATGCTGCAATTAAGCGAATTTAGTTTAGCCAAGAGAAAATGAGGGGACAGAGAAGGAGGCTCCCTGTCCAGCCCTTGGGATATGTCATGTCCACGAAAGTTATTTTTAGACGAGTAGAAGTCCTTGTTCTAGCGGAAGTCTGTCTTCCGAGACGTCCGCATGCAGGCCAGCCTCGGTCTGATGTTTGAAAGAAAAGCAAAGATTTCATGTAATGGCGGACGAAGTGGACTTAACGTTTGTCGATGAAAACGACTTTCAGAAACGCGGAAAATGGTTTTTCTGATCTGATAACTCCAGATGGGAAATAAGCTCCACTATTTCTGTGGACACGAATGACTCGCTGGCTGACATCAGTGAATTAAACGGAGAACGCGAGTCAGAAACGAATAGCGAGGGCGACAGTTCATGGCACGACCACAGCGATGTTAGCGATTAACAGTCGGATGACGATCTTTTTTCATCAGCCTTCCACGTGCGCCGCCATTTTCTCTTTTCACTAAGAACCTGAGAGCGAGACTGCATGCGGACGTCTCGAAAGAGAGACTTCCGCTAGAACAAAGACTTCCGCTCGTCTAAAAATAACTTTCGTGGACATGACACATCCCGGCCAACGCCCGGAGCCTCCCTCTCTGTCCTCTCATTTTCTCTTGGTTTAGCCCACGAATTTAAAAACTTCGTCTTGAAAATTCAATTCAGTTTTTCACGACAGGCGTCCACCATTATCATTCGCCAAAATTATCTGTTTTTTGTAGTGACATTTTCTTTTTAAACATTTATAACAGACACAATACATAAGCCATCAAATTACTAATAACAAACACAATACATACCTTAATTAATTACATAGTGTTTCCTTTTTCTTTTACTTACACAATACTTAATCACATTACAATCTTACTAATCAAATTACAATCACTTCCTAAACCATGACACAACATGATTCCTACAAGAAAGAAATATTATATATTAAGCAACAAATTACAGTTAATTGTCCATTTACGTTCAAATTTATCTAAGGTATTATTTTTAATATTAACGTATTTTTCAGTTTCAAACTTATTTTTAATCTTATGCTTTAGGCCAATTATTTCTGGTAGCATGCTTGTCCTTCTGCAGTCCCACAGGTATAACTTAGTTTTTTGTAGTGACTTGAATAACCAGGGGATGTAATCGTGCGCATGCGCAAGATTGATGCGTAAGTTAGTGGCTAAGTTAGTGGCACACCATTCTTTTATTGATTGTCGGATTAAAGTTAAGCAAATATTAAAACCGAATATTCAATATGCCAACTTACCTTTCATTGTATGCCTTTGATCGAGCAAGAGCGTACACAAAGTTGTTTTCCTCTGTAGATCCAATCTCCACCAGGTCCCCTCCGTGTTCCTGACAAACCTGTCTGGCCTGATTCCACTGCTTTGTCAACCGTTTGAAGACCAAGTAACAAGATGAGCGATATCCCGTCCAGCCTTGCGGGCACCTTCCAACTGAGAGAAAAAAGTACTTTGTTACAGTCGTGTTTCCCGTTGACGAAGAAAGATCAAAAAGATCGAAAAATATCAATTGACTCATCTTGATGTTCATTATTGGTGTAGGAAATCGTACGATCTCGAGTTTAATTAGGAACTGACGGCCAGAAGTACGAGTGATGTTTTGAAAAAATGTGAAAATTGGTCTTGTCTCTAAGAGAGTCCGAAATCAGACCCGTAATACACTTGACAAAATTCTCAAGGGCGGATAAATAATGACCGGTTTCCAAAACACAACGAAAAAGTTTCTAGGGGGGTCCGGGGAAACGCTCCCCCGCTAATTTTTTTGGATTTTAACCCTGAATAGTCCCATTTCCCTTTTCTTCACAAATTTGATTTTGGATTTCACGCCCCAAATTTTTATCCCATATCTTCGCTTTTTGCCAGGCCGTATTCCTGTTAACATATGGTTTAAACAGCATTAATGTCAGCGCCACCGCCAAAAGCCGGCAACGTGTCCGTCGCTATGGTTTCCGCGGTCACCGTGGACGCTACGATCATCAAATTGACGCAGTGCTGAGATTGTAAAAGAATTTCTGTAATTCATTTATCCAAGATCGCATTGATCATGAGGTTGGAAGGTTGGAAGGAAGGGGGGCAGGGGTTCAGGAAACAATGGGCTAATTACGGTAATTCCTTAGTATTGCATTGCGCATCCTTACTGCCCACGACTTTCGCGTCATTAGCGTGCGCGCATGAGCACGTGCGCGTGCAAAACGTAAGAGATTTCCATCAAACTAAGCCCGATAGCGAAATAAATGCTCCTTTTCTCTCAAACGAGTACGGTGACCCCTGATTTTTTTTCCAGTTATTTGCTAAGAACAATCTAATAAAGAACATATTTGAAGAAGAAAAAAAGTTTGATAGTAGAACATGAATTTTTTTGGAAAATAGTTCCGTACTGGGTGTATTTTGGCCAGGGCGAGGACTTCAAGCTAAAAAGGGAACTGTCCCAAAGAGTGCACTATTCACACAACCAGGCAATCAAAAAAGGCGTAAATGAAGCAATACTGCTTATGTGAATAAAAAAAGCTTTATTTTCAAAAGGAAATTTTGTATCTTTCAAGTAACCAAGACTTAATTCTGTATGAAGGTGATTCGAATTTTTAACGCGCAACCAGTAAAAATACCCCATTTTAAGAGCCTGCTGACGCGTAAACAAGCGCAGTAACCCTATTTTTTTATTGCATTTTTTTAATGTTAATATCATGAATGTTAATTATGCCAAGTTTCTAAAAAAGTTTGATAGTAGAACAATTTCAAGGGAATTACCTTAAGGACCCTAATTACAACAGAGGATCAGAAAGAAATATTTACCTCGTATAGGGCCTGCCAGTGCCTCGATTTCACGTTGACTCAACGCCTTGTCGTATACCTGCAACCGAGTTATTCGACCATCAAAGTAATTTCCATCACTCCGTGCGCGGGCTCCCATCCTTGCATCCCTTGCTGTGGAAAGGTGAAGCTTTCTCCCTATGTCTCGTTGTACGCTTACTTTTCCGTCTACCCAAAGCTTCGCCATTCCACTGGAGTGATCATAGGACATCCCTACATAATTCCATTCATGTTGTTTTAGCGGTAGTACACTGACAAAGCAGGTCTTGCATCTTTGGTCATGTTCGACGAATTTCGCAGCCAGGCGAAACTTGGAGTCGATCCAAATACTCACACCCCTCGACGAGGGATTGTAATTAAATATAGGTCCACCCTTTGACTTGACATAGACCCAGACAAGCAGCGTTAACGAGTTCTTTACTTCCAGTGCTCCCATATTTGGGAATTCTATGAAGCTGTTGCTTTTCCCAGAGAACTGGTACGAGCCGTTCAGATACCCGTCTGGTCCTGGGGCAAGTCGAACACCCCGGGCGATACCGTTGGGATTGCTCCTGCCACTTATATCCAAGGTTGCAAACTCGCCATTTAGCGGATACAAAGCCACTGGAACCGGCAAGCTCACTTCTGTACCTGAAAAATATTATCACAGTTAGTTTGTACTGAAGAAGGGTAATTGTTGTCCCAGGTTGCTCCAAATTTGTTGTCTATATATAACAAATTCACCCTCTACTCATTCCTGTGTCAGCTGGTGTACTATGAAGATAGAACGAAATGTTCGATTAATCCATTAACTCGTTTCTGTAGAAATTCTGATATTCAAACGCCCCGTCGAGCCAAACATGGCGTTTGTTGTGAGATTCAAAGGCCAAAATTAGTTTATGCATCGCATTTGGTTTGAATCCGCCGTTGAGTCCAACAAGGAAATCCGTTTCGATAACACATCACTGATCTGAAGTAATTAGGGCTATAAATGTATTTTAAAGGAGATTTGAAAAAAAAAAAGGTTAAAAACCAAGGCCGCATTGGTTGGTCAGTGTCAAGATTGTTAGACTTTGGAGGGGTAGGTACGTTAAGCATAATGCTATACCCAAAAGTCTGCACAATAGATATTATATATTAGCATAACCCAACTAGTGGATTAATGCAAATCCTGCATTTTAATTCGCTACGCTACTAGAGGACTATTAGTAATAGTCTTCGAGTAGCGAAAAGCGTGACTTTTTCTTTCGTTTTATTCCTAAATAACTATTTCTTCAACTTACATTATTATTATCTTTTCTGTCCGACCAGTTGGGTGACACTCAAACAATTAGGGTGCGTTCGATTGACCCTGTTCCGGAATAAGAATACGAGGAGTGATGATTTAAAACGGTATGTCTGGCGCTTTTGAAGCCACAAGGATAGTACAGATTTGTTTAAAATAGCATTTTAGCCAGTGTTTGATAATATTAATGTGAATCTCCGTAAAAACGAAGGATTTCTAACTTCTATTCCATGTATTCCTCTTCCGGAATACGGTCAATCGAACGCGCCCTTAGATCCTTCGCCCTCAAGGGACACGGGTCAATAGCCCATTCGGCATAACGTCAAAACTACCAACACAGAAGATGTCGTGCTACATGGCCACTGTTCAATACCGCTGACCAAACTCATTCAAGGTCTAAGGAGGAGAGTATGAGAACACGAGAAACGCATGAGTAATGCAGCTATTTCGATGTTACCTGGCCGCGCAGACGGCTCAACTGAGTCCATTTCAATTACTTCCGGCCTTTTTACAGTAGGATCTTTCTTTGTTACCACGGTAACCCTTTCGCTTACGTTTGCCTGAAACTGATTGTTGATGTGTTGTGAAAACTGCCTGGTCCAGTTGGTGAGAATCATCGTTAACATTTCTGAATAAAAAAGGTAAGAAAACATATGCAACAAAAGTTAGTTTCGTAATTTCACGATCACTGGTGCAGGGTTGGAGTAAGGCTGAGAGCGCTAGCTTCCCACCAATGTGGCCCGGGTTCAATTCCCAGGTAGATTCGGCATCATACGTGGCCGGGTTGGGTTTGTTGGTTGTGTACTCTACTCTCGTCCAAGAGGTTTTTTTTCCGGGTACTCTCCTCTCCTTAAACTGAATCAACATTTGATTTGACTTGCGTTAAATTGCTGACTTCAGTTTACAGTGTCCACAATAAGTGCTCCAGGGACTTAAATAAAGTTTCGTTCCTTTTTTCTTTTCACTGTTTGTTGTGGCACCCTCTTAAAATTCGTCGCTCTACTTTCGGAGAGGGACGCCCCATCAACAAATAAAAGGTGTAAACTTTACACGACACGACAGGACCCGGTACCAGTAATGGTCAAGGAACTACGTTTGTTTACAGCGCCAAGACGTCGTTTTGAAAAGGCCTTAACCATTTAGTAATTATGGCCTCGTTTACTCTTGTCAACAATTTTGTTCTTTGAAAAAAATATAACACGGGTGGGACTCTTCATATAAAAGGACTGGCATGTTTCCAAGCAATTCCGAGTCGTGATAGAAAGAGTACAACCCTAAATAAGTTTTTTTCAAAACGCGTATTCCGAGTACAATATTTATTGTCAAAGTATCCACTTTTCAAATCTAGTAATTCCGACAAAATAGCCTATAAAAGATTAATTTAACAGTCTGGCGCGGTTTCCATGACAGCCGTGAATGGATAATGCCATTTACTTAGCTTATGTCTGCCATGGCGCCAAACGTTGATATTGTTTGGAATCTACATCATGGTGTCCATTTTACTAGAGCGGTTTTCAATTGAGTGTCGAAAGTAATTAGCGAATTGCTTTGGTTTTGCATTACTTCACTCAGTGATTGGTTCAAAGTTCTCGCGCCACTTTTTCAACCAATCAGAAGTAAAACTAAGACCAATCGTGCCTCGCGCGGGCACATTTTCTCGCGCTTTGTGTCGGCTACGTGTAATTCCTTCGAGTTTTGATTGGTCTACTGGATTGTCTCCGTCCTTTTGATTGGCCGAGGTAATTACTTTGGTTCTGGTTTTCCGACACTCGATTGAAACTCTCTCTATATGAAATAACAGTATACCTAAAATCCTGAAGATTGTAAGTTAATTCCCATTCAGAGGTCGTTAATTACCACTATCTTCTTGGGCCGACAACACTTGTGTTTTTCTCTTCTATGGAGCCCAAGACGCCGGACAAATTCGTAGAACAATTAAATATTAATACACATGAAGACCATTGGAAAGCTACTGAGTTTTTGGCGGGAAACGTCACAAACGTTACAAATACTGATCCTGAAAGATTTTAATGATATATAGTCTTGAATGGAACTCGAAGCTGGTAAACTACCTTTCATCGTTACAAGTCACTCTGCAAGGGCGCTACAAAATGTCAAGACATTAAGACAATTTTGTCACCCTTTTTAAAGACTTGGTCTTGTACGTTACGAATAATAAGAACCCATCTGGAAATTGCTTTAAATTCAGCAAAGAACACGCACCAATCCAAAGCCTGCTACCTTGTCTAACCGGCTCTAGCTTAATTTCAGTCTTCTTTTGTGTTGTTGTTTTTTGTTATTAGCGTGAGCCGAGCCCCGTTCTGGAATCTTGCACTTGTCCTGTCTCAAACAATTCACCACTGTCTTACACGTACTTGAATCGTTACACGAAGTTGCATTCGGCTGGCGAGAACGGATGCTTTCGTCTTTATCGATATGGCAAAAGGACAACGTGCACATATTTTTTCTAAGCCCAGTCACCGCATGTCAAGCCTAGGTTTAATTTAAACCAGGTATTTCTATTGTTTCTCGAGACAATCTTGTATTTTTCCGTACCCATCAGGACAGGGGTTTGAAGAGCCATAGGCAGCCCAAGTTCGCGTCACTAGAGAGCGTGTGATAATTGATTACTAGTGGAAGATGACCTTTGAGTAAAAGCGGTGTTGCGTTACAGGCAATTTAAACGCGTTGTAAGACTTTGTATGGGAAATAAAATACCGAAGATTATGAAGCCTAAAAAACGCTCAATTTAACGTTCATTCAATGATTCATTCTTAGAACATTGAAAACACGGAATTCCCGAAACGGTAAAATAAGCTCCAAAAGGCACAAAAAACACCAGAGGTAAGTCATTTTTATTCATTTTATTGAATGAACGTTAAATTGAGCGTTTTTTAGGCTTCATAATCTTCGGTATTTTATTTCCCATACAAAGTCTTACAACGCGTTTAAATTCTCAACGGCTGCCTGTAACGCAACACCGCTTTTACTCAAAGGTCATCTTCCACTAGTAATCAATTATTACACGCTCTCTAGTGACGCGAACTTGGGCTGCCTATGGAAGAGCTCACTTTTGCATTACATCTGAGACGAAACCCTTGAAGCCGTAAGCCCAAACACAGGAAGCATTATTGAGTGCACCCATTGCCGATAACTGGTTTACATTAATAGGTTTATAATCACACTCTTTCGACACTTCTCTTCCTTTTAACTCAGTCTTATAATATCCTATTTTATCGTATTGCTCAACCTTTAGTGAAAGCTCCCACAATTAAAGAAATAAGGATGTTGGTCGCGTTTTGGAGGACATTGCCAAGAACAGTCGCAAATATTTCAAAATCTGGCGCAGCCTTTTCTAATCTTCGATCAGAAGATCCGGAAGTTTGAGAAAATAATCTTTTTTCAGTTAGCGGTGGAAATTTTGACTGATTCTCTTGTAAACGCGTTCGATCACTGAAAACCACGCCGCCTTTCTGACTGAACAAATAGCTAATCTCCGATGATTTCTACTGTAACAATCCATTTTACGTCGTACAATGTCATTTAAAATGTGTTGCAAAACTGAAGTTGTGGCACGTATCATTCATATGAAACTGCGGAACGCATTTGAGGCAGAAAGTTTGAGGTTTAAAGGACAAAAGAAAGTAGGAAATTCTTCTTTCATAATTTGCAAGTTCAGAAATATTGCCTACTTAATTTCTTAACCTCAGCACGCTAAGACTTAAATAGAAATAGCGGCTTGAGTGATTTTGAAGTTGGAGGCTGTGTGAGTAATAAGCCTTTCTAAGCCGGGAAGTATTTTAACACTCACTCACAAAATAAACAATCAGTCCTATGGAACTTGTAACTTTTGAGGATGAAAGCTCTGAACTGTGTGAGCTATACAAACAAAGGCTTTTAGATCTTTTTAATTTGTCTTATTTATTACGCCCAAAAACTATGGATTAGGTCGGGATCAAAGTAATTTTCAGATTAGAAGTGAGTTCGAGAGTTACGGTAGTGTTGAGGAATTTTCCGTTTCTTCGTACCCCTTTGACTGGGTCAGTGGATAAAGTCATTTTACTTTGAAACGTCAAATGAATGCTGTCTGGGATTTCTTGAGATCCTGCTGAGTTTGGAAACTTGATCATATAGCATTCGACTCTTTCGTGCGAAGAGAAGATTACTAAGCTAGTTTGCGTGTGTGAAAAGCTCCAAGGGACAAGACTTCCTGATGCGCATGAAGTGGCTCTAACTGATGACTTGTTGATCTCTGACATCACGCGATAAAACCAGAACACGCTTCATGAGATAAAACAAGCCGTGATGAGTGACGGCGGTAGAGATGATTTTGGTCCGAGGAGGTCACCCGATGAAACCACCCTTTACGCAAGGTTTAGATAGTAATTGTTATTACAGACTTCTTTTCGACGCAGTAATCATCACGTACAACCGACATATCATTAACTTAACTTACTTTTCATCCCTCCTCACAGCCATACTTTTATTAGAAATTATATAAAGAAGAAATCGTGTAGAGGTCAAAATACGGTTATTACAAACCCTGAGATCAAGTGCCTTAAGAGTAAAGCTTTGCATCCTCACCTCCCCAATGATGTAAGATCTTCCTGCTGTGTTGATATTTATTAACAGATGCCGACCGGTGGAGGTGTTTCGTATTTACACTTAGTAGTTTGTGTTGAAACTCTTTGCTTCAAATTACATTCCTACGGTGATTTTTTATGTCCAAAAGAATCAAGCATCACCGGGTTTCCGGAGGAAGGTCTGATTTCTGATAGCAACAACATTTCTTGAAAGCAGTATTATTTAGAATCGCTTGAAAGGCAAAAGGAAAACGTCGTTCTGAAATTTGCATTAGAAGACGTTTGTTGGATTGAAGCTCATTCAAGTTCTTGCCTGTCAGCTCCCCATTCCCAAAGAAGCGAGATGTTTTAGAATAAGGGACTCTCCATGCCTTGTTTCCTGTCTCTCGTTTCACGTAAATGCTGAATCTCTTGCGGAAATTTGGGCGATTTCCCATAAAGATCAGTTACGAAACAAAGCACTGCTACTTTCAGGTTTTCAAGATCAAAATATTTACGCTAGTCGTTCGCAAATTAGACGCGACTAAAGATTTTTGCTTCAAGGAGAGGATTAACAGTCTTAGACTTAAAAATATGAGAGAGGTCGAGACTCCAAGGCCGAGACTTCAAGACGACTTACTTGAACTAATATAACATGACCCACCCAAAAGAAAGAGAAAAAAGTGATTGTGATTAGAAGGTTAAAGCGCAACTGGCTAAGTCACCTAACCCTGGACAATTTTCAACAAGATAAAATCGGCTGGAAACGATCTGAAACAAGGAAATCTGTAAATTTCGCCGATGGTTTCCCTTGTTGTTTTATGGTTTACTGACCGAGATCAGGCTTCACAGCTTTGTTAATACGAAACAACACACCTACGTTTTATGTTTCGAGAGTAGAAAAATTGTGACTGTTTTATCGTGACTTGAATTTTAGAGCACACCAATTCAAGAATTGACAAATTTAGGTTACGGAGTTGAAGTAAGGAAAGATGTTAAGTGAATCGTGTATGGCCACTTTTTTTTTCTTGTTTGGCTTAAAATTGGATACCGGATCTCGACTCACTTTTAAGTAATGAAAAATTGACAATCCAAATACCACGCAGTGGGAGAAAGCACAGAGCAATTAGATTCGGGATACGTAATTCAGATATTTGAAGGTTGTGTAAGAGATGACCGGAAACATTGTTTGTTGAGGCTCCTTGAAAAGGGGAAATTGCGAATTGAAATTATATAAATAGTTGCAGGATTTAAAAAGAGGTCACAACGATAGTCACTGATAAAAGAACCTCTGTTTTGAAGATAACAGCTATAGAAGACTTTAGATTGGCCTCATCAAAGTATTTAATCGCTCGTTTAATCGCACAAGAGATGAAAACGCTGCTGTAGGTTCTGAATCAGTAGATATGCGGGATCAAAGATTAGAAACAAATTATTGTCGCGATAAGCAGAGGCCTGGAATAGACCCCAGGGGTTTGTTTATTATTTTTTTTAACCCGAATTGGTATGAATGGGTGTCAAAACATTAATTGGGCCCAGCCGCAAAATCACAGTTAAACATGACCATTTTCCGGCCTTGTTCTAAGTTTTTCTGATATTGTACAAAATTGATGCCCAGGGCTCACTCGGACAACTAACTAAGGGACATTTTAATCGGCAAGAGAACATGAGGTGTTTCTCTTAATCAGTCAATATTTTCTCAGTTGTGGACGAAAACTACAAATCACTGATAACCATCCAAATTGAAAGACAACTTGGGACTCTTATATTTTAATTATATTGTAACATCGATTACCACAACAGATTTTTACTTATATTTAACTGCTTCTCGAAATGTAAATATTGTTTGTCCTCTTCTCTTAGATTTAGAGTTCTTGTTTCGGTGCACTCCTGGATTGTATGTATTTTATCCATTTTTATTCTATTTAACATTCGATTTTATAGATACAATATATGACCCTATAAACTCTATAGCACTCATCACCATCATCGCCATCATCAAATAATTAGGTGATTTGACATGCAGTTTCAGAATTCTTTGGTTCTTGTTCCAATATAATTAATGTAGGGTACAATTTGATTCACGTTTCTACCTTTCGGTATTAAATAGATCACAACGCGCGATATCGTAAAATCCACTAGTAAACCCGACTGTATGTATTGATATCTAGACCAGATTTTTCAGTTGCAAGTACCCGCGGCATTATGCATATATTCAGCGTCCTACACGGTTCATTCGCAACTCATCGAATCTCATAGATATTATCAACATGTAGTAAAATAATTCCCCTTGGAATCTCAATTTGTGTCTATTTTTGTAGTGAAAATGATACCCTCTTATTAAAAAGTGAACAACACCACCTCGCGGTTTGAGATTAAATAACTCGTTTCATCTGTAACAATAACGCATTTCCGGCGCGCTGTGTGTACTTTCGAAGTCAACGGTCGAGTTTCTCAGCCTTTGCATAAAGCTTTCTTTCGTTTTTTTTTTCGCAAAGGAATGCAAAAGAGATTCAAAGATTAAGAGCTAAGACGTGAAAACATCATGATTAAATCTTAATGCCTCTTTGACTTTTTGTACCCTTGACTTGGCTAAAATTCTAACCGCATCAGACAATGAAATTCGACGTTAAATTTGGGGCACAAATAAATTTTTCGGATAACCGATGATTTCAAATTGTTCCCCGAATTTCTGTTTGCATGGTTCAAAATGAGGTTTGAATCACTGACAATTATAAATTATAAAGGGACAATGACATATAAATCTTGTCAAAAAGTTTTAAAAATGCACTTAAGGTGTATGATACAAGTGACAATACTTTACCTTGTAACGCCTGCTTAGTAGCTTCACTGTTCGCTCTTAACATTTTCCTAATGAAAGGATTGATTCTGTGTCTGGATGCATTCACCATCTTTTCGTTAATAGAGCGTAAGGACTGATTCCATTCCATCATGAAGGCCTGAAGGTCTTTTGAGGAAACACATCCAGAGTCGACCGCGGTTTTCGTTTCCCGCGCTGTTGCATGTGGGGTACAGTGAACCTCCTGTACACCTTTGCATCCTGTCGAAGATACCATCGGTCCTATGATAATTCCAGCAGCAAAAGCTGCGCAAATCAGAGCGAATAGTGCAGCGTTATATAACCACGTTTTATACGACCCAGGAACCAAACTTCTTGCTTTGTCCATCTTTCGTTCTCTAGGAGACGCACGCTGATTAAAGGAGCTTCGTCAACTGGCCCGCGCTTCTATTTCGGAAGCTTATTTATATTGTTGTCGAGCTGTCAGTGAAGGTCGTAAGAGGTCGTGAAAAGCGTATTGCTGTTGCTTCTCTGCGTGCTTTCGAGATCCTATCAGAGATGAAGAGGTTGTAAACAAGGCTTAAAGTTATCGCTTTCTCGGGAAGATATCTAAGCCAATCACAGATGGGAGGACTACCTCGTCAAAAGTTAGCTACCTCCTTTGCCGACGTGTTTCGATGACAGTTACACAAGCTGCGTTCAGGAAACGCTTTCGTTTGATTGGTTGTTGATGGATCGTGCGATCAGTCGCACGATTTGTTACGTGCTAGAGTACAGTAACTTTGCCGGATTACAGGAAACGATGACTTGCTAAAAATGTATTAGATATTCAATAATGCTTTTGACCTGCAGTTATGAAAGAATAGCGTCGATGAAGTATCTTCGATGATAAACTTTTAATCTAAAAAGGGAAATACTTGCAGATGACCGGACTCGTAAATAGCTACAAGTACTTTAATTGAAATGCAATTTGATAGGTGTGCAGTGCCCGACACAAACATCTCTGCTGGGGAGCGTTTTCACTTTTTCTCAAACAGCTCAAACAATTTGAAGATCTTATTTGGTGATCGGTTCTTTGTATTCACGTTTAATTGCTTTTTGTTTTGTTTTTTGGTTCAACATAAAGCCCATTTTGTGAAAATTTAAAAGAGTCTTAAATCTTCTCTCAAAAGTAAGTAGTCCGGATTGGAGGGTCTCTCTCTCTGAAGAACTCTTCAAGGAATTGTCAAAGGCAGACCATTCCTTAAGTCATTTCTATTCTGACTGATAATATTCCACAAAGGTTAAATAATTATCTCTGTTAGTGGACTATTATGATAGGTGCCTCATTTCAAATTCAATGTTGTTTGGGTCCATTCTGCAATGCTACTATCCTTGAAATCACCCACTCGCGCCGTGGATAAACTTCAACCCTCACAGCTTTATTGCAGTAAAAACTCTTGCTAAATAGTTAACCAGCCATATGACAAGGGGTATATGCCAACAGGAAGAAACTTGAGATCTATCAAATCTGGCTTCCATTGTGCCACAGCTGGGCTGATTTTACAACATACCCCCAGGTTTTCACACCGTCTTCTATCCGCCCTTTCATTATAAAAATGGTAACTTTTGTGGTCAGCACCCATGCAGCCAAAGATAATTTATGTCATTTATAATTTGGATTGGATAACTCTTGCATAAATCAAAGTTCACCAAAGCGAAGCATTGTTTGTATATATTAAGCCAAAATGGAAGTGAGTTTTATGGCCTTTTATAAACAATTATCAAAACCTTGTTAATTAAGGATGTCGGTTTCAGTCTTGTTGCAAAAGCCGATGACAAATGAAACATCAAACTAATACATCGAAACTATTTGCTTTACTCAATTTGAATAATCTTAAAGGGTCAAAAGGCCGCATCAAACCGAAATTTGTCTAAAAGTGCCAGATTCAGTTGAATTGAAAATGATGACTTTGTTCGCAATTATCACTGAATTATGTGAATAAACTTATGAATAAGTCTTAACAGGTCGTGTTTCAACTTGCCTTACAAGCAGGCCACTCGATTGTAACTGATGAAACCACTTCAGTATTGCCGGGTTGAATTCGTGACTACGGGTGATGTGCATTTTTAATCAGGTGATTCCCAACTACATCTGACCTCGCAGCAGGCGAAGGCCGAGAAAAAAAATCTACTTTTTTTTCCTCTCAGATCCTGGTTACATACAACACCGTTTGAATATTATCACACATCAACCATATCATTACGTACATTCTTAATCACTTAATTAATGCTCAGTCCAAGGAAGTATCCCACAACCGTGTTGGCTGCAGGCCGATCTCCTGTGGTTTTTTTGACCGATCCCCGCTTGTTCGGCGATATTCCTCTCTTAGGAGCTTCCCAACTTCTGGCAGCATCATTCGCGTTTCTGCGAAATATGGCAGTTTCCTGAGCCCATATTCGTTATGTTAATGATAATGATGTGGTATTTTTAAGGTGCTATTTTAATTGCCATCTCCACCTTTTGTTGTGAACGAACACTGAACAATAAATGAAACTCTTCTCAATCATTTTAACTGAAAGAAACATTTTTAAAAAATACCATCTCTGTTCCTATAAGACAATGTGGAGTCCCGGCTTACATTCACGGAGAGAACAAAAACAAAACCTTGTTCTGTAATTCTAGCCTTTTTTGTTTTTTGTTAATTGATAACCAAACTGTACTACTATTCTACTAAATCATTTACAACGTTGCAGGTAATACCATGTCCTCAAAATGGGAATTCTGAGATCAAGTGTTGTTGAACAGTTATCATAGTGTTGTTTTTGCTATCAGCGTGTGGTACACGTTTGTTTGTGCACGCAGAGCAGTTAGTATCAAGTGCAGTTTGTCTCAGTTTGTAGTCTTATCATATGTTTAATAATTCAAGAATTAATGTAAAGGGGGATACTTTTGTGAAGAAATCAGGCAGACAGTCTCCAAAAATGCAATGGTTTCAGTGAAGATGACTTTAGATAGAACTACGAAGCCGTCACCCGATACGTATTTGGCGAAATCAAGTTTTGGTGTAACATTGCCTGGAGCGCAGGTGTACACTTACAGAAATTTAATCCCAACTAAGTTCAGATTTTGGAGTAAAAAAAACAGCAAGCCTTTTCGGAGCCTGAGAAAAAAACTAACCTTTTGAATTTCTAGTTCCTCAAGTTTTGCGCTGCCTGCAGCACGAGTAATTAGATGAAAATTAAATGTGAACCGAGTGTGTTCTTGATAGCTCTTCAAAACTGATAATCCAGTAACTTGACAAATCGGTGGGTACCTCCGACTGGGCGAGGACACCAACGACACGAGAGATTCTTTGCGACCAACAGATTAAGCCCTCAGGAAGTTACTCCTCCTAAGGCGTAATATGTTTTGAATTGCGTTATCGTCTTAAGTCCCTCGGATTGCCAAGAATCTCGAGAACTCAGAAGCATGCTTTTTCCACCACGACCTGAATCACGGAGTTCACCAATACTCTGAGGTATAGCTCAGTGATTTCAAAAAGAGGGGGACTCATCCTTAATTAATCTTCCTTGAACTTTAAATTGGCTTAGTCTGCGGTTAATGCAACCTTGAGTTTTCGCAATGCCATGCAGGAGCTTCATGCAGGCGTTTATTTGCCCTATATATATCTCAAGGCGATCGTATGATCCTTTAATAAACCTTCCTTTCCGGTCGGTACATATTCCTTGAACAAAGGCCGGCAATTCCGTTGGTTTGATTCTAAGCGAGAATCAGTTGGGACTCAACCTAAATTGGGACTCAACCTAAATGACGTCAGTCTCCAACATGAAAAACGGGACACC
>NC_090883.1:21677401-21682401 GCF_036669925.1 Montipora capricornis | reverse complement strand
CCTTAAAATATGTTTTCCATGTACTTATTACCAGTACATAACACCATTAAAAAGAGGGGGTCACTGAGCTCGTTCAGGAGAAAATAACCATTCCTTGACAGATTAAGCTCGGCGTCACTGAAAATCCGCCATTTTATCAATGTACGCGATCTAATGCGCGAGCCAATGACGCAAGAAATTATGCGCAGTAGGGTTGCGCAATGCAAAACCAGGGAATCACCCTAATCCACAAATACAATGAAGTTGTATGCTCCTGGTCCCTGGCTTCAGTGATGCTCTACTTCTGTGCCGAAAAAGACTCGTGCGTGAGGAATACACCATCAAACGAGGTTCAGATTTTGATCAAATACTCCGGTTGAAATGAGAAGAACTTTTCCAATAGACCAGTAATGTATCATGTGTCAGACCAGATGGAACAATGATGTATTTGGCTCAATCTTTCTATATACCCCTACCTCGTTGACTGCAGTTGAGGACACTAATCGCATTTGGCATCACTCTATATCTTCGTGTAATTTCTTCTGACTTCTTGACATGTATTTCCTGACACTCATAGCAATCTGAGAAAAGTCAGTTCCTTTACCAAATTCTCTGGCTTGCAATTTTAAAACGGACCACTTCATTATTATTTTCGAGTGGTCCAACAACAACAATTCTCTATTAACGTTGATATTACAATTATTTACATCAAATGCGAATAGAGAAATGACCTAAAAAAGAAGGTTACAAGGGTACTGGCTGGCATACCTAAAATAACCAAATGATTAAAAATGCTAGGTTGTTAGTATAGTATAGTATAGTATATAGATTGATTTTGCTATAATAGGTCGGAGTCAGACTACACATATACACACATGGACCCACCCATTGGCTGCACACGCTTAAATTATAAATACATTGAATACACATAGATATCTGGATACAAAAAAATATAGATAAAATAATTATATGAGAAAGGGAAAAAAAGAAAAGAAAGAGCAATACCACACTAATGATCGATTGGTGTGAGAAGTCATTATTAACAATAGAATTAAAAATTAAGTAGTACTTTTTCAGAAACCTCCTCCTAGATTTTGTTTAAATGATGAGATTGCACCTTTATATCTTGATCAATAGTATTCCAGATTGTAGGTCCTTGAAATCGAATATTAAATTTACCATAATTTTTCCTAACTTTGGGGAGATAGTAAGACTGCTTTGCAGATAGTCTAGTATTGTAACTGTAAACTTTATCTAAGTTAATAAAGAAAGACGTTGTTGTCCGATAACCCTGCTTGTGCTGGAAAGTTTCTCCGAGAGGAGTAAAAGCCAAAGCCCCATGATGACAGCAACATAAGGAGTTCCAAGAAGGGAGGCGAATCTCATCTTGGATAAGCTTCATGCCATCACAGAAAAAATAACTAAACATGATGACAGCCTGTTCATGGAGGGTGGAAAACGTAAGACTGGGCTAAATTGCCTTAACAATTTCAACAATGAGAAACGACATTATATCAAGTCTGGCGTTGAAAAGGATGTGTCACATCTTGTCGAGGACTTGGACAGAGTGATGGCTAAATATAAGGCGACATATCCAATTGGCACCAAGTCCACAACATGTGAAGCAAGAAAAAGGAAAGAACAGAGAAAAAAAGGGGAAAAGAGGAAGCTTTCAGCTTGTGAAAACAGAAGAAAAAAAGCATGCCTCATTTTCCTTTCCCTGGGAGGAGCCCCACCTGCATCAATGGAGACCAAAAAAATAATGGAGTAGTTTTGTTGCCAATGGCCACTGATCAAGTGCATGCTCTAATACACTAATATTCCACATAATGAAGGTATTAATGCTTGTGATCATTTTTTACGCACTGATCCTCACAACACCATTCCTACTGGCACTATTTGCGACCTCATCCGCATGATTCTCACCATGAATAACTTCACTTTTAATGATAGCCACTACCGTCAAATCCACGGCACAGCTATGGGCACTATAATGGCCCCCTCTTTTGCTAACCTCTTCTTCGGGCTTTTCGAAATAAATGCTCTAGGGAACGCCCCATTTCAACCTCATACTTGGTTGAGATACATCGATGACATTTATATGATCTGGACTGAAAGTCCGGAGACCCTTAAAATTTTCATCGATTATCTCAACAACATTCACCCGACCATAAAAATCACTAGCTCACACTCTCCCATCAATGTTCCTTTCCTTGACGTTAACGTCTCACTAACTAGTGACGGAAACATAAATCATAGACCTATACACGAAACCCACGGACAAACACCAACATGACCACTAAAATTGCCAAATCTCGTTCCCGTCGCCGTTACATAAGTTCCCTATTGCATCACCTGCAACGAGGTCATTCTCGATCGTAACCATCTTGTTTTCTTGTTTGGTAACCGACAAGTGCAATCAAAGCCTTGTCAACGCTTCTTCCAAATGATCCACTGAGGAAGCATCCATTATACCAGTATCTTCTCCCCCCTCACTCACGATTATTGAAACTTGAGAGAAATGCGCATGCCCTGCCGGATGTCCGACATTTACGGACGTCCAGTATCGGCTGCGACCAGAGCCTTTCGTTTCGCCGACCTTTTGACCAAAAGAAACGGAGGGCTCTTGGGACGAGAATGGTTCACGCACTTTACCTCCTGTCACCCTCTTGGAGTCAGGAAAGTCTTCATCAAAGGCTAAGCTCTAGGGGTTCTCAGAACTAACACTTCACTGAAAACCAAAATTTGACGAAAACAATGCACAATTCAAACAAAGAATACGCCAAAGGAGTTATCCAGGTAACATGCCGTCATGTGAAGTCAGTTTTAACCCGCTGTTATAGGTTGAAACTTTTAGCTGAAACTTGCGTGCAACGGCGCTGCGAAACAAGTTCACCAGGCATTGCACCGTGTAACATGGTCGGTTTTCGTGGAACTTTTTGACCATCCGTTGCGACACTAGTTTGACGAAAAGTAGAACCGCTTTCTACTTCTGTAACGGTCGCAACGATCGCAGTGGTGATAAAAACAAGAGTTTCACTTTGTAACACCACTTCGTGAAACTTCTCTCGCAACGGAAGTTCGAAAAGTTTCACGAAGCCGACCATATTATTGAAGGTGCAACGCCTGCTGAAACTTGTTTCCCAGCTCCGTTGCACATAAGTTCCAACGAGTAACAGCGGCTTTGAAAGAATGTCGGCTCTAAAAATAAACAAAAAAAGCGCGCAAAAACATTTTGTGGTTTATTACAGAATATAGCCCATCATGCAGTGCCTAGCCTCAAATAGATTTTAACTGGCATCTTATACAAAACCAACACTTGTTGAGAAATCTTTACAAACCCTAACCTTAATTCGTATAGAAAAGGGAGATCTTTGAAAGATGTACTCCTTAGAGCAAAACTCTGAGAGTCTTTCAATTTCCTATCTTGACTAATAGGAGTGGTGTTTGGCCACGTCATGCAAAGTGACCCGTGATGACTGACGTTTTATGACACCAGAAGTGCTTACAGACATCCGAGGCTATGAGTTAAAAGGACTTGCACATAAATGTATTTGTGTGATATACTAAAACGATCATTTACAAACAACATAACTTGACCCCATTTAAGTCAATGCTTTAGTTCTTGATTTAAGGATATCTGAGACATATGACGGCTGATATTGGCTTGCTCCGTTTGACGGTTGACGGTAAAATTATTGCGTTTTTGACGGTTAATGGTTAACCCCATTGACACACTCTTAAAACTGCAGATACCTCTATTGTTTTGAAAGACATTATGAAATGCTCAGGGGACAAATTGATATGTATTTGCCCCCTGGGCATCCCATAAAAGCTATTTGAAACAAAAGAAATCAAAATGGCTGCCGTATATGCAAAAAGGTCTATGAAGACACAATTGAATTTTGCAGGTGTCTATACAGAGACAATCGGCCTTATTCGCG
The DNA here is from genome assembly GCF_036669925.1 of Montipora capricornis. NCBI lineage: Eukaryota > Metazoa > Cnidaria > Anthozoa > Scleractinia > Acroporidae > Montipora > Montipora capricornis. The sequence continues at coordinate 21,678,478 of NC_090883.1, read as the reverse complement.
CGGAGGCCATATTGGCCATAGACAATAGATTTTGTACCCCGAGCTTCGGTTCGGTGGGGCAAAACAAAAGTTTTCAATCCCTCGGAACTCAATATGGCCACCTTGTGATCAAAGGCCCATAGACGAGTTCACGCTCTTCAGTGCATCATGGGTAATCAGGGCAAGATGGAGAGAAAGTCAAAGGTCTGTAAGGAAGTTCAAAATGATGAAAAGTATTCATGACATGCAAGTTTGGGTTTTTTATTTTCCAAAACAGAAGATATGCGCTCAAAGGTGCGGCAGAATAAGTTTGGAGAGAATGGCTATTGTAGAAATTATGTTATTAAAAGAGTTTCTGCCATTTCCTGTAATTCCAAGGGCACAAAATTACAGAGAATGTTTCCAAAGGATCTTGATATCAGCAGGCAAGTCAGAAATTTAAAGAAAACAACAAAACTTTTTGAGATTACAAGACATGTTTGGACAGAAACTTCTGTCATCTTCAGTTGGTTAATGTACAAGGCGTTAAGTTGAATTTATAAGTAGGAAAAAGTGCTAATTATGCCAGTAACAACGGAATGTAATGTACATTCCGTCGTTACTGGCATAATTAGCACTTTTTCCTACTTATAAATTCAACTTAACGAATTTGTAGTACTACTATATTAATCAACTGAAGATGACAGAAGTTTCTGTCGAAACATGTCTTGTAAGCTCTGTCAAAAGTTTTGTCGTTTTCTTTAAATTACAGAGAATGTAAGGAGACAAAAAAGATAATATTTAGGAATTCCAAAGAACGGATAGATACCAAGCCCAGTTCATCTCAGTTGTGAATATGAACTTATTTGCTTGGTTTATGAAGGCGAAAGTCTATAAAGTAGAGTCATGTATAGAATATTTTGCTTTGAATTTCCATACAAAGCTTTGAATTTCCCGCCATGTTGCCCTGATTACCCATGATGCAATCAAGAGCGTGAACTCGTCTATTGCTTCAATGGTCTACTGAGGGGGTGTTTACATGATACCGGTACGAGTTTCATTCTGGTACGAGTTCATCCCGGTTCTTACTTATCGCTCTGTATTTGTTTACATGATACC
>NC_090883.1:21646490-21670401 GCF_036669925.1 Montipora capricornis | reverse complement strand
GGTAACTTCACTTCCGGGGATCATTATGCTGCAATTAAGCGAATTTAGTTTAGCCAAGAGAACATGAGGGGACAGAGAAGGAGCTCCCTGGCCAGCCCTTGGGATCTATGTCGTGGTCCACGAAAGTTCTTTTAGACGAGTAGAAGTCCTTGTTCTAGCGGGAAGTCTGTCTCCGAGGGACGACCGCATGCAGGCCAACCTCGGCCTGATGTTTTGAAAGAAAAGCAAATATTTCATGTAATGGACGGAACGAATGGACTTAAACGTTTGTCGGAATGAAAACGGGAACCTGCAGAAGAAACGCGGAAAATGGTTTTTCTGATCTGATTATTGCCAGATGGGACCATAAGCTCCACTATTTCTGTGGACACGAATGACTCGCTACAGCTGACATCAGTGAATTAAAGCGGGAGAACGCGAGGTCAGAAACGAATAGCGGATGGGCGACCAGTTTATGGCCACATAGATCCACAGCCCCCCCGATGTTAGCGATTAACAGTCAGGATGGACGATCTTTTTTTTTCATCAGCCTTCCACGTCGGCGCCGCCATTTTCTCTTTTCACTAAGAACCGTGAGAGCGAGACTTGCATGCGGACCGTCTCGAAAGAGCGAGACTTCCGCTAGAACAAAAGACCTTCTCGCTCGTCTAAAAAATAAACTTTCGTGTACATTGACACAATCCCGTCCAACGCCCGGAGCCTCCCTCTCTGTTCCTGCCGTCATTTATCTCTTGGTTTACGGCCCACGCATTTAAAAACCCTTCGTCTGAAAATTCAAATTCAGTTTTTCACAGACAGGCGTCCCACCCATTATCATTCGCCAAAATTATCTGTTTTTTGTAGTGACCTGTCTTTTTAAACATTATAACAGACACAATTACATAAGCCATCAAAATTACGAATAACAAACACAATAAATACCTTAATTAATTTACACCGCTGTTTCCTTTTGCGTTTACTTACACACAATACTTAATCAACATTACAATCTTACTAATCAAAATTACAATCAACTTCCTAAAACCATGACACAATATGATTCCTACCAAGAAAAGAAATATTATATATTAGCAACAAATATTACACAGTTAATTGTCCATTTACGTTCAAATTTATCTAAGGTATTATTTTTAATATTAACGTAATTTTTCTCAGTTTCAAACTTATGTTTAATCTTATGCTTTAGGCCAATTATTTCTGGTAGCATGCTTGTTCTTCTGCAGTCCCAACAGGTATAACTTAGTTTTTTGTAGTGACTTGAATGACACCAGGGGATGTAACCCAACGTGCGCATGCGCAAGATTGATGCGTAAGTTAGTGGCTAAGTTAGTGGCACCACCAGTCTTTTATTGATTGTCGGATTAAAGTTAAGCAAATATTAAAACCGAATATTCAATATGCCAACTTACCTTTCATGTATGCCTTTGATCGAGCCAAGAGTGTACACAAAGTTGTGTTCCTCTGTAGATCCAATCTCCACCAGGTCCCCCTCCGTGTTCCTGACAAAAAACCTGGTCTGGCCTGATTACACGGCTTTGTCCAAACCGTTTGAAGACCAAAGTAACAAAGCATGGGAGCGATTATTCCCGTCCAGCCTTGCGGGCACCTTCCAACTGAGGAGAAAAAAGCACTTTGTTACAGTCGTGTTTCCCCCGTTGACGAAGAAAGATCAAAAAGATCGAAAAAATATCCAATTGGGACTCATCTAGACGTTCATTATTCGTATAGGAGATCGGTAGTTACGATCTCGAGTTTAATTAGCTTGGCCAGAAGTACGAGTGATGTTTTGAAAAAATGTGAAAATTGGTCTTGTCTCTAAGAGAGTCCGAAATCAGACCCGTAATACACTTGACAAAATTCTCAAGGGCGGATAAATAATGACCGGTTTCCAAAACACAACGAAAAAGTTTCTAGTGGGGTCCGGGGAAACGCTCCCCCGCTAATTTTTTTGGATTTTAACCCTGAATAGTCCCATTTCCCTTTCTTCACAAATTTGATTTTGGATTTCACGCCCCAAATTTTTATCCCATATCTTCGCTTTTTTGCCAGGCCGTATTCCTGTTAACATTTGGTTTAAACAGCATTAATGTCATCGCCACCGCCAAAAGCCGGCAAACGTGTCCGTCGTTATCGTTTCCGCGGTCACCGTGGACGCTACGATCATCAAATTGACGCAGTGCTGAGATTGTAAAAGAATTTCTGTAATTCATTTATCCAAGATCGCATTGATCATGAGGTTGGAAGGTTGGAAAGAAGGGGGGCAGGGGTTCAGGAAACAATGGGCTAATTAAGGTAATTCCTTAGTATTGCATTGCGCATCCTTACTGCCCACGACTTTCGCGTCATTAGCGTGCGCGCATGAACACGTGCGCGTGCAAAACGTAAGAGATTTCCATCACACTAAGCCCGATGCGAAATAAATGCTCCTTTTCTCTCAAACGAGTACGGTGACCCCTGATTTTTTTTTCCAGTTATTTGCTAAGAACAATCTAATAAAGAACATATTTGAAGAAGAAAAAAGTTTGATAGTAGAAAATGAATGTTTTTGAAAATAGTTCCGTACTGGGTTTGTTTTTGGCCAAGGCGAGGACTTCAAGCTAAAAAGGGAACTGTCCCAAAAGAGTGCACTATTCACACAACCAGGCAATCAAAAAAGGCGTAAATGAAGCAATACTGCTTATGTGAATAAAAAAGCTTTATTTTCAAAAGGAAATTTTTATCTTTCAAGTAACCAAGACTAATTTCTGTATGAGGTGATTCGAATTTTTAACGCGCAACCAGTAAAAATACCCATTTTAAGAGCCTGCTGACGCGTAAACAAGCACAGTGACCCTATTTTTTTATTGCATTTTTTTAATGTTCATATGAATGAATGTTAATTATGCCAAGTTTCTAAAAAAGTTTGATAGTAGAACAATTTCAAGGGAATTACCTTAAGACCCTAATTACAACAGAGGATCAGAAAGAAATGTTTACCTCGTATAGGGCCTGCCAGTGCCTCGATTTCACGTTGACTCAACGCTTTGTCGTATACCTGCAACCGAGTTATTCGACCATCAAAGTAATTCCCATCACTCCGTGCGCGGGCTCCCATCCTTGCATCCCTTGCTGTGGAAAGGTGAAGCTTGCTCCCCTATGTCTCGTTGTACGCTTACTTTTCCGTCTACCCAAAGCTTCGCCATTCCCCTGGAGTGATCATAGGACATCCCTACATAATTCCATTCATGTTGTTTTAGGGTAGTACACTGACAAAAGCAGGTCTTGCATCTTTGGTCATGTTCGACGAATTTCGCAGCCAGCGAAACTTGGAGTCGATCCAAATACTCACACCCCTCGACGAGGGATTGTAATTAATATATTCCACCCTTTGACTTGACATAGACCCAGACAAGCAGCGTTAACGAGTTCTTTACTTCCCAGTGCTCCCATATTTGGGAATTCTATGAAGCTGTTGCTTTTCCCAGAGAACTGGTACGAGCCGTTCAGATACCCGTCTGGTCCTGGGGCAAGTCGAACAACCCCGGGCGATACCGTTGGGATTGCTCCTGCCACTTATATCCAAGGTTGCAAACTCGCCATTTAGCGGATACAAAGCCACTGGAACTGGCAAGCTCGCTTCTCTGTACCTGAAAATATTATCACAGTTAGTTTGTACTTAAGAAGGGTAATTGTTGTCCCAGGTTGCTCCAAATTTGTTGTCTATATATAGCAAATTCACCCTCTACTCATTCCTGTGTCAGCTGGTGTACTATGAAGATAGAACGAAATGTTCGATTAATCCATTAACTCGTTTCTGTAGAAATTCTGATATTCAAAGCCCCGTCGAGCCAAAACATGGCGTTTGTTGTGAGATTCAAAGGCCAAAATTAGTTTATGCATCGCATTTGGTTTGAATCCGCCGTTGAGTCCAACAAGGAAATCCGTTTCGATAAACATCACACTGGATCTGAAGTAATTAGGGCTATAAATGTATTTTAAAGGAGATTTAAAAAAAAAAAAGGTTAAAAACCAAGGCCGCATTGGTTGGTCAGTGTCAAGATTGTTAGACTTTGGAGGGGTAGGTACGTTAAGCATAATGCTATACCCAAAGTCTGCACAATAGATATTATATATTAGCATAACCCAACTAGTGGATTAATGCAAATCCTGCATTTTAATTCGCTACGCTACTAGAGGACTATTAGTAATAGCCTTCGAGTAGCGAAAAGCGTGACTTTTTCTTTTTTTTATTCCTAAATAGCTATTTCTTCAACTTGCATTCTTTTATCACTCAAACAATTAGGGTGCGTTCGATTGACCCTGTTCCGGAATAAGAATACGAGGAGTGATGATCTAAAACTGTATGTCTGGCGCTTTTGAAGCCACAAGGATAGTACAGATTTGTTTAAAATAGCATTTTAGCCAGTGTTTGATAATATTAATGTGAATCTCCGTAAAAACGAAGGATTTCTAAATTCTATTCCATGTATTCCTCTTCCGGAATACGGTCAATCGAACGCGTCCCTTAGATCCTTCGCCCTCAAGGGACACGGGTCAATAGCCCATTCGGCATAACGTCAAAACTACCAACACAGAAGATGTCGTGCTACATGGCCACTGTTCAATACCGCTGACCAAACTCATTCAAGGTCTAAGGAGGAGAGTATGAGAACATGAGAAACGCATGAGTAATGCAGCTATTTCGATGTTACCTGGCCGCGCAGACGGCTCAACTGAGTCCACTTCAATTACTTCCGGCCTTTTTGCAGTAGGATCTTTCTTTGTTACCACGGTAACCCTTTCGCTTACGTTTGCCTGAAACTGATTGTTGATGTGTTGTGAAAACTGCCTGGTCCAGTTGGTGAGAATCATCGTTAACATTTCTGAATAAAAAAGGTAAGAAAACATATGCAACAAAAGTTAGTTTCGTAATTTCACGATCACTGGTGCAGGGTTGGAGTAGGCTGAGAGCGCTAGCTTCCCACCAATGTGGTCCGGGTTCAATTCCCAGGTAGATTCGGCATCATACGTGGCCGGGTTGAGTTTTCTTGGTTGTGTACTCTACTCTCGTCCAAGAGGTTTTTTTTCCGGGTACTCTCCCTCCTCCTTAAACTGAATCAACATTTGATTTGACTTGCGTTAAATTGCTGACTTCAGTTTACAGTGTCCACAATAAGTGCTCCAGTGACTTAAATAAAGTTTCGTTCCTTTTTTCTTTTCACTGTTTGTTGTGGCACCCTCTTAAAATTCGTCGCTCTACTTTCGGAGAGGGACGCCCCATCAACAAATAAAAGGTGTAAACTTTACACGACACGACAAGACCCGGTACCAGTAATGGTCAAGGAACTACGTTTGTTTACAGCGCCAAGACGCCGTTTTGAAAAGGCCTTAACCATTTAGTAATCATGGCCTCGTTTACTCTTGTCAACAATTTTGTTCTTTGAAAAAAATATAACACGGGTGGGACTCTTCATATAAGAGGACTGGCATGTTTCCAAGCAATTCCGAGTCGTGATAGAAAGAGTACAACCCTAAATAAGTTTTTTTCAAAACGCGTATTCCGAGTACAATATTATTGTCAAAGTATCCACTTTTCAAATCTAGTAATTCCGACAAAATAGCCTATAAAAGATTAATTTAACAGTCTGGCGCGGTTTCCATGGACAGCCGTGAATGGATAATGCCATTTACTTAGCTTATGTCTGCCATGGCGCCAAACGTTGATATTGTTTGGAATCTACATCATGGTGTCCATTTTACTAGAGCGGTTTTCAATTGAGTGTCGAAAGTAATTAGCGAATTGCTTTGGTTTTGCATTACTTCACTCAGTGATTGGTTCAAAGTTCTCGCGCCACTTTTTCAACCAATCAGAAGTAAAACTAAGACCAATCGTGCCTCGCGCGGGCACATTTTCTCGCGCTTTGTGTCGGCTACGTGTAATTCCTTCGAGTTTTGATTGGTCTACTGGATTGTCTCCGTCCTTTTGATTGGCCGAGGTAATTACTTTGGTTCTGGTTTTTCCGACACTCGATTGAAACTCGCTCTATATGAAATAACAGTATACCTAAAATCCTGAAGATTGTAAGTTAATTCCCATTCAGAGGTCGTTAATTACCACTATCTTCTTGGGCCGACAACACTTGTGTTTTTCTCTTCTATGGAGCCCAAGACGCCGGACAAATTCGTAGAACAATTAAATATTAATACACATGAAGACCATTGGAAAGCTACTGAGTTTTTGGCGGGAAACGTCACAAACGTTACAAATACTGATCCTGAAAGATTTTAATGATATATAGTCTTGAATGGAACTCGAAGCTGGTAAACTACCTTTCATCGTTACAAGTCACTCTGCAAGGGCGCTACAAAATGTCAAGACATTAAGACAATTTTGTCACCCTTTTTAAAGACTTGGTCTTGTACGTTACGAATAATAAGAACCCATCTGGAAATTGCTTTAAATTCAGCAAAGAACACGCACCAATCCAAAGCCTGCTACCTTGTCTAACCGGCTCTAGCTTAATTTCAGTCTTCTTTTGTGTTGTTGTTTTTTGTTATTAGCGTGAGCCGAGCCCCGTTCTGGAATCTTGCACTTGTCCTGTCTCAAACAATTCACCACTGTCTTACACGTACTTGAATCGTTACACGAAGTTGCATTCGGCTGGCGAGAACGGATGCTTTCGTCTTTATCGATATGGCAAAAGGACAACGTGCACATATTTTTTCTAAGCCCAGTCACCGCATGTCAAGCCTAGGTTTAATTTAAACCAGGTATTTCTATTGTTTCTCGAGACAATCTTGTATTTTTCCGTACCCATCAGGACAGGGGTTTGAAGAGCCATAGGCAGCCCAAGTTCGCGTCACTAGAGAGCGTGTGATAATTGATTACTAGTGGAAGATGACCTTTGAGTAAAAGCGGTGTTGCGTTACAGGCAATTTAAACGCGTTGTAAGACTTTGTATGGGAAATAAAATACCGAAGATTATGAAGCCTAAAAAACGCTCAATTTAACGTTCATTCAATGATTCATTCTTAGAACATTGAAAACACGGAATTCCCGAAACGGTAAAATAAGCTCCAAAAGGCACAAAAATACACCAGAGGTAAGTCATTTTCATTCATTTTATTGAATGAACGTTAAATTGAGCGTTTTTTAGGCTTCATAATCTTCGGTATTTTATTTCCCATACAAAGTCTTACAACGCGTTTAAATTCTCAACGGCTGCCTGTAACGCAACACCGCTTTTACTCAAAGGTCATCTTCCACTAGTAATCAATTATTACACGCTCTCTAGTGACGCGAACTTGGGCTGCCTATGGAAGAGCTCACTTTTGCATTACATCTGAGACGAAACCCTTGAAGCCGTAAGCCCAAACACAGGAAGCATTATTGAGTGCACCCATTGCCGATAACTGGTTTACATTAATAGGTTTATAATCACACTCTTTCGAACACTTCTCTTCCTTTTAACTCAGTTTTATAATATCCTATTTATCGTATTGCTCAACCTTTAGTGAAAGCTCCCACAATTAAAGAAATAAGGATGTTGGTCGCGTTTTGGAGGACATTGCCAAGAACAGTCGCAAATATTTCAAAATCGGCGCAGCCTTTTCTAATCTTCGATCAGAAGATCCGGAGGTTTGAGAAAATAATCTTTTTTCAGTTAGCGGTGGAAATTTTGACTGATTCTCTTGTAAACGCGTTCGATCACTGAAAACCACGCCGCCTTTCTGACTGAACAAATAGCTAATCTCCGATGATTTCTACTGTAACAATCCATTTTACGTCGTACAATGTCATTTAAAATGTGTTGCAAAACTGAAGTTGTGGCACGTATCATTCATATGAAACTGCGGAACGCATTTGAGGCAGAAAGTTTGAGGTTTAAAGGACAAAAGAAAGTAGGAAATTCTTCTTTCATAATTTGCAAGTTCAGAAATATTGCCTACTTAATTTCTTAACCTCAGCACGCTAAGACTTAAATAGAAATAGCGGCTTAAGTGATTTTGAAGTTAGAGGCTGTGTGAGTAATAAGCCTTTCTAAGCCGGGAAGTATTTTAACACTCACTCACAAAATAAACAATCAGTCCTATGGAACTTGTAACTTTTGAGGATGAAAGCTCTGAACTGTGTGAGCTATACAAACAAAGGCTTTTAGATCTTTTTAATTTGTCTCATTTATTACGCCAAAATACTATTGATTTGGTCGGGATCAAAGTAATTTTCAGATTAGAAGTAAGTTCGAGAGTTACGGTACTGTTGAGGAATTTTCCGTTTCTTCGTACCCCTTTGACTCGGTCAGTGGATAAAGTCATTTTACTTTGAAACGTCAAATGAATGCTGTCTGGGATTTCTTGAGATCCTGCTGAGTTTGGAAACTTGATCATATAGCATTCGACTCTTTCGTGCGAAGAGAAGATTACTAAGCTAGTTTGCGTGTGTGAAAAGCTCCAAGGGACAAGACTTCCTGATGCGCATGAAGTGGCTCTAACTGATGACTTGTTGATCTCTGACATCACGCGATAAAACCAGAACACGCTTCATGAGATAAAACAAGCCGTGATGAGTGACGGCGGTAGAGATGATTTTGGTCCGAGGAGGTCACCCGATGAAACCACCCTTTACGCAAGGTTTAGATAGTAATTGTTATTACAGACTTCTTTTCGACGCAGTAATCATCACGTACAACCGACATATCATTAACTTAACTTACTTTTCATCCCTCCTCACAGCCATACTTTTATTAGAAATTATATAAAGAAGAAATCGTGTAGAGGTCAAAATACGGTTATTACAAACCCTGAGATCAAGTGCCTTAAGAGTAAAGCTTTGCATCCTCACCTCCCCAATGATGTAAGATCTTCCTGCTGTGTTGATATTTATTAACAGATGCCGACCGGTGGAGGTGTTTCGTATTTACACTTAGTAGTTTGTGTTGAAACTCTTTGCTTCAAATTACATTCCTACGGTGATTTTTATGTCCAAAAGAATCAAGCATCACCGGGTTTCCGGAGGAAGGTCTGATTTCTGATAGCAACAACATTTCTTGAAAGCAGTATTATTTAGAATCGCTTGAAAGGCAAAAGGAAAACGTCGTTCTGAAATTTGCATTAGAAGACGTTTGTTGGATTGAAGCTCATTCAAGTTCTTGCCTGTCAGCTCCCCATTCCCAAAGAAGCGAGATGTTTTAGAATAAGGGACTCTCCATGCCTTGTTTCCTGTCTCTCGTTTCACGTAAATGCTGAATCTCTTGCGGAAATTTGGGCGATTTCCCATAAAGATCAGTTACGAAACAAAGCACTGCTACTTTCAGGTTTCAAGATCAAAATATTTACGCTAGTCGTTCGCAAATTAGACGCGACTAAAGATTTTTGCTTCAAGGAGAGGATTAACAGTCTTAGACTTAAAAATATGAGAGAGGTCGAGACTCCAAGGCCGAGACTTCAAGACGACTTACTTGAACTAATATAACATGACCCACCCAAAAGAAAGAGAAAAAAGTGATTGTGATTAGAAGGTTAAAGCGCAACTGGCTAAGTCACCTAACCCTGGACAATTTTCAACAAGATAAAATCGGCTGGAAACGATCTGAAACAAGGAAATCTGTAAATTTCGCCGATGGTTTCCCTTGTTGTTTTATGGTTTACTGACCGAGATCAGGCTTCACAGCTTGTTAATACGAAACAACACACCTACGTTTTATGTTTCGAGAGTAGAAAAATTGTGACTGTTTTATCGTGACTTGAATTTTAGAGCACACCAATTCAAGAATTGACAAATTTAGGTTACGCAGTTGAAGTAAGGAAAGATGTTAAGTGAATCGTGTATGGCCACTTTTTTTTTCTTGTTTGGCTTAAAATTGGATACCGGATCTCGACTCACTTTTAAGTAATGAAAAATTGACAATCCAAATACCACGCAGTGGGAGAAAGCACAGAGCAATTAGATTCGGGATACGTAATTCAGATATTTGAAGGTTGTGTAAGAGATGACCGGAAACATTGTTTGTTGAGGCTCCTTGAAAGGGGAAATTGCGAATTGAAATTATATAAATAGTTGCAGGATTTAAAAAGAGGTCACAACGATAGTCACTGATAAAAGAACCTCTGTTTTGAAGATAACAGCTATAGAAGACTTTAGATTGGCCTCATCAAAGTATTTAATCGCTCGTTTAATCGCACAAGAGATGAAAACGCTGCTGTAGGTTCTGAATCAGTAGATATGCGGGATCAAAGATTAGAAACAAATTATTGTCGCGATAAGCAGAGGCCTGGAATAGACCCCAGGGGTTTGTTTATTATTTTTTTTAACCCGAATTGGTATGAATGGGTGTCAAAACATTAATTGGGCCCAGCCGCAAAATCACAGTTAAACATGACCATTTTCCGGCCTTGTTCTAAGTTTTTCTGATATTGTACAAAATTGATGCCCAGGGCTCACTCGGACAACTAACTAAGGGACATTTTAATCGGCAAGAGAACATGAGGTGTTTCTCTTAATCAGTCAATATTTTCTCAGTTGTGGACGAAAACTACAAATCACTGATAACCATCCAAATTGAAAGACAACTTGGGACTCTTATATTTTAATTATATTGTAACATCGATTACCACAACAGATTTTTACTTATATTTAACTGCTTCTCGAAATGTAAATATTGTTTGTCCTCTTCTCTTAGATTTAGAGTTCTTGTTTCGGTGCACTCCTGGATTGTATGTATTTTATCCATTTTTATTCTATTAACATTCGATTTTATAGATACAATATATGACCCTATAAACTCTATAGCACTCATCACCATCATCGCCATCATCAAATAATTAGGTGATTTGACATGCAGTTTCAGAATTCTTTGGTTCTTGTTCCAATATAATTAATGTAGGGTACAATTTGATTCACGTTTCTACCTTTCGGTATTAAATAGATCACAACGCGCGATATCGTAAAATCCACTAGTAAACCCGACTGTATGTATTGATATCTAGACCAGATTTTTCAGTTGCAAGTACCCGCGGCATTATGCATATATTCAGCGTCCTACACGGTTCATTCGCAACTCATCGAATCTCATAGATATTATCAACATGTAGTAAAATAATTCCCCTTGGAATCTCAATTTGTGTCTATTTTTGTAGTGAAAATGATACCCTCTTATTAAAAAGTGAACAACACCACCTCGCGGTTTGAGATTAAATAACTCGTTTCATCTGTAACAATAACGCATTTCCGGCGCGCTGTGTGTACTTTCGAAGTCAACGGTCGAGTTTCTCAGCCTTTGCATAAAGCTTTCTTTCGTTTTTTTTTTCGCAAAGGAATGCAAAAGAGATTCAAAGATTAAGAGCTAAGACGTGAAAACATCATGATTAAATCTTAATGCCTCTTTGACTTTTTGTACCCTTGACTTGGCTAAAATTCTAACCGCATCAGACAATGAAATTCGACGTTAAATTTGGGGCACAAATAAATTTTTCGGATAACCGATGATTTCAAATTGTTCCCCGAATTTCTGTTTGCATGGTTCAAAATGAGGTTTGAATCACTGACAATTATAAATTATAAAGGGGCAATGACATATAAATCTTGTCAAAAAGTTTTAAAAATGCACTTAAGGTGTATGATACATGTGACAATACTTTACCTTGTAACGCCTGCTTAGTAGCTTCACTGTTCGCTCTTAACATTTTCCTAATGAAAGGATTGATTCTGTGTCTGGATGCATTCACCATCTTTTCGTTAATAGAGCGTAAGGACTGATTCCATTCCATCATGAAGGCCTGAAGGTCTTTTGAGGAAACACATCCAGAGTCGACCGCGGTTTTCGTTTCCCGCGCTGTTGCATGTGGGGTACAGTGAACCTCCTGTACACCTTTGCATCCTGTCGAAGATACCATCGGTCCTATGATAATTCCAGCAGCAAAAGCTGCGCAAATCAGAGCGAATAGTGCAGCGTTATATAACCACGTTTTATACGACCCAGGAACCAAACTTCTTGCTTTGTCCATCTTTCGTTCTCTAGGAGACGCACGCTGATTAAGGGAGCTTCGTCAACTGGCCCGCGCTTCTATTTCGGAAGCTTATTTATATTGTTGTCGAGCTGTCAGTGAAGGTCGTAAGAGGTCGTGAAAAGCGTATTGCTGTTGCTTCTCTGCGTGCTTTCGAGATCCTATCAGAGATCAAGAGGTTGTAAACAAGGCTTAAAGTTATCGCTTTCTCGGGAAGATATCTAAGCCAATCACAGATGGGAGGACTACCTCGTCAAAAGTTAGCTACCTCCTTTGCCGACGTGTTTCGATGACAGTTACACAAGCTGCGTTCAGGAAACGCTTTCGTTTGATTGGTTGTTGATGGATCGTGCGATCAGTCGCACGATTTGTTACGTGCTAGAGTACAGTAACTTTGCCGGATTACAGGAAACGATGACTTGCTAAAAATGTATTAGATATTCAATAATGCTTTTGACCTGCAGTTATGAAAGAATAGCGTCGATGAAGTATCTTCGATGATAAACTTTTAATCTAAAAAGGGAAATACTTGCAGATGACCGGACTCGTAAATAGCTACAAGTACTTTAATTGAAATGCAATTTGATAGGTGTGCAGTGCCCGACACAAACATCTCTGCTGGGGAGCGTTTTCACTTTTTCTCAAACAGCTCAAACAATTTGAAGATCTTATTTGGTGATCGGTTCTTTGTATGCACGTTTAATTGCTTTTTGTTTTGTTTTTTGGCTCAACATAAAGCCCATTTTGTGAAAATTTAAAAGAGTCTTAAATCTTCTCTCAAAAGTAAGTAGTCCGGATTGGAGGGTCTCTCTCTTTGAAGAACTCTTCAAGGAATTGTCAAAGGCAGACCATTCCTTAAGTCATTTCTATTCTGACTGACAATATTCCACAAAGGTTAAATAATTATCTCTGTCAATGTACTATTATGATAGGTGCCTCATTTCAAATTCAATGTTGTTTGGGTCCATTCTGCAATGCTACTATCCTTGAAATCACCCACTCGCGCCGTGGATAAACTTCAACCCTCACAGCTTTATTGCAGTAAAAACTCTTGCTAAATAGTTAACCAGCCATATGACAAGGGGTATATGCCAACAGGAAGAAACTTGAGATCTATCAAATCTGGCTTCCATTGTGCCACAGCTGGGCTGATTTTACAACATACCCCCAGGTTTTCACACCGTCTTCTATCCGCCCTTTCATTATAAAAATGGTAACTTTTGTGGTCAGCACCCATGCAGCCAAAGATAATTTATGTCATTTATAATTTGGATTGGATAACACTTGCATAAATCAAAGTTCACCAAAGCGAAGCATTGTTTGTATATATTAAGCCAAAATGGAAGTGAGTTTTATGGCCTTTTATAAACAATTATCAAAACCTTGTTAATTAAGGATGTCGGTTTCAGTCTTGTTGCAAAAGCCGATGACAAATGAAACATCAAACTAATACATCGAAACTATTTGCTTTACTCAATTTGAATAATCTTAAAGGGTCAAAAGGCCGCATCAAACCGAAATTTGTCTAAAAGTGCCAGATTCAGTTGAATTGAAAATGATGACTTTGTTCGCAATTATCACTGAATTATGTGAATAAACTTATGAATAAGTCTTAACAGGTCGTGTTTCAACTTGCCTTACAAGCAGGCCACTCGATTGTAACTGATGAAACCACTTCAGTATTGCCGGGTTGAATTCGTGACTACGGGTGATGTGCATTTTTAATCAGGTGATTCCCAACTACATCTGACCTCGCAGCAGGCGAAGGCCGAGAAAAAAAATCTACTTTTTTTTCCTCTCAGATCCAGGTTACATACAACACCGTATGAATATTATCACACATCAACCATATCATTACGTACATTCTTAATCACTTAATTAATGCTCAGTCCAAGGAAGTATCCCACAACCGTGTTGGCTGCAGGCCGATCTCCTGTGGTTTTTCTGACCGATCCCCGCTTGTTCGGCGATATTCCTCTCTTAGGAGCTTCCCAACTTCTGGCAGCATCATTCGCGTTTCTGCGAAATATGGCAGTTTCCTGAGCCCATATTCGTTATGTTAATGATAATGATGTGGTATTTTTAAGGTGCTATTTTAATTGCCATCTCCACCTTTTGTTGTGAACGAACACTGAACAATAAATGAAACTCTTCTCAATCATTTTAACTGAAAGAAACATTTTTAAAAAATACCATCTCTGTTCCTATAAGACAATGTGGAGTCCCGGCTTACATTCACGGAGAGAACAAAAACAAAACCTTGTTCTGTAATTCTAGCCTTTTTTGTTTTTTGTTAATTGATAACCAAACTGTACTACTATTCTACTAAATCATTTACAACGTTGCAGGTAATACCATGTCCTCAAAATGGGAATTCTGAGATCAAGTGTTGTTGAACAGTTATCATAGTGTTGTTTTTGCTATCAGCGTGTGGTACACGTTTGTTTGTGCACGCAGAGCAGTTAGTATCAAGTGCAGTTTGTCTCAGTTTGTAGTCTTATCATATGTTTAATAATTCAAGAATTAATGTAAAGGGGGATACTTTTGTGAAGAAATCAGGCAGACAGTCTCCAAAATGCAATGGTTTCAGTGAAGATGACTTTAGATAGAACTACGAAGCCGTCACCCGATACGTATTTGGCGAAATCAAGTTTTGGTGTAACATTGCCTGGAGCGCAGGTGTACACTTACAGAAATTTAATCCCAACTAAGTTCAGATTTTGGAGTAAAAAAAACAGCAAGCCTTTTCGGAGCCTGAGAAAAAAGCTAACCTTTTGAATTTCTAGTTCCTCAAGTTTTGCGCTGCCTGCAGCACGAGTAATTAGATGAAAATTAAATGTGAACCGAATGTGTTCTTGATAGCTCTTCAAAACTGATAATCCAGTAACTTGACAAATCGGTGGGTACCTCCGACTGGGCGAGGACACCAACGACACGAGAGATTCTTTGCGACCAACAGATTAAGCCCTCAGGAAGTTACTCCTCCTAAGGCGTAATATGTTTTGAATTGCGTTATCGTCTTAAGTCCCTCGGATTGCCAAGAATCTCGAGAACTCAGAAGCATGCTTTTTCCACCACGACCTGAATCACGGAGTTCACCAATACTCTGAGGTATAGCTCAGTGATTTCAAAAAGAGGGGGACTCATCCTTAATTAATCTTCCTTGAACTTTAAATTGGCTTAGTCTGCGGTTAATGCAACCTTGAGTTTTCGCAATGCCATGCAGGAGCTTCATGCAGGCGTTTATTTGCCCTATATATATCTCAAGGCGATCGTATGATCCTTTAATAAACCTTCCTTTCCAGTCGGTACATATTCCTTGAACATTCCGTTGGTTTGATTCTAAGCGAGAATCAGTTGGGACTCAACCTAAATTGGGACTCAACCTAAATGACGTCAGTCTCCAACATGAAAAACGGGACACCACTCCATGACAGCCTGTATCAGTTTAGTTCAAGTTTTTCAGGCTTACTTTGTATATCAACCATGCCCGCCCCGATGATAATGCATACTCGCATACTAGAGTACCTGCAATTGCAGTTTTAAGTCTTTATCTTTCACGTCGAAAGCAGGGATGGCGCAGTTGTGAGAGCTCTCGCCTCCTACCAGAGTGGCCCTGGGTTCGAATCCCAAACACACATGTGATTCAGCCTCCGATCACGTGTATTTTGCCTCGAGAGGTTTTTCTCCGGGTCCTCCGATTTTCTCCTCTTCTGATTTGATTTGACTCCTGTACAGCGTCCTCATTTAGTACCCCAGCGATAATTACAGTTAAAACTTCATTACTATTATAAATCAAACATTAATTTATATTTTTGACGTAAACATTGCACTGACTCGGATATTTTTCAAGGAGCCCCACGCGGCGGTTTAAAGAGTCGATAGTGTTGTACCGGGTAAAGTTGCAAACCTCAAGTTGACTGATTCCGCGGAAATATGAAGATTTCTGACTGTCGCGGCTGAGGAGAAAGTGTTTTCGCGCAAAAATGAACTTTATTGGCTATTTACTAACAATCATGCCGACAGGACGGCGTAGAATGTTTAATTCAGCTTAGCCTGAAAGCTCAGAAATCTGGTTTAGAGGGCAATAACAAAAACTAGAAGTGCGTCAGTTTGTTAGCCCTGAAAACATTTTAGTCCATGAAAGAATTTATATAAAACTGCTATCTGACTGATCTTTCTTAAGATATAAAAGGGTAAAGCTCTTGTTTGCCCGTGATTGCAAATTTAATAAATTTGAAAAAAAAGGAAAATTCTGCACAGCCTGTAATGATGTTACATCACTTTAGGCAGTCCTGGCAAAACGTTGGTAAAAAAAATTCCATATTTTGTCAGCGTTTGTGCAAATGTAATGATCTGTAGTGTGTGGTGGTGCATCAAAGGCGGTTGGATGGGGCAAATTCTTTGACCAAAATCCACGGTATTTCTGCGGATTAACGCCGGTTTTTACAATTCAATCCCAGTTAAGCAGGCAAGGATCTATTGTAATTAACCGGGTGTAACTGGTTGTCAAAGCATATAATCTCGTTTAATGTCCGCCTCGTTCAGGATGTCTCAACTCTGGATTCACGCTGAATCAGGTGCTATAGGACTGATTCCTGGGCTGGTTTAACTCCGTAGGGTGTCGATCACAAGCAACGTTTGATAGGGCAAAGGACCCTAGCTATCAACATACTGCTTGTTAGTCTACTTGCGTCCCAGATGAGGATTCCATGAGCCTGTATCAACCCAATCACCTTGCAAAGGTGATTTTTCCTAGAATTAACAATTAAGAAGGAATTAAAGACCTTAGATCTCTCTGAAAGTCCACCCAAGTGGATATATTTTTTTTCTTGGCTTAGTAGCTGCTTAAGGAACAGCTATGGCCGGCGCAGAGGTGAGGGCACTTGCCTCCTATACAAATGTGGCCTGGGGTCGGTTTCCAGACTTGGCGTCACTTGTGGGTTGAGTTTGATGCATGGTTCTCTAATCTAAGAGGTTTTTCTTCGGGTACTCAAGTTTTCCCTTCTCCTCAAAAACCCGGAAACGCATGATTGGATATGCGTTGATTTGGTTCGACTTAATTATTGTGCATTGACCCCAATTCTTCAGGAGTGCTCCGGCGCGAAATACAGTTGAGTCAGACACTTGCAGGGTGCAACCTAGGGATGATGCAGGGATGGTGCAGTGGTGAGAGCACTCGCCTCCCACCAATGTGGCCCGGGTTCGATTCCCAGACTCGGCGTCATATGTGGGTTGAGTTTGTTGGTTCTCTACTCTGCACCGAGAGGGTTTCTCCGGGCACTCCGGTTTCCCCTCTCCTCAAAAACCAACATTTGACTTGATTTACTTTCATTGTTCATTTCAGTTTACAGTGTCCCCAATTAACTCTCCAGCGCTAGAACGACTAGACACTTAAATAAAGTTTCTTTCCTTTCCTTTTAAATGAAAAGTTCTTCATTCATAAAGTTCATCAGCTAGTTCCCTCCATGGGCAAACGCTGAGTTTACTCACGGCTTTCTTCGGACTAACTATAATGAAATAGCATATGCCCTGTGTATATATGCGGTCAACAAACGCTTTTTACGGTAGGTTTACAGTCCACTTCAGTGTTTATACTAGTTTTCAGACTGGCACGGGGCTATTTAATTTTCAAAGAGAAATGATATTTCCGAATTAGCCTCATCTCCTTAATCAAAGCGGATAGTAAGTGCAAAATCTCATCTGTATGAAAATTAGCTGAAAAAGTTTATCACCGACTTAAAGAAATTACTCCTTGTAAACTCACAAAATTGGCTACATAATATGCAATCAGTTTCCGCGTTCTTTAGCAACTTCAGTGTGGCTTAATTAACTTCAGCAGAAAAGCTTGAATCATAAATCAGTTCATAGTTCACAGGTGGCAAGACAATGCCGATAGATGCCTTATAAACGTTGATTTCAAGCTTCATCCGACCTTCTTCAACGTACATCTACATAACCTCGATTGATGGTTTAGCTTAGTTCTCAATTATTTTATTATTGACAAATCGGTATGACGAGGAAAGAATACCGTCGGTCATTGTCAATATTTTCATGAAAGGACGGTTCTAAATCACTGATCAACAATTCGATATTTATTTTAGAATCAGTATCTCATCGTCTTGTTGCCAGATTGGCCGGGCAAATTAGTCTTAAAGTAACAATGACCTGAGACAATGGCGTAATTCGGATAGGGATTACTCCGCCCCATGATTTGAGACGGTTCATCCGCTTAAATATTAAGCTGAATGGCGCTAAATCGCCTCCCATGAAGTTCCTTGTTTTCATTCATTTTTTCTTCATTTCAGCTTTCGCAGTAAAGGGAAGTCACCCGACGGTAATACGGAGCTACTCAGTGTTTTTTGGTGTGGCTAGCAGAAAGCTTCGAAGTTTAGTGTTTGAAAGACAGACGAGGTAAAAATGTGACCCTGAGCGAGTACATTCAACAAGGATTCCTCACTGTTCAATCTTTTCCGCTGAGCCCGATTAAGACTTTCAGCCCTTTAAGACTGGAAGACCTAAAGGGCTTAATTTCAACTTCAATATATGCACGCGCTCGTTGAGATCGGCGGTAGCAATCGTAAATAACAATAACTATTTTTTTTTGGTTTTAAACCAACCGTTTCACTACTAAACTCCGGATATCCTTTTCTACTCACCTCCGAGCAATTCGCGCGGAATTTGCGCCCAAGAATGTTGTAATCTTTGGAGGAATAAATGAGTTAAAATCATCTTTTAGTGCTATATTATCTCACTGTTTTAGTATATACTAAAAAAACTGTTTACCTCAGTGTCAGTGGCTAATGGGCGATATTTTCCTAGCGGCTGGGTAAATATCCACCACTAGCTACCTCCACTTCGGTGAATAGTTGTTATTAAAATAGGCTTCGGTTGGGCATACACACATTCTAGTAATGAAATATGCTAAACATCACTGAATAATTGTCTAATCACGGAGGATAATTTAGTGGAGGAAAATCGCCAATGACATCCTCTTGAATGACCCTAAAGTAACACTTGTATTTCTCTAGAAAAACCCACTTAATAGATTATGAAACAACAGGTAAGCTATGGAAACTATACATAAAGAACGAAGAGGTGGAGTGCTTAGTCCATAACCATGAGCCTGCAACTTCATGCGATACTAGGTCTCTGTAACGGCATTTTCACAGATCAAGCTATTTTTAGACGAGTTCGTAAATAAGATTTGGCTTGAAGGAGTGACCATTCTCAATCTCGCAGGAAATAATTTCTCATGCAAGGATAGACCATATTCGTATCCTCAGTATTGGACTGGAACTACAGTAGCTTGCAATGGAGGCTAACGCGGGAGAATATATTGAAAAGTATTTGCATTTGAAAAGATTTCCCCGCATTATCCTCCATTGCAAGCTACTTCCAGTCCAATACTGAGAATACGAATATGGTCTATTGTGATTAAATGGAAAGGTGTGGTTACGCGGGAAAGTCAATCAATAAATATCTCGATCAGCAAAAACGCGCGCCTTAAGGTAATTCCCTTGAAAATGACGTACTATCCAGATTTCTGTCAAACTTGGCAATATTGATATTCATGCACTGGGCAATTTAAAAATGCAGTAAAAAGATGGGGGTCACCTTGTTTGTTTTCGCGCTGCATGTCCTTTATTTTAAGGGTTTTTTTCTTCCAAATTACGCGAGACGCGTTCGAAACTTGATCAACCGGAAAAATTGTTGTTATATCCCAAAAGCTACTGAATATTACTGAAAACTTGAGCCTACTTGTTTGTCCGGGCCAAAATCTTTCAGTAAAGTTTATTTCAAATTGCTCGATCTTGCAAAAAATGTAAACAAATTGGGCCGCGACATCATCACCTCACACTCAGTGTCTGGCTCCAAATGCAGTTTTCACTCCATTTATAAGTAAATATTACAACTTCTACTATCCAACTTTTTTTCTCCTTAAAATATGTTTTCCATGTACTTATTACCAGTACATAACACCATTAAAAAGAGGGGGTCACTGAGCTCGTTCAGGAGAAAATAACCATTCCTTGACAGATTAAGCTCGGCGTCACTGAAAATCCGCCATTTTATCAATGTACGCGATCTAATGCGCGAGCCAATGACGCAAGAAATTATGCGCAGTAGGGTTGCGCAATGCAAAACCAGGGAATCACCCTAATCCACAAATACAATGAAGTTGTATGCTCCTGGTACCTGGCTTCAGTGATGCTCTACTTCTGTGCCGAAAAAGACTCGTGCGTGAGGAATACACCATCAAACGAGGTTCAGATTTTGATCAAATACTCCGGTTGAAATGAGAAGAATAGGCCAGTAATGTACCATGTGTGAGACCAGATGGAACAATGATGTATTTGGCTCAATGTTTCTATACCCCTACCTCGTTGACTGCAGTTGAGGACACTAATCGCATTTGGCATCACTCTATATCTTCGTGTAATTTCTTCTGACTTCTTGACATGTATTTCCTGACACTCATAGCAATCTGAGAAAAGTCAGTTCCTTTACCAAATTCTCTGGCTTGCAATTTTAAAACGGACCACTTCATTATTATTTTCGAGTGGTCCAACAACAAGAATTCTCTATTAACGTTGATATTACAATTATTTACATCAAATGCGAATAGAGAAGTGACCTAAAAAAGAAGGTTACAAGGGTACTGGCTGGCATACCTAAAATAACCAAATGATTAAAAATGCTAGGTTGTTAGTATAATATAGTATATAGATTGATTTTGCTATAATAGGTCAGAGTCAGACTACACACATACACACATGGGCCCACCCATTGGCTGCACACGCTTAAATTATAAATACATTGAATACACATAGATATCTGGATACAAAAAAATATAGATAAAATAATTATATGAGAAAGGGAAAAAAAGAAAAGAAAGAGCAATACCACACTAATGATCGATTGGTGTGAGAAGTCATTATTAACAATAGAATTAAAAATTAAGTAGTACTTTTTCAGAAACCTCCTCCTAGATTTTGTTTAAATGATGAGATTGCACCTTTATATCTTGATCAATAGTATTCCAGATTGTAGGTCCTTGAAATCGAATATTAAATTTACCATAATTTTTCCTAACTTTGGGGAGATAGTAAGACTGCTTTGCAGATAGTCTAGTATTGTAACTGTAAACTTTATCTAAGTTAATAAAGAAAGACGTTGTTGTTCGACAACCCTGCTTTTGCTGGAAGGTTTCTCCGACAGGAGTACAAGCAAAAGCCTCATGATGACAGCAAACTACGGCGTTCCAAGAGGAGGCGAATCTCATCTTGGATAAGCTTCATGCCATCACAGGAAAAATAAGTAAATATGATGTCAGCCTATTTATGGTGGGTGGAAAACTTAAGACTGGGCTAAATTGCTTTCACAAATATTTCAACAATAAGAAACGACATTATTTCAAGTGTGGCATTTAAAAGGATGTGCCACAGAGTGATGGCTAAATATAAGGCGACATATCAAATTGGCAGCATGCAAGTCCACAACATCTGAAGCAAGAAAAAGGACTGAGCAGAGAAAAAAAGGCAAAGAGAGGACGTTTTCAGCTTGTGAAAACAGAAGAAAAAGAGCATGCCTCATTTTCCTTTCCCTGGGAGGAGCCCCACCTGCATCAATGGAGACCAAAAAAATAATGGAGTAGTTTTGTTGCCAATGGCCACTGATCAAGTGCATGCTCTAATACACTAATATTCCACATAATGAAGGTATTAATGCTTGTGATCATTTTTTACGCACTGATCCTCACAACACCATTCCTACTGGCACTATTTGCGACCTCATCCGCATGATTCTCACCATGAATAACTTCACTTTTAATGATAGCCACTACCGTCAAATCCACGGCACAGCTATGGGCACTATAATGGCCCCCTCTTTTGCTAACCTCTTCTTCGGGCTTTTCGAAAAAAATGCTCTAGGGAACGCCCCATTTCAACCTCATACTTGGTTGAGATACATCGATGACATTTATATGATCTGGACTGAAAGTCCGGAGACCCTTAAAATTTTCATCGATTATCTCAACAACATTCACCCTACCATAAAAATCACTAGCTCACACTCTCCCATCAATGTTCCTTTCCTTGACGTTAACGTCTCACTAACTAGTGACGGAAACATAAATCATAGACCTATACACGAAACCCACGGACAAACACCAACATGACCACTAAAATTGCCAAATCTCGTTCCCGTCGCCGTTACATGCCGTTGCCTAAGTTCCCTATTGCATCACCTGCAACGAGGTCATTCTCGATCGTAACCATCTTGTTTTCTTGTTTGGTAACCGACAAGTGCAATCAAAGCCTTGTCAACGCTTCTTCCAAATGATCCACTGAGGAAGCATCCATTATACCAGTATCTTCTCCCCCCTCACTCACGATTATTGAAACTTGAAAGAAATGCGCATGCCCTGCCGGATGTCCGACATTTACGGACGTCCAGTATCGGCTGCGACCAGAGCCTTTCGTTTCGCCGACCTTTTGACCAAAAGAAACGGAGGGCTCTTGGGACGAGAATGGTTCACGCACTTTACCTCCTGTCACCGTCTTGGAGTCAGGAAAGTCTTCATCAAAGGCTAAGCTCTAGGGGTTCTCAGAACTAACACTTCACTGAAAACCAAAATTTGACGAAAACAATGCACAATTCAAACAAAGAATACGCCAAAGGAGTTATCCAGGTAACATGCCGTCATGTGAAGTCAGTTTTAACCCGCTGTTACAGGTTGAAACTTTTAGCTGAAACTTGCGTGCAACGGCGCTGCGAAACAAGTTCACCAGGCATTGCACCGTGTAACATGGTCGGTTTTCGTGGAACTTTTTGACCATCCGTTGCGACACTAGTTTGACGAAAAGTAGAACCGCTTTCTACTTCTGTAACGGTCGCAACGATCGCAGTGGTGATAAAAACAAGAGTTTCACTATGTAACACCACTTCGTGAAACTTCTCTCGCAACGGAAGTTCGAAAAGTTTCACGAAGCCGACCATATTATTGAAGGTGCAACGCCTGCTGAAACTTGTTTCCCAGCTCCGTTGCACATAAGTTCCAACGAGTAACAGCGGCTTTGAAAGAATGTCGGCTCTAAAAATAAACAAAAAAAGCGCACAAAAACATTTTGCGGGTTATTACAGAATATAGCCCATCATGCAGTGCCTAATCTCAAATAGATTTTAACTGGCATCTTATACAAAATCAACACTTGTTGGGAAATCATTACAAACCCTTACCTTAATTCGTATAGAAAAGGGAGATCTAAGAAAGCTGTACTCCTTTGAGCAAAACTCTGAGAGTCTTTCAATTTCCTATCTTGACTAATAGGAGTGGTGTTTGGCCACGTCTTGCAAAGTGACCCGTGATGACTGACGTTTTATGACACCAGAAGTGCTTACAGACATCCGAGGCTATGAGTTAAAAGGACTTGCACATAAGTGTATTTGTGTGATATACTAAAACGATCATTTACAAACAACATAACTTGACCCCATTTAAGTCAATCCTTTAGTTCTTGATTTAAGGATATCTGAGACATATGACGGCTGATATTGGCTTGCTCCGTTTGACGGCTGACGGTAAAATTATTGCGTTTTTGACGGTTGATGGTTAACCCCATTGACACACTCTTAAAACTGCAGATACCTCTATTGTTTTGAAAGACATTATGAGATGCTCAGGGGACAAATTGATATGTATTTGCCCCCTGGGCATCCCATAAAAGCTATTTGAAACAAAAGAAATCAAAATGGCTGCCGTATATGCAAAAAGGTCTATGAAGACACAATTGAATTCTTCAGGTGTCTATAAAGAGACAATCGGCCTTATTCGCGGGGCGGCCATATTGGCCATAGACAATAGATTTTGTACCCCGAGCTTCGGTTAGGTGGGGCAAAACAAAAGTTTTCAATCCCTCGGAAC
>NC_090883.1:21618990-21643990 GCF_036669925.1 Montipora capricornis | reverse complement strand
GTGACTTTAACATCTTCACTTCCCACGGCCTGTTCCCGTCTGACCTTGTAGCTCAGTCGGTAGAGCGGCGGAGATCTAACCCGAAGGTCGTGGGTTCAATTCCCACCCTGGTCAGAGTTTTTCTCTGTCCTTGTGTGGGCCCATTTCCATCTGTAGGGCTAACGCTCACATGGTTCATATGGGATTGAAATCTAGCACTTCACATTACACTCTATTCAGTTAACTCTGTTTAATGACTTGTGACCTGTGTTTTTACCTGCCGATTTATGTGCATGTCGAATTCAATCAACTATTCGGAAAAGAAACCGCAGAAAAACTACTATATTTACTTTGAATTTAATGAGCGACACTCCGAAAGAAGCCCCGTAAAAAGAGCGGTAGAAAAGCTAAGCAGAGAGAGACCAGGTTTTTTCCATATTTGCATTGAATGTTGGAGTGTTTTGGCAAGTTTCGACGGTGTGATGTTCGTCCACAAGGATCAAGGAAAAATTTTAGTTTAGAACGGACGACTCGTCAATCATAAAATCTGAAGTCAGAAGACAGAGCTTATTCTGCAGAAATAATGACTCAATACTTGTTTGAAGCCATTTCCTTTAACAAACTCCCCTTCTTCTCGAAGGCAACTACCCATAGATAATCGTTCGGCCGAATCTGATCTTCGGTGATGCTGCAACGAGGAACGATTACTACGATCGGATGGCCTTTGATTTCAGTCACCTGTAGACAAAGCTCTCATAAATAATGGTCTTGCCGAATCCAGTTCGTAGCACAGCCATAACATACTTGCCCGATAGCAGAGCTTCGACCGCAAATTCCTGCTCTTTTTTATGTTCAATGTTTCCCATTTGAAGGGTTAAATGATCAAAATCTTCTGCAAAACCATTTCTCGCTTTAATAACATAATCGAAGCACAATCTGACAAGAAGTAATTAACTCGTCAAAAAAATCTGACAGCGGTGCATCACTGTCAACGGACCAATCCGAAATTTCCCGTTGCTGGTGCAACGGGGAATTCTGAACGCGTCGGTTACAGCATCGGGGTGCAGTCCCTTCTTTGTCTCTTCCCAAGCCTCCCTCGGTCTTTTTATTCGACTGCGTGACAAAACACGACTGCCTCAGAAGGGCGACCCGCTCGACTGATTTATGAAGTGTGGTTTCATAGCTCAGTTGTGAGTAGAGCATTGCACCAGTATCGTAGAGGGCATGAGTTCGAATCCCGTTAAAGCCACAGGAATTTTTCAGGTTTCTATAAAGAGACATTCTATCATACTACTTAAGAATACTGGAACAATTTTTCCACCGGCCGCAGCCCATGGTTACGCAGCCACGGGTTATACGGCCACCGTATTATACAGATCGCGCCTCACTTTTCCCAAACAATTTCAAATCGTTTATATAAACTGGTGATGGTTAATACTGATATCTTTCCTTAACGAGATCACCTTGACCATGCCAATGATTTTCTCATGTTTGAATGTCTCTCGACAGGAGCCCGTGAAGTTATAGGAGCGTGTCCGGGCTGAAATTTCGCTCCGCCCACCGGGATGAAATTTTGTTGCGACTACATGATGAACTTCAGCCCGGGCGCCAAACGTAAATTTCCATGAAAAAATTGACTGAGATGCGAAAACGCAATCGATGTGCATGCCCACATTTTTCAGCCCGTTTGCCTGGGCTGAAAATCCTAGCCCGGTTTCATAAAATGTAATCAGGCCCTTACAGACC
This sequence comes from Montipora capricornis, assembly GCF_036669925.1. Classification (NCBI taxonomy): domain Eukaryota; kingdom Metazoa; phylum Cnidaria; class Anthozoa; order Scleractinia; family Acroporidae; genus Montipora; species Montipora capricornis. The sequence goes on along the minus strand of NC_090883.1, from coordinate 21,642,265 downwards.
CAGTTATTTTTCGATTAATTTTTCCGCGAAACCAGACCTTCCAGTTAATCACAGCTGTCTTGCAAGAGGAATTATGTTACTAACAACAACAACAACAACACGTATCCGACTGAAAGTCCTCATTAAGAAAAGCATGCAGTTTCTAAAATAGAGTTTAAGAACTTTTCTCGATCTACAGATAGATGTCAGTTTTAAGAAGAAAACACTTTTTTACCGCTTCAAAAATTGGAATTTCTGTGGGCGAAAATCTAAATGGCATGTTTTGCTTAGCTCATTTTGTTCTGGGATAAGTGTGCATTTCCTGTTATCTTGAATTTTGAACAAGTTACATTAGCAGTTTGTTCAGCTGAACTGTTAAACATCTCCCTTGTCAACAAAGCTGGATCAAGTTTTGCTATTAAGATATCGCCTTCTTCAAACTTTTATGAATTTTTCATTTTGATTTTTTTTTTCACTTTGTTTTACTGCCCTAGAGAGAACCTCATCACCAACACGAAAAGAAGAAAGGTCAATTGAAAACTAATTAAGTTCCATAACTTTCTAAATCCAGCCGAGAAAAGGCTTTATGTCCGGTTTTTTTAATTTGATTTTCTCAAAGAAAAGCCAATTCCTTTACGATTTTGTCACTAAAGAGACTTGCAAAAAGTAATTCGACAGTGATTGATTTTATTTTATCAAAGTTTCGAAGTAAGATTTTAATTTCGCCAGGTTTAGGAAAAAAATAGAGTGAACGGAATGAAAACAGATGGAGTTCAGTTCTTGTTTACTGTAAATGGATTTTAATAACTTTGCATAATAATTTTAAACAGTCCGTGAGAACCTCGCACTGTGCTCGCTTTGAGTTTGTCGTTGAAATTTCTCACGGCCTGTTCGATTTATGACACAGATAAAAGCACAGAAAATTAGTTCAAGCCGCATTTCGCCTTTGCACGAACCACGACGTGCTTCGAGAAAGTTTCGATACACGCACGTTTCTTGTAAGTTTCCATCTCTGAAACTGCTTTGGGATGCAAAGGTTTGTATCATACGACAATATGTTTGACTTTCTTGCTAGATTCCAAGTGTGTTGTTTACAGTTATAGCCTTCTCCAAAGATTCGCTTTGACATTAAGTTAGTTAGAGATATTTGGTTCGGTTCGTGAGAGACTCCGGGACAAAAGATACACGAGTCTTCTTTAATCTGACGATTATCTTTCTCTCATACAAGAAACATTTCAATACTCTAGCAGTAACTAAACGAAAGTCTGCCTGCATTTTAACGAAAATCAATGTTAACACACATCGTTACTGCAAATAACTTATTGCAAAACACGAAGAAAATGTTTTGTCAGTGATAGCCTTTTCAATCAAAAAGGTTCAGTATCGCGTCTAAAATTCCCTGTGGCGTCAACCAGCGAACGACTCTACAGAAATTTTAAACGATTTCAGTTTATTAATATCATGCAAACGGTTGATTGAAAAATACTTTTTGCTACCTGAATTCCATGTCATAGCTAGTGTCTCTTAGAGAAATGCCACAGCAATTTTTAATGATTTTCACTGTGAAGCAGTGATAATTAGAAACATTAAAATAATCTTCACTTTCTGAATCTTAAATTAAAAGCTGAAGAAACACTTCGAGTTCCATGATTGAACAAAGGGGTTTTGCTGATCTTTAAATGCATCTGGAGTCTTCCGAGTAATCCGTGAACAGTTTCAACCAGAGAATTTCGCTTTCAAGAAGTTCAGGTTGGTAATACTTGGCAGAAAATCTACCGACCACAAGAAAAAAACGTCGCAACCTCAGGCACTTCTCTGTTAGACTATTGTGATTGAGCAAAGCGGCCGTAATTTCTGGTGGAATAACGCAAAATCAGTAACTAACAGCGATAGAAAGAAAAATAATGTAAATTCCATCTCATCTTGTCTGTAACCTAGAAAAATTGACCCTTTTAAAAAGTGGACCGATACTTTGATAGAAAAGGCTTGCTTTCCAAAATAATCAATACGAACTAATTATTTCCCTTAATAAATGAACTTGCGAAATCATGTCTTTAAAATTCCAGTTTAAAAGTTCTGTTCCCTAGTATCGAATTAAGACTACATATTAAATTCAAATAAAACCTTTGACAGAATTTGGAAAGCGAGAAAAGCTGCTGAATTTTACGGCCAACTAGGATCAAAATCACTAGACTTAAAGGAAAGAAACAAACAGGTTTGAACAAAAATGAATATGGTTGCCTTCGGTCTTTTACTGACTGCGGTACCTTCTACTCACAAGTTAACATTTTTACTATTCTTCAATCAGAAAAAAATCGATCACTGGTTTCTCCTTTTTCTTAGCCACGATGTGTAGCGAGCCAAAATTTGGCTTAGCAATACGAATCTCTAGCATTTATCTAACTTCGTGATCTATTCAGTCACTTACAAAAATTTGTTGCTACCAAAACCCATCCGATTATTGGCAACTGGAAAGTTTGTGCTCCGTTCTATATTTTGTTTTTTTTGGCGAACGAAGTACCGTAAGATGTCCAACATGCAGTCAACTTGTTAGCAATCCTTCGCTTGTAACGTTCTATCATAAAAGTGATATTTCGCGGTATCTTATGGCCACTCCACAGAGATAACAAATCGTTGAAGAAAAATGAAAATACCTCAGAAGAATGAATTACTGTATTCGCATTTTGTTTAAATTTTGTAGGTGAAAATATATGTATATTTTCTTTTAAAAAAGATAGGCTATATCACGAGTTGGAATCCAGGTAGTTACAGATTAATAAGAAGTTAAAAACACTTAACACATCCATCTGTAATTATATAGAATAAATTAATCCCCGAAAAATGCTTTTTTCCCTGACAAAAGAGAGACGAAACGATCAGGTGTTTTTACTTTTAGTAGCATTATAAATTTCTCGTTCTACGTAGGTTGTTTTCTTTTAAAACTCACGTTTCCGCTACCTTAAAAATATAAGAATGACAAAGTTTTAAATTTCTTTTATTTGCTTGGTCTTTTAGAAAAGGACACTCCGATAGTAGCTTCTGTGATACATATAAGAAACACATTTCCGACATGATTTGAATTCTTTTATTGATTTAAAATCTTTTCGTCATTAGCGAAAGACATTCTAAAGGCAGGATGCAAGCTAAGTACTTCATTTCAAAGCTTTGCGATATTATTTTTCTTCCGTCAAGTTTTAATCATTAAACGCAAATATTTCGTGATGTTAATGAGCTTTGCAAAGGACATCCGAGACAAAGGCCATTGGAAGTTTAATTGAAAAACAAATTTACAAGGGAACATCGTTAATTTTAATTTCAGATAGTTAAGAAAGTGTATTTATCCTGGTGTTCGATATTATATCAACAAAGCCACGAATTCATTTTGTGTTTTGAAGTTTAACGTTCAGAGTTCTTTCGAAAAATAAATTGCAAGACGAAAGCTCAAAACCATATGTACAGATAGGGTTAACTGATCTCATACGTATCATTGCAATTGTCACCAATACCTACATTAACCTTTTGATCAAAAGTTACTTTCTCAAAAATCTTGAGGGTATATTTTCACTTATTTAATGAAATGCTGAAACAAGGCATGGTGTTAGATTGTATTCGCTTTTTTTAATGATTTTCCTCATACGGACAAATCTTGCTCTTTTCAGAAATCGATCTTCGATGAAACACGAGTGACTGAAGATTTCTATTAAGTAATTTCCACACGAAGTTGTTATCAGACGTTACTCACAACTAGAACAAAAAAAGGAAATATCGATTTTGGGGACTGACCATGATTTTAAGCAGTGTGAACTCAGAAGGCATATGAAAGTCAAAAGGAGATCAAGAGGCCTTTCGCCTGCGAAAGTATAACCGAATTCCAAAGTGATTTTTGCCTTAAATCATCGTTGCGAAATTGCACGGCATTAAACATTCTTCACTGTGCAGCGGAGCCAGGAATTATCTTGGCCATATGTGATATTCCCACGATAAAGAAAGTTTATGAGCAGCTGCAAAACGCAAACTAAACAAACAATTATCAGTGGAGAATGCATTAATCGAGTTTTAATAATGGATAGATGGTGTCTTTATTTCGTACGAAACATTTCAAACTCATTAGCATATTTTGTCTTTTGTATGCTCGGGATTTCGAGCTTTAACAAAGGGGGGACATGAACTGTCCCAAAGTTTCTGTGCCGCCTAGTTTCCGCCATAATATCGATCAACTGTTTACATGGTGCATAAACAGTGGCGACAAAAAATTCAGTAAAACACGGTGAAATCATGTCGGTCAGTTTCTACCGATCAAATACTTGTTTCTCTAATGGAGAATACGAAAAACACTTGAGAGGACCTCATTCAGGTCAGCTTCGCATCGGTAACATAAGTACCTTGTTTTCTTATAAACCTTAGTTAAAGAGAGATTCGCACCAAGAGGTTTTAGACATCGGAGAAAACTTAAAGTTAGATTGCAAAACTCAAACGTTTTAATAATTAAAAAAACAAGCTTAAGCATCACCATTTTCCTTTTTTTAAGCGATAAGTTTTCATCTTCGCAAATTCTACTTACGATTCGCACTGTTTGGGAATAATTTATGCAGTTTATTGAGTGAATGATCAGAGAGGATCGAGCAATCCTTTTGTAGACTGTTTTTATCACGTTAACTTTATTTATTTTCAAGAAATTGTTTCACAAAGAAAAAATAGAAGAAAATAAAACAATTGCCCTGGACACTTTTTTCTAATAGAACTGCAAACATTATCGCGGCAGTATCATCTATTGTGTTATTCAAATTAAGTCATTTTTCACGGCTCTTAGCGGCAGAGTTTGATACCATCATTGTAACTGCAGTAATTATTTCGCAATTTCTCGCAGAGTTTTAATTATTGGTCTGCGCGAAGTTACATCCGGTTAAAAAAAACAATTGTAATATGCTGTCCACCACAGGAGTTGTCAGATTTTAATGAAGCTCTGTTTTGTTCTATTGTGTGAGGCATACAGCAAAGTGAAGTTGAGTAATAGGTGATTTCTGTCTGTAGCTTACTGAAACACTTGACAAGATTCAAACACCGCGCAATACAGCCTTTGAAAACTTAAGGTTATTTTTTAGGAACTATCGATACTCATTTATTGGGAAAAGAACTCCTGCGCTATCCAAAAAAGACTAGGTTTTCTCAAATCTTGAAAATCTTTTAAGGATACTTGGACGTTCTAACGTCTGTTGTGTCCCTGGATTGGAAAGAAAGGAGTGCACAAAACCTCATTTGAAAGATACGTGATTGCGAATAAAAGTCACCTTTTTTCCTGAACTTCAAATAAAGAATAATTTATATGCATTTAATCGACGAAACAACAGCTTTGAAAAAAAGTTTGCTAAGAAGCACGTGGTATGCAACTCTGAACTCTGTTAACACGGCGAAGTTCAATTAAATTGATTATCGTATCATAAGAACCAACGAATCCCCATTTTCACTTCGTTCTTGAGTTGGCATCACAAGATAAATAATATCTTAGAATTGTTTAAGTTGAAGAACAAACCATGAGACGGAATTACAAGTCAGAGAGTGAAAAAAGCAAGTTTTCGATATGATTTTAACAAAAACGAGCGAAATCCAGCCTCCGTGAAAGCCCTTTTACAAGCCCTTTCACCAAAGACTCTAATCGTTACTCAAATTTGAAAGAAGTGAATATCTTCGAGAAGCACGACTCTGTTCAATACGAGAAATAGTTAAAGTATGACTACAACAGAAATTTAAGGGTTTTTTGGGAAATTCTCGAAAGAATTATTTGAATAGGAACGCCGTGGAATCATTACGTTTTTGTCGCTTGCAAAGTTTCCAACGCCCATTCATTGTCATGCACAAAATCTATCTCAGCAAGATTCAAGGCAAACCGCTGTAGCTCCTTATCACAACATTATCGCGTCTCAACAATCGCAAGTAATTAAATATTCATATTTTACATGGTGTGAGTTATACAATAGTATCATTTGTGCCGAGTTCCGGCAAACCCCTTCAACTTTCAAGATGACAGAGTAAACGTAAAAAGGGACAAGACACAAGGCCGTATTAGAACTCTAATAGCGGATTTCACAACTATTTATTGCTTATTTCCGCTTATTGATATTCCGGTCTCTTTTTGTTCATAACGCATGCGCAAACCTGCAAGATTACACCTTAAGTCATTTGGGCGAGTTTTCGTCTTTTTTCTATCTGGATGTTCTCCGTAATGTGACACAAACGCTTCTCAGCGTCAAAAACCCTCCTTTCAACGCGCTTGCGTTTCTTTTCGCCACTTAATTTGAATAAAAATGAGAAAAAAGAACTCTTTTTTGCATAAATCTTGGGCTTTTTTGTTGACTTTTCAGAGGTCATTAGTCTTGAAGTCCTGGCGTTGGGCGAAACTTGCGGGCTTTAAAATTGTTATATGCAAAATAATCTTATTATGACTTGTTTTATCCCAGTAATAACGCAATTTGCCTGTTTAGATCATTAGCGATCTCAAACGTGTTCTGTGTGTTGTGTTTTCTGCGAAGGTTTAAAAGCTTTTTCAACCCACATCCAAATGTGTTGACATTATTTTAGAACAATACTACTTCCTTTCCATCGTTAATTAATATGTTTCGAATCACCAAGGCTATTTTTTTAAAAAAAATTAAACATTTCGCTACCGTTTCATTCCAGGGGGACGAAGAGGGCTTGTGCCCCGTTAAGGGGGTCGACCAACTTGAGCAGGAATTTCCAGCTAACATCCAGCCTCGAGAAGTCAACCATATATCTCTTATTATTCATTCATGGTTATTTTTAAGCTCAAAAACATCTGCTTCTCCTATTTAAATCTCCACAAACAAAAGAAAAGCTAATTCACTAAACGGCGTGGTTAACACCTTTAATAAAGTTTCGATTCGAGTGCGATCTTCAATTTCGAGCTCCACGGTCGTGGAGTCGGACAATGGGGACAAACTCTGAGCACAGCAACTGATACACTGCCCGATCTACACTTCCTTGCTCAAGTGACTTAAACGTGGGCCAAAAACCGATTGCATGCAGCTAGTGAATACGCAGGGAGACGTTGACAATTGAACAAAGATGTAAACGACTCAAATAATTGATAGCGACTGAGGTTCGCTTAATGCAGGCCGCGCTATACAAAACTCATGTGTCGAAGCTCCACCAATCAGCTCCCGTCTCCAGAGGGTTGACTTCGACCAGTGTGTTAATAAAAAAAGAGCCATTCAGTGCCACGCAGGTTGTCACCAATTGTGTTTATCGTTGAACGTGTGCACTCATAATACCTGTCTAGTTCCTTTTAAATGAGGCTGCTCTTGGAAATAGCTGAATGCAGCTGCCTCTTGTTGTCTGAACAATACTCACGTTGCAGCTGTGGTAGAATATCTTACTCGGTCCCAGCAACGGCAAACAGACGTTTGGTTGAGAGATTTGAACCGACAACGACAAGCAATTACATTGGTCCTTATACAATCAATCCTTGGTGCGAACTCTGTGCACCAATATAGGGCAACCGTATATCCCTGATAAAGGGTAGAACACGTTGGGATGTGGTAGCAAGCACACGTATCAGATCTTGGGGTTGATATTCACTCCATAAGATTACGCATTCGTTGGTCTTTATCACCCGGGGCAATAAATATGACTGCACATCACATTCATCGACCTGCTGTAAGACTTCCAGGGTATAACCTTTGGTCACTTGTCGAACCCATCCCATTTAAGTATGCTTACGAGAGTTAAGCCCTAGAACAAAGCTTACTGTGTGTGTTTAGCCTACCCAACAGAGATAGGGGCTTGACTGTTCTCCGACTTCACGCATCACAAATGTCAGTTCAGCCAATGCAAGGGCAGACACGCTTGCACGTGTGTAAAACCCTAACGTCAATCGATAAGATAAGGAACTATGTGGCAAATCCCACGTTTGCTCTTAGGAGACATGACAAATAAAGCTCAATGTTTCGTGGAAAGGTGCCAGGAGGTCTGTCGTGTCCAATAAACCTCCTGGGAAACCAGATCAGAGATACAAGCCTTAGGAGCCTTTAGAAATGTGATAACATTGTTATACTAACAAATGATGGGGTGTATCACACAAGACCCGAACAGAAGTAACCCTCCTTAATCACTCCGTCAAAGATGGGCGACTTGGCTAACGCGGATTTACAGTCCAGTAGCTACAAAAGCAGAAAATACTCGGACGGGAAGGTGCTCGGTCCAGCTTGCTTTAGTTAAATCGTTGACGTTTCATTTGCAGAAAATTTTAAGGGCACAGGAAGTCAAGCGCAATATGCAAATGAAGTCTCTTGTGAAATAAAAAAGAGAACTCGCTTTTGTTATACTTGCCAGTCCAATAAAAGACATCGCAGTATAGCAACCATAAGGAATTTTTTTACTGAACTTATCCCTCAAAGAAATCAAACCACTTTAGATTCCCAGGGATTAAAACACTCGACTAATTAACTTTCAATGGTTTTTAATATACAAACTCTGCGTATGGACATCTTGCAGAACAAAATTACAAAACGAAATATGTACACAAGACTGCCGTCGATGTCCAATTCAACTTCTTTGTGTTCCTAATTCCTTCTTCAACGAAAAATGAGAAGAGCCTCAACGTCACTTGAAAAAGAATGACAATTCCTTTTGCGAAGAAATCTCAATTGCGCATTATAATATTATACAATGTTTTCCTCCATCTTTGATAAAAAATAAGTCTACCTCTTTTAAAATACAATTGCAGCTTCCCCTTTTCCTGCCTATACAATATAGTTCGATTTAACAGTATTTTTTCCTTCACAGCGGCGTGGAATACAAGGCCGCATTGTTGTGGATTCTCGGGTCTTCAGGAGTCCAAATTTTCGCTTTCATGATACTTGAAGGCAATTTAGCTTTTTTTGAATCTGTCCATGAGAGGGAATGACCGGTTAAAGGTGGGAGACCGTACTCTTGGGTTCCTGGGTGATAAAACAAAACAAAAAATGAGCAAACATGAAGTTTACGAAAGAAACCAAATGAAATGCAGAGTTAGCTGTTGTTCATTCTCTATTGTGCGTTGTGAAACATATTTGCTTGGGGGAAGATTTCCAAGTTAAGATAACAAGACTTCGCCCTCTGTAGAGTGTAAAATGCTAGGGAAAAATAAAAGAATTAGCAAAACGTCAGTTTGTTTATTGGTCATCAGCCTCAAAATATCGGTGAGAACTTCACAGATGCGATCGATCGACTTGATACAAAAGGGACCCGTGAAGTTTAAAACTTACCGAAGCCGCGATGGCAGATCATGACTTTTCTCGGTTGTTCGGCAGAGGTGGGTTGAAGTGCTTGACTGTGGCTCATATCCGAGCTAATCATCTCAGTCAGAAATCCAATGTAGCCGATTGCCAGCCTCAATGTATCGACTTTGGATAGTCTCTTCTCATAAGGTAAAGTCGGAATATGATGGCGTAGTCCCTCAAATGCTTCGTTTATGCTTTGCATTCGTTTCCTCTCACGTAAATTCGCTGCGTGTCTTTGGGCGATTTGTTGGTTCGGGGATTTCCTTCGTCGTTTGCGTTTCAAATTCTTGTCGAGTTGATCGTCTGGAGTGTAATGAAACTGGGCCGTCATTTGTGGCTGGTTTTCCTTGTATGAAATTGATGAGATTGGACTTTCCATCTGTTAGCGATTAAAATTTTCCTCCGGGAGTCTTGCCTGGTTTTTTTACTCGAGCTAATAACCTTGGAAGCGCATGTATCGAACGACTTTCGCGGCTTATAGCCACTTTTACGCATCAAACCGACCAATCAGAATCCGTAAAGTGAAACCAATTATCTAATGCGTTGTGCTGTCAATGAGCATTGTTCAAAGCATCCTGCAGACTAATATTGAAGTGTGAATTGAGCGTGAAACAATACTTTGTAAAAACTCGTAATACAGCAGAAGAATTTCGTAACGCTCAATTTCAGATTTTCGAAATAATTTTCAAACGGGAATCTGAAATTGGGAGTAAGTGAATACGACCTATGGCTTTCCGTCGCCATTTTGTAGTAGCATTATTTTCTTGAATTAAATTAATCTTCATAATACGAATTTTTTCTTCGTTTTTCCTTTTCTTGCAACTTCTGGTCACTAAACGTCATGATTAGCCGAAGAAAGACTGGCGTCATATATGCTCGCTAAAAGAGAGAAAAAAAAAAATGAAATTGTGGGTTTCGAACTGCAAACAAACTTCTCCAACAATAAATAAGCGAGTAAACAAGTATGAAGGCCCATTTGTACCCAATTGACAAGTGGCAAAAATTTTCGAGAAAAGACACAGCCAACAAAAAGTTTGATTTAAATTAGTGCATAATTTTCTTTGAAGCGGCGCGGGAAATTATTCTGAAGTCATCGCAAACAAGCCAAAAAAGGGCAAATATTGATACGGCTTCTCGAAGTGTAAAGTTTTGTTTTTCTCGCCTTGTTCCTTGTTCGCACATAGAATTCCTTTTCAAAGAACATTACCAGTTCCTTGAAATGAATCAAACGGAGAAAAATCGACTCACCGACTGTATCACTTTAGCGATTGTATAAATTATAAAATGGTGTATCAATTATTATTTCCTAATAACGCCGTTAGTTAACGCTGTTTTTTAACGAATGTAGCGAATTACATTACTTGACCTCAGTATCTAACATATAAAAGTTATTATTTTCAAGAAGAAGCTCAACTTTGGCAATTTATATGCTTTTTTTCGTTTCGAGATTACTCCTTGAACTAAAAGACAGCGCTATGCGAGCCAAACAATGCAAATAAAGAATAATAAACTGAGAGTTATCGTTGCATTGTGTAAGGATAGTGGAGAAAACGAATTTAATGAGAATATACCACTATTTAATGTAGTGTGTCACGTCTATTGTGATGGTGAGGTGTTTTTAATTGCCGAGTAATCAGAACTTAAATATTGAAAAAAGATCGACGTGAAATTCGATGCAAAACTTGAACCTCTCATTATCTGAGTCTTCTTACTCTGGCATTCAGTACAGGCCAACTCTCTTTGGCCAACATGAATCTCAAAATTCATTATATTATACTTGTCTTTGATCGTGAAGTTCCTTGTTGTCAAAAATTCTCGCTGTAATAACAGATGTTACATTGTGTAGCGTTATCTTTGTAGATGTACGACATTCATGTATAGTACAAGCCTTTTAAGAGAAGCGATTGTTGATTAGCATGCGACTTCGATATTCTTTTTTATTTTGTAATTTGCAACGAAAAAACGTCCATAAAATGATCCACATATTTTTTCCTGTGAATTGACAGAAAGAAAACTTCTGACGCAATTCAACTGAGTTCTCGACAGCTCATATGACAAAAGATTGACACGAAAGTGACTTTTTGATCGTTTTCCCGTGTCACGTGGTCTAAAGAAACCGCCAATAAAATGAAGACAGTCTCGCATTTAACAGAGATTTCTATTTTTTAAATTCAAATCATAAAAAAAGCAGCATGCTAAAACTGCACGTGTTAAGTTGATTCTCTTTAGCTTTTTGGCAACTCGAGAGCATTTCATTTGTTACACTTGTTTTGTTTAATCTTGTCTTTCAAGTTGTAAATAAAAACTATTTTGTTCATTATTTCTAAGACGTTGGCAGATGGCGAAACGACAAGAACTGTAAAAGGATCCCGTTGATATATTTCGCAAAAAACGCATTAAGTTACGCAAAGTAATGATTCTCTCCGGCATAGAAAACTGACAAGACGATTCATGAAATTTCCACGTGCCAAGTGCAACAAAAGTTGTATTCGGTTGATACGAAATTAAGTACGTGGAAATTGTAACTCGCTATTGAAATTAAAGGTGGAATTAAGCCAACGCGTCGTTAATTCTGCTTCCGCCATTAGACCGTTGAGTACATTTCTATTTCCTTTTCGCTTGATACAAAAGACAATCGAAGTTAATGCAAATCTCGGACCCGGTACAGACTTAATGCGCCCTGAACTACTTTCAAATTTTCCTTCAATAGGGTACTTAAAAATTGAGCTTGTTTACTCACCGCTCGATCGACATAATGCGAATAAGCAAGCACTGGTACAAAAAAATTCAGCAGAGGAGCATACCAAGACTATAAACTACGACAATTCTGTCCACGAAAAAAGACGATTACTAGAGAGTTGAAACATCAATTTGCGCAAACTAGTATTTGACGGTATAAGTTTCGGGTGTTAAAGAAGCAATTGTCAGCATGTTTAAGGAAAATAAGTGACTTCGCAGCTCTTTGAAAAGAAAGGAGTTCTTTACCACGTAAGGAAGTCCATTTGAATCGATGAGCAGTCGAGATTGAAAAAAAAAAGTAGAAATGATATGATTATACGTTTGTTTCATAATAATATATGAAATAATATAGATTAAAAATTGATATGGAAAAAGGGAAAGAATAAAATAAATCTCACTACAAGCAAAACCACTGGCTCCAAATCGAACAATATGCTCGATTCAACTCAGTCCCTGTGTTTTATTACTTAACAAACGTTGAAGAAAATCAGTCTTTTCTTTTTACGAAGGTACCGAGTAAATAACGTCAATTGTCATTCAATTCATTTCAGTTTTTGTATAATATAATCCAGCGCTAAACACAGAGAAATCGAAATTTTCATCATGACATTTTTCAGTCCTTTTCAAATAAATTAGTATCACAAGATAACCTAACAGCTTGCAAGAATGCTATATAACCTTTTGACACAAACGTGAAATGATAGGTTAAAGTAAATTATAAAGTTCCTAACAATAATATTAATATTTTTTACATGGAGCACACAACAAAATATGATGTCTGAAATTTCTAGCCCAATAATAATAATAATAATAATAATAATAATAATAATAATAATAATAATAATAATAATAATAATAATAATTATTATTATTATTATTATTATTATTATTATGATGCTGATTTTTTCTTTGATGTCATGGAAAACCATCAAACTGTGTACACTATTCTTTCTCCTTTCCGATGTGAGAACTAGAAAAGAGTACTTTACCAATATTATGAGATAATATCCAAATAACTTATCTATTAATTAGTGACTAGAAAATGCGAAAAAATCAGCCAGCTTTCAACGTTATTAGAAAAATTCACTTGTGAAAGGTCAACTATAGATATATTGAATACTTATCCAGGAAAATTCATAGCTGGCAGAGCTCATTCGTACCTCAGAACCTCGAACGCCGACTGCGTCGAGGCAAATATGAAAAAAGTCGAAAATATATTGGATGCTATGAATCTCAAAAAAAAAAAAAAATTTTAAAGAGGTAAAATGGATATCACCTTTTGTAATGGTAACGAAAACATTGCAAAAACCGAAATAACACCTGATGGCTTTCAAATGGGGCATTTAACGGCACACTGTGTATCATATACTCAAAGTCCTACGACAACTTTTAAGCTGTGTCCAATATTTCCTTGGGTAAAAAGGTCTAAAAATACGGGAAACTAGTAAAAGGCTACCAATGAAAGCTTCACAGAAAATAACCTTCGCCAAAATCAATTGGCGAATAGACAGATCGCGAGTACAAAAATCGCAACTCAAAGATCAATTTCGCTGACGAGACTGTCGAGGTCGGTTTTCTCGATTCCGTCTAAGACTTTACTGGACAACAAATTCAACCTGCATGTAACAGACATAAGTTGAGGTCAAGAGCAATGTGAAAGTGACGTTTCGTTGTTGAGGACACAAATTACTATATAGACTGTAGACTTTATTAGTTACGTCGCAAGCATAATGCGCATGAACAAACATTAGAAAGTTATTTGTTATTCTGCCCCTTCTAAATGGTTGCAGTTTTCTTTTTCTACTACACCGTGACCGACCGAGTCGTGCCGAGAAAGTCGAAACGTCCTCGCCCGAAGCTAACTGCGACTTCCTTTGCTTCTTTTGTTTAAAAAGCGGCCTTACAAAAATGCGTGTACGATAGCCACACCCTTTATTTTAGGATCTTATCTCCCACAAGACTGGAAAGAAATAATTGTGCTAAATCGCGTTTTCCCAAAAAATGCTTCAAAATGGCTTTCGTTGTCACTTAATACATCGAACACGTTTTGTGTCTAGATGCAACACAGCCTTCTGAAATGAAAGATAAAACGAAATAATTCGGCTACAATTTGATCGGAGAGCGAAACCACAAATTTATACTTAGACGTGTAATGCTATAACTCAGCAGTAATTGCATTTTCAAAGTGAGAAAACATCTGATTTTTTCCACTGAACCATTAGTTATTTTTTTTAAAACTGATAGTTTAAATCAGTTTACACTAATTGATATTACAATCAGCCAAGAAGCGAGCCGACATTCTCAGATTTAAACCACACGAGTGTTTGCGGTTTCCAAATTAACAAGAAGGTCTTCTTCGGCAAACTTTACTTCTACTAACATGAGTACAATGCCCATATTATATTAATGCTATTCACAGCTTTTTATTCTTGAATACAAAGGGCAACCGACAAGTAATTCCCGTAAAAATCTTTTGAAAAGGCTGAGCGCACTCAAGATTTGCAAAGTTAAATTCGATTGAAATGCCATATGGATTCTTCTGAACTGTGCATAGTTTAATTGATTTGATTTTCGAAAGCTAAATATGCCCATATTGGCTCTGGGCTTCCAGTTACTAAAATTTCTCTTACTTAGAAACCGAACAAAAACTATTTACCTAGTAGCTTTCCCAAAATACTTACAGTTTGAAACATTGCTTAAAATCCACAACGCAGGTGTGAAAGCCACTTTATTTACCAATTCCCCTTACAAGCTCGGTTTCGTGGGTAAAGGCTACACTTTATCAACCGAGTAGTAAGATTTGTTTGGAAAACTCAAAGAACTTGCCCTTTAAAACCCGGACCACATGGATAGCGAGCAAACTTTGTCAACAGAGTGAGTGACTACTGACATCCATTACGCGCAATTGTTTTGAATAAGTTACTATTCAGACATCTTTTGTTAAAAAAAGGCAGAAAGACAGAAACGAATGTGGTCTGGCAATTTTGTGCGAAGCAAATTAAAGTACTAGTGTCGGTTAACTGACAGAATAAAGAAACGCAACCAATAATCAATGAATTGATTATAGAGGTTCATGAATTGCCTTGAATGCATGATCGCCTAAGCTCAAAATCGTCTTTGTCTGTCACGTGGCGGAGATCTCATCAACAGAGGAATTTTAAATCTTCTTTATTATTTTTAAACCAATAATAATTATTAAAGTGAAGATGCAGAAAATCTGTTCCGCATACCGTCATACGATCCCTGTTAATGAGTTTGTTGCTGTTCCAGTTTTTTTCGATCCCACTTGCTTCAGTACGAACGATGTAAGTTCCGAGGCCTTTATTTAAGTTTTCGTTTCTTCAACTTACAAGATTATGAATGGACCGGCTTTCAGAGAAAGGAAGAAAGGGAAATTTCGGTGCTATATTCTCGAGTGTTAACAAACTAGTTGGTCATTTTACGTTGCTGATTTGCCAAAGGCGGCATGGAAATGCACACGTGTAGCGGAAAAATCGCTTCGCGCAATTCGCTCATCACATCTTATTGTTTGAGGGCAATTCTATCGGAGATCGGCAAACCCCTCATTACAGTGATCAACAAAACGCATTTTACAAGTGAAACAAAAGAATACAAGATGACTAAAGAGAAGCCCGCTTTTTTAAATTGGAAAACATTCGAAAAGGTTTGAATCAAAGTGAAACAGTGACAACGAGTATCCTTTTCACTGAATGAACATAACATGAGCGGGAAAATCGGGAATATAAGGGTGAGAGGTTTCGAGCTAGAAATCGTAATGGAAATTATAGGCATTTTCCCGTTCGATTGCAATCTGCTTGACGCTTCCACATTTTGTATTGTTGATATCTTAACCTTTTAGGCAATGCTCTCCAAATTCAGGTGACAAATCAACATGTACTCCTCTGGTTTGCCGTCCGACACTTTGAGATAGAAAAACAGTTTGATTAATTAAAAGGAGATGCGAAGCAAGAAAGATGCCACTCCAGCCTCGCGTAAAAAAAGACTTTCCTTGCTGGATTTAGTTTCGCGTCAACTGCAAGCTGAAAGTCGCTTCAGGCTGAATTTTCTATTTAAGCAAATTTCTTGCCTCTTCAAGCAAGTTCTTAAAAAATGAGATATGACCCAAAATAGACAATTTCTCTGCGATTATATTGGCAAGGAATAACCCTTCCTTTTCTACACTCAGAGGATCCGAACCCGATCTCTTTAATAACATCAATGAACAACGGTGTATGAGGACTTGGCAGCATGGGTGAGTTTGCTGACCGTAGTTCGGCTCTCTGCTCCAAGAGTTTTTCCTCCGGATATCGTCCAATTTTCCTTTCACGTTAGTCTCCGCAAGGGAATGAGTCGAACCCGGCATTTTTATTCTGCTGTCACAGCTTTCAAGAAACTTAAAGGGCGTATTAAATGCGATTTACTTGCTAGAAGCATTGGGCCTACCTGTCTATAAAATTTTTCTTGTACTAGTGTCAGGTCGTTCAATTTGACTTCAGGTTATTTAAGTTGATCACCACTATGGTTTCGTTAGAAGATGAATGGACAAATAACCATAGCAGTTATCGAAATCTTTAACAATATACAAAAGAAAGATGACACCAAATGTTAACATGAAGTAACTTTCGTCCTAAAAATTCTAATTGAACATTTGTGGGTCAAAAATTAAACATATTTTAGCTTAAAGAAATTCACCTATATATGACTTCGGACATATTCAGTGCAAAGAGTAATATGCATTTTTTACACGGAAGTTGTTATAACAATTTCAATGTATGGAACAGATTTTAAGATCATGGTGAAGTAAAATGATGCGAGGATCAATCATGCAAGAAAATTCCAAGTCATGTCGTCAACAGAAACTACTGAAGAAAATTTCTCTGAAAATCTATATCTTTCTCGGCTTGGCATTGATACTTTTACGAATGGCTAACTGAGGTTTTTTTGAGAGGGGAGCAGAAAGAACACATTGCACGTGTTGTGCTTAATCAAGAGACTTATTTTCTATCCTTGGTTTTCCTCCGCTCTCCCCATAACATATCAACGATACTGAACCGTGGGAGAGAAAGCAAATTTTGCTTGCCGTGGGAAAGACAAGCCACCTCCTTTTGAAACCAAGGTATCATGAGAGGTTGCTCAATGGGTGGTAGCCGACTTCTGAAGCGCACGATAACCCTAACTACATGTTTAAAAACTAGCTCAAAGTGAAATCAGTTCAAATGATAGTAAGAAAAATCGTCCTAGCACACATGAAATATTGAACAAAAAATGCTCGTGTGCAAAGAAACGCGATATGATTTGGCCGTTGGCAAAACCCGGACCGGACCGGACCGGATCGGACCGGATCGGATCGGATCGGATCGGATCGGATCGGATCGGATCGGACCGGATCGGATCGGATCGGATCGGATCGGATCGACAAAACTCGGACTGGTTCAATACCAAAATTCCTGCCAATAGACACATTACATCCCGTGGTCACCAGTTAAGGCTACTTCCCACCTTCACGGGTGTCCTTCCGGAAATAAAGTTCGTACTCGCGTTAGTTTCAATAAAATCATAACAAACTATACATCAGAAGAAAGCTTAGTAAATGTAGTTTACGATAAATATACTGCTTTAGTGAGTTTTCCTTTTGGTAAGTGGTAGAATCGGCGCCGGTAAGACGTGAAACCGCCGAGGGTTTTTCTGTTAAATTTATCGGGTATCGGATGCCGCTTCACGAGCAAAATGACTTCACAGTTTTGTTATTTACAAGCCATCAATCAACAAAAGCTTGTCAGGAGATTCCGATATTTAGAATAATTTCTCATGGCGTCCATTTACACAACATACCTCGCATATTTTTGGCTACTTCAACCTTAGATGCGGATATCTAAACAACCAATCAGAATATCGAATAACATTTTGCTCGTGAAGCGGCTTCTGATACCCGATAAATTAATTAGAAGAACTCTCGGTGGTCTCACGTCTTACCGGCTCCTGACAATAAAAGGAAAACTCGGTTACACTATATCTGTTGGCGTAAACTACATTTATTAAGACTAAAAACTGTGAGGATATATAGTGTTTGTTTGACCAATTTTCGTCAGGCACGGCCTGACTTCTTCAGGGAGTTACATCATAACTCGTACATAACTCCCTGAAGAAGTAGGGCCGTACTCGACGAAATATTGGTCAAACAAAAACTATATATCCTCACAGCCGTACAACCAGCCTTGCATAATTATTTTGTTTTTAGTCTAAATAGTATTTGCTGGTCAGATCTCCCAAGATCCGGCACTTGTACAGCTGGCCCTTGCATACAAAAACTGTCCACATTTATTAAGCTTTCTTCTGATTGCTATTATTTTATTGAAACGCGAGTACGAACTTTTTCCGGAAGGACAGCCGTGAAGGTGGGAAGTAACCTTAACTGGTGACCCAGGGATTTCATGTGTCTATTGGCAGGAATTTTGATATTGAACCAGTCCGGGTTTTGTCGATCCGATCCGATGCGATGCGATGCGATCCGATCCGATCCGATCCTGGCTTTGCCAACGGCCATATGATTTCTCTCTTTTCGTGCGGTGCGATCAAGCTTTAGGCGATGATTTAAAATTTCGTAATGTAGACGCGGAGCTTTTGTTTCATTTACAATGTATAGTTTCCAGGTTCGACGCTCGGAATGTTTGGACAGATGTGTTGCTTTTTTTAACCTCGCATACTCGAAAGACAATAGCCGAACGCCTTTTTCGGTTAATTCTTAGCTGTAGAGGTAATTTCCCGCCGTGCCTTTTTCATCATGGAAGTGCTAATAACCGAATCACCGACAACGAATTGTTCCCTTGGAAACCAGTGGCGTTCTTTCTCGCTTGTATCGCAATATTATATTCGTTTCGCATACGTGGAATCTTCCAACAACATAAAAACTAGTTTGCCGTTAATTGAGCTGTTCGCCAAGTCTGTCTAGAAATTTGTGAAAGAGAAAGAAACTTCCAGCTTAATTTTGCCATCGTCATATAAATCAAGGCATGTTAAGAATTCATTTATTATTTAAGGTGGACTGTTAAACTTATGATCTTCTCATATAGCGCCAAATAATTTTCTTTACGGGTTGTCCATGTAGCACGCAAATCACTGTAAAAGTCGCGAGAATAATGCAGAAGAATTGTGAACTACGGTCAATACCCTGCATGGATATCGCACGGGTTCACTTCGTCAAGAGACTTATTCCGGCTCCTCATTCTCTACAATAAATTGAGGTATTCTTTTGCTTAAAAGCAAAATAAAATTAAAAAAATTAAAATACCTGCAAAAGTCTGACGATTTCTGTTGTTAACCATAAACAAAAGTCCATCATGATTCGTCACCTTTTACTTATTCTTTAACAACAAAAAGGTTCACTGACGTTTGGAAACCGCAGAACCACAGAATATGTTATGACTGATCCCAAAGCACGATATCCTTCGACATAAATCAAAAACGAAAAACGTTCCTGAAAATCACAGTTCTGTGTGGAACAAAATAAACGGTGCAATAATTTTAAAATTATCTTGACCCCTGTCAAATGAATTGACCTTAAAACGATGCTATCAGTAAAAGCGACCTAAAATTTCGTCCTGGATTCGTTCCTTGTGTAAAATAGGTTCCAAGGCTGGTTGGATTTCCCAGAAACTACATTTTACAAAACAGCGCCACTAGTTTAATATCTCACCAGGTAGGGAAAAGAGAATGAAAAACCCAGAACATGAGTTAAGTAACTATGTATCGGCAACGAAACGTAATCTGCATAACAATTACAGAATAACAACTTTAAGATATAGTTCCGCGTGGCTTGTGTTTGCGGATAATAGCTCAACTGTGGCCAACACTGTTTTGAAGAGATAACTCCTGAAAATAAAAACAATGTCGGGCATAAAAAGCTTGGCTGAATGACTCAAATCCTCTCGTGTTTTAACCATGAAGATCCTATAACGAACACTATTTCCGAGTCTATCCCGACCCATTTTGAATTTAACCAATTCATATTTTTTAACCGTCAATTGTGGTTTTATTTTCCTCGGTTTTGTTAGTAAAAAAATCAAGGAACGAAACAATGGAAATAGTTCCACTAATACTTCAACGATCCCTTTCAAGATACGACAATTAGAATTTCGAACAACTGTTACAAAGTGCAGGTTCAATTCATTAAAAAATCCACCTTCTCGCAACTCCCATTTCAGCATTTGACAAGATGCATCTGTTCATCTATCTCTCCATCCATGAAGTTAGCTGAAGCACCGGACGAAACTTTTTCACAAGATTAAAAGGCCTTACGCATCTAAAAGGATAAGAATAATCTATTCCCTTTTTTACCACTTTAAATCCTTTGAATGTTTCAGCAGCAAAATACTATCTGAAAGCCAAGTGGACGCTGCTGGTGCATATTAGAAAATGGCGTGTACAAACCTTCCCGAAAGCAATATGTAACAGACAACCAGTGACACCAATCCCATAGTCACAAAGCCTTCTTCGTCAAAAAAATTGCTCTGCAGCTCCAAATAGAAGATGGCCAAGTTTAAGTCGGACCAAACACATAGACAGATTTATCGAGGCTTGATGGCACTCTGTTTGCTCTTTGTCCATACAGGTCTGTCGAGTGTGTCGTGGTATCTCTTCTCTTGTCTGCTGAAGCACAACGAAGTCTTCAAGAACAGCACTGAATGCTGCTATCCTGACTGTCCATTGAGTAGGGTACAGTGGTTAAACCGTTACCCCTCTTTTAATACTTCTCTAAATTTTGCGCAAGTGTACATCTCTTCGACGACAACTTGACCAGCCTGACGATTTCTTGTACTAACTCGAGGACCTCTGTTAAACTTCTGTACTTTCTGCCAGCCTCTTGCAAAACCAACTGGAGGCAATGTGTTAGACAGTGAAAAGGAATCGCCGATGGTAATTCCGCTTGAATTTGAGCGACCACCCCATTTCTTACGCCTTCCATATTTGCTGCTCCATCATATGCCCGACTGCGACACATGGCAAGTGGGAGGGTTGCAGGAGTGATCCTCGCAATTATCTGGACAATTTAAGCAATTGTCACTTAAAGACTCCTACATAATGCAGCCATCTTCCAGCTTCAATGGGGCCCATGACCTCTGCGATGCCGGTGCGCATGCAATGCTCTGCCAACTGAGCTATGAAACCGCTCAGTTGGGAACAGGTCAATTTGTTGAGTTCATTCATTCGCGTGAAAGGACCCGATGAACGAAAGAGATTTATATTTGAAGTGTGGGTTATAGACGAGGGATAAAAGTGATCCTCGCGCGCACTTATCCTGACATTGTCTCTTATATCTCTTTCATTCATCAGTGCTTTTACTGGAACGAATGAGCCAAACAAATTGACCTGCTCCCAACTGAGTGGCTTCATAGCCCAGTACGAGGCTCAGTTGGCAGAGCATTGCACCGGCATCGTAGAGGTCATGGGTTCAAATCCCGTTGATGTCAGGTGTCTGTGACAGACAATTGCTTAAATTGTCCAGATAACTGCGACAATCACTTCTATCCTTCGTCTATAACCCGCAACGGCTTCAAATACAGAGTTTACCAGAGTGTTGGTAAACGTGTTGGGCAGCTGCACAAGGCCAATTGGTTCTTCCGACACGGTGTACTCATTGCGATCCATCTTATACAATTTATACAATGTTGAATTGCTGCTTGTTACTGACATCTGTGGCTTCATCTGCTATAATTCCATACCGTGATGAGTTAGGAGATTTCATCTTTTCAAGGATCTGCCCTAGTACCTCCTGTACAGAAATTATGTTTATGAGCGCACACCACGCTTGCATGGTCTCGCTGTCTTAAGCTTCCGTCCGTAATTTCAAAAGCTGACTTAAGTTTCCCTCGTCCTCTGTGTGGTCCCTAATTGTTAGACCCTGACTTGGCAAAAAGCGTAATGATGTAATCTGTTTCAGAAGACCCGATCGTCTACTGGTTTGTAGTTGAGATGAAATCATGACATGGGCCCTCTTTTTGTTCTTGCTCGACAGCTTCATTACCGTCGGATTCTCAGTGCTGGTTAACTTGAACTTCTCCAACGACTTCTTGCAGTTGTTGGAGTCAGATGTGGTAAAAGCTACATCTGCATACTTGCTAAAACTGAGGAGACCTTGTATAATATATAGATTTAGCCTACTTTAATAGGCGAAGCCGCCGTGTTATTACGCTTTTGGAAGATGGGTTACCACACATGACTGGTTCACCGATTTCGGTTTCAGTTCGTCCGTTGACGATCTAGCGTCCTCGTTTACTACCCAACTAATTGATGCCATTAACCGGATCTTCCCTGTAAAGACCATCAAGCTGCATGCAACAGACAAGCCATGGATAACACCTGAACTCAAGCTTATGATCAAAGACCGACAGAAAGCATTTCACAGCGGCAACATCCCAGCCTGGCGTTCTTTGAAATACAAAGTCCAACAAGAAATAGCGAAGAGGAAAAAGTCTTTGTATAAGAACAAAGTACAGCATCTAAAGAATGACGACTGCCGTAAGTGGTGGAACATTATTAATAAAATGTCTGGCAGATCTGTAAAGCCCTCCTTTTTCTCTCTTGAACGAGATGGACAAACCATGTGTCAACAAGAACTTAGTAATAGTTTAAATCAGTTTTACGTTTCAGTTAATGCCGACATCCCTCCACTCGACAGTAATATACCGCTAACAGCTTTTCTCCCAGCTGAGGCAGGTGTGTTAACTGCGCAGCCCCACGAAGTTTGTAAGAAGCTGCTCGCCATCAAACCGTCAAAGGCTCAAGCTCCGGACAACGTACCGTGTCGCATTGTTAAAGAGTTCGCATATGAACTGGCTGAACCTATCACCACTATCTTCAATACATCACTCCGATCTGGTATTGTACCAGTAGTCTGGAAAGAATCTAATATAATACCCATGCCAAAAATACAAACACCTATGGATGAGGGCGACTTCAGACCTATTTCGTTGACTTCCTGTCTGTCCAAAGTTCTTGAGGATTTCGTAGTCACATGGTTAATTGACGATGTCAAGGACAAAATCGACCCAAATCAGTTTGGATGTCTGAAGGGAACTTCAACAACGTATTGCTTACCTGATATGATTCACACCTGGCTTACGTATCTCGATCCACCCGGACGACATCTCCGCCTTTGCTTTCTTGACTTCTCTAAAGCTTTCGATCGTATTGGGTACAACGTACTAATAGAAAAGCTTCTGGACTTAGGCGTTGGCACATCTTTAATACCGTGGATTATAAGCTTTCTGTCTACCCGTCGACAA
>NC_090883.1:21596490-21613990 GCF_036669925.1 Montipora capricornis | reverse complement strand
AACGCAGTTTTTCACGTTTCCGCATCTTGCCTACATTAATGCATTGCACTGCTTACAAAAAAAGAAAAGAAGAAAAAAAACAACAACAAACAAACAAACAAATGCAAAACCTCGCCCGACGTGAAGGAATCCGCAATCTGGGATCCAGAAAATGTTAGGCTCCGGAATCCAGAGCATGGAATCCGGCAATCAATTGTATGGAATCCAGTATTCTTGGATTTCGATGGAATCCAGGGCCCGTTTCGGTGGAACCAGTGAGTCTGGAATCCGGTATCCACGACTCGGGATCCGGAATCTCATGGGCTGCGATCTGGAATGATTCTCTTAATACGTAGGGCGACAAAATCGCAAACTTAACGCCACAATAAAGACTACATATAAGCACAGTAGACTAATAGAATACATGGCTTGATTATTTTGATATTATTTACATATTCTAACGTTAATTTATGTAAATCCTTTTATTTTCTCGTGATTTATTGGCTTCGCAGAATTGCGAATTATGGAGTTCGGCACTAAACATCTTGTCGCCCCTTTCTAAACCTAAGCCCACAGACTATTGTCCATCTAGAAAGAAAGAAACCAGTGAAGAAAGATCTGACCTCATTATCAGTCTAAATACTTACCTTAAAATGCAAAAACTGAAAATCTCCACGACAAAAGAAAAAAAAAAAACATGGAGGAAAGATAAGAAGGAGACTGGGTGGGAGCCGTGCCAATCCTTTCTGGTCGTTACTGTTTGTTGGGGGCTTGGGATTTCCTCACAATAATATGTTTGTAAAATGGCGGCTGAATCGGAGAAATGTTGGATTTTACTCATTTCATTAATTTTCTCGCAATCTACTGGCGTTCATGGCTGGGACTCTATTGACCTTGAATTATTTGACATTGTGGAAGAAGTCAAGGATAATTTCTATAATATTCTAGGGTTAAAACAAGTAAGTTTCTTTAAATTTTCGATTAGAGCTTTCAAACAATGGCTTTTTACAGGAAAATCTGCTAAGAGAGAATCAAGGGTCTTAATCGGAGTGGTCAGTTTTATTTAGTCACGTAAGGTTTTATCTATGCCATAAGGGGTCATTTTCTTCTGAGTGGTACCCAGCAAACACTTAGACAGGGCAATATCAATCGTGGGTTCACAGAGGTAGAGGTCCTATTGAATTGATTCTACGAGTGTTTTAGTTCCCGGAAGAAAACACTCCCGTCCAGATAATAAAAAAATATATATATATTTATATATATCAACGATACACAACATACGGCTTTTTCAAATATGGTTTTTGTGGTCTGTCCCAAGGCCCCATTGCAGTTTTTGTGGTTCATCTCCAAACCCTGTCTCTCACAATCTGTCCCATCTTTTCAGGGCACTGTGCAAAATGTCCAATCCCTTTCATCTGTTATCCCTCTTGGTTCACTCAAGGCCACATGGCCGAGTGGTGGTTTTGCAGGATTGAGAATTCAGAGGCCCTGATTTTCAAGTTCTTCATTGGCTACTTGCTTGAGTTCTGATGATATCCTGTTTCAACCCCCCCATCCTCTCTTTGATGGCTATAAATAGCCATTTATTTTGTCTCAACCTCATTCTACCACAGTTGGAATTCTTATAGTACATGTTATGTTTGTATTATCCTTGGTATTTGCCTAGAAAAATCCTTCAAATGGTTTCTAGTATCCGCCTTATGGACTGTCACCTTGCTCTCCTTGTTACCCTGCAGTGGAGGTGTGTTTGTGCAGCCTGGCCTTTAACCCTTAAAGGCCTGAGGCAGGGTCCGAAATTCTGTGGGTGCCAACTGGCAACTAAATAAAAATTTTAGGTCGCCAGATGGCAAACTGTGCTTGGCGAAAACTTTCGCCTTTTCTTGTCGCATGAAAAATGCCTGTTTTGGACATGCAGCAACTGCGCGGTCTTGTGTATGTGTCAAGCATTATTTTCCACTTTCATTTTAATGGACTAACTCTTGGAGAGAAAATGTATCCAACCTCAAATGCAAATGTAGAAATCCATCTGCACCTTAGTTCATTTCAAAGTTCAAAACCTTCTTTTCTTCCATTATGACAGCCGTGGAAACACGAGTCACGTTGTGTTGCAGACAAGCCACCATGTTTTTCGTGCCAAGCTACAAGTGTGTTACATTCCTCACACCAGTGCCTTGAACCTCTTTCCTGAGTCGTCGTTTTTTTGGCCCGCAAAGCATATTATTTTTAAGAGAAACCACAAAAAAGTGTGGCAGCCTGCAACGTTATGGAGGTAGTTAACAGGAAAACTAATTTCATTTTTATTTCAAAAACATTGGCAGGAGAAAAAATAAGACACTTGTTGGCAAACGGCTCTGAACTTTGTTGTCAAAGTAAACGTTAACAATAGTAATGCAAATAGCAGTGCAAATTAGTAGGTCACCTGCTAGCGACCAGTTTGTGAAATTCTGGTGGCCAGTACTCAATTTTTAGTCACATTGGCAACCAGAAAGGCACAATTTTCAACCCTGTGAGGGGGCCCAGCATTGACTTGCAAAATCATCTGGTGTTAGAGTAGAATCTATTACTGACCACTGGAAGTTAAAGGTTAAGGGAACTAGCAGCAGCCCCCTTAACCCAACTTTAGTGGGGGTTCCCTCTAATAACCAAAACTTCCTATTCATCAACTCTGGGTTAATCATTCCACAGGATGCCAGCCCAGCAGACATCAGAAGAGCATATCGCAAACTTTCTCTTCAGCTGCACCCTGATAAAAATAAGGAGCCTGATGCAGAGATGAAATTTAGACAGGTATAGTCCAAAATGTTCGCAGTGGAATAGTTTTGGTGGAGGGAGGAATGTCAAGGACAAAGAAACTAATAATAATAATAATAATAATAATAATAATAATAATAATAATAATAGTAATAATAATAATTAATGGAACTTTATTTTCACATGATACTGTTTAAAGCTGAAAAGCACGTGGGGTCATGCACAAATGAAATCAAATCAACTTGATACATATCAAATCATATTGGTTTTTGAGCAGAGGGGAAAACTGGAGTACTGGGAGAAAAACCTCTTGGAGCAGAGTAGAGAACCGAATAGGAATCAAACCCAGGCCACATTGGTGGTAGGCAATTACTCTCACCACTGCGCCATCCCTGTTCCCCACGAATAGGAAGTCGAGTTAGTATGTTAACCCATTGACTCCTAAACTGCCTCCGTTGATGAGTAAATCGTCTGGCATTAGACAGAGTAAAATCTATAAAGTTTGGCTCCGTGGAGTGAATGGGTTAAGAGAAGTGAGCGTTGCTCTCATGAAGAGTTTTTGTTCATGTCAATTTTATTTATCATAATGGCTCCTCACAACTTACACTTGTACTATTTATGGAAGAGGTTGAGTGTTTCAGAAAAGGCTCGTTTTTGGGCTGGCAGCAGGTTCTTCAGAAGAGTCCTGACTTTAGAATGCATCAACAATGTCACAGAAAAATGATACTTTTGTAAATAATTTGGAAGATTTCCTTCAACGATGCTTATCGTCATATAGCCCTTACTTTTTCATATATGTGGCACTTCAAAACCCTTTTTAAAATTCATATAGTAACTTTCATCCCCACTGCAAACTTGCTGTATAACATTCTTGTTTACATTCCCAGCTTGTTGCAGTGTCAGAGGTTCTTAAAGATGAAGAAAAGAGAAAAAGGTATAATTTTGACAGTATTATGTAATTCAGGTTGAGATAATTATATATGTGGTGACTGTGCAGGGGCAGATCTAGGGGAGGGGTACAGGGGTATCACCCTTCCTCCCACTGAGATGACCTGTGGGTTTCAAAATTAAGTAGTATTGTACAAAAATAAGCCTTTATCTTTGTTGTTTGCTTTGAAAATCTGTTTATGTCGCATGTCAGTTAAGTCATTTCTTAGGGGTGCACCCCATTCTTACAAAAATCTTGGATCCACCCCCGCTGTGAATTAATTGTCAGCCTGGTTCAGCCTTGTAACAACAGCAGTACAAAACAGTGAAATATCATAACAACAACTGAAACAACAAGTTATTGTTTTGTCTCTAATCGATCTGTGCAGCTGTCCTGTTGATTTAGGTTCACTATATGAAAGTATTATGAAACGTTTTGATTTTCTTTCTCTGATTGAAAAAAGTTAATAAGTACACAATACAAAAAAGCCAGATAGCAAACAAGGCTAAATCTGTGATTGTTTTTTCGCACTGATTCAATTATCCTGTATCATAGTCAGTAATTGCCTGTATACTGTAATTAACTGAAACTGATGGGAATGATTGATGGTTACTCTGACAATCGTTATGACAGTTACGACAACAACGATGATTGCAATGACGATGACGATGATGATGATAATATTACTGTAGCAGATGATATACGAGTTGGTAATGATGGCTGAGACATGATGCCAAATCCACCAACCCACTTCAGGGTACCGTGGGCTGTTTTGACGCCACAAAGTTGCTCCATCTCATTATGAGCATTTGTTATAAAGAATACTAATTCCTATGGACTTCCGTAGACAAGTGCATTTTATGAAATTTATTTTGCTGGGTATTTTTGTTATCACTTGTTTTTCCTTCCCTTTTTTTTTACAGATACGACATTATTTTGCGTGATGGCCTTCCTGACTGGCGACAACCGGTGTTTTATTACCGGCGAGTACGCAAGATGGGGCTGATAGAGTTTATGCTTCTTATCTTCCTCATACTAACAATAGGTCACTACATTGTGGCATGGTCCATTTACTTGGAAAAGAAATTTGAACTGGTAGGCATTTTTTAAATGAAATACTTTTGCAAACTTAGATGATGACGTTTTATGATAAGTCATCCAGTTGTGTGAGACTGTTGTGAAAACAGCTACGATTGGTAGGAATTATTATGTTCACTGAAGCGATAGGAAAATCTCAGATGTTTCATATCAAGTTAAAACACAGGGGTGACAGGTCTTCGATTGGCAATCTGGTCCCATATTAAACATTTATCAAGTCACATCATCTGTAAAGAAAAAGAAAAGAAAAAAAAAGTATTTGGAACTTTAGTTATTAAAAATGATCCAAAACTAAAACCAAACATATTGAAAACTTATTAAAACTACTTAAATTACTTCAAACACGTTCATAATTGAATTCACAAAAATCTCAGAAAATAAAGGTAGCCATCTCGTTTTGGAGACCTTTTCCATACTTCCCAGGTTCCCCTGGTTCTCTTGTCTGCCTTGAAAATATTAATGGCGTATCAGCGTATGGGATTCTAAGCTGTTATAACGGAGGTGATGTTAGATGTTAACTGAACCCCGGTGAATGAAATGAAGAGATGTATTATCGCGATGGTGACTCAGGGATACTCGGAAAAAAATCCGAGTGCTTCTTCGTTGGAGTCGAACTTACGATCTTCCGATTCCTAGTTCGTATGCCATAGGAGAATCATGGGTGCTAGGACTCGGGGATACTCCGAGAAAAAATCCGAGTTCTTCCGTCTTCGTATGAGTCGAACCAACTCGTGACCTTCTGCTTACTAGTTCGGATGTTATAGGAGACTAGTGGGAGCTTGGACTCGGGGACACTCGGAAAAAATCCAAGTGCTCCTTCGTAGGGGTCAAACTAACGACCTAGTGATTACTAGTTAGGATGCTATAGGAGTCTCGCGGGGGATAGGACTCGGGGATAATCGGAAATAATCCGAAGGCTCCTTCGCAGGAGTCGAACTAAGGACCTTTCAAAATTACAAGTCCGGATGCTCTACCATTGAGCTATTGGAGACTCGTAGGAGCAAGGTCATTACAACTCGTTATCTTATTCGCCAGGGTTAACATCCAACATCGTTACAATGGAGGGAAATTGGATGCACTGTATAAGTTTGGCACCCTTAGCCAAAAATGCTTAGCCCGTGTAATCAATTTGCTGGCAAATGATTCATCAACCTGTAGGCTCTACTTTGTAGTGTAGGGCAATTAGCACAATTATTCTTTTCTCAAGAAAGATATATACTCCCTAATGTTGTGTGGACCTCTATACCGTGATCAATGCCTGTTGCCTTTTCATCTTTCTACCCTACAGGAGGAACTCTTGTTTTCTAAGAAAAAACGAGAGGATAAGAAGCGGAACAAAAACAAGCTGAAAGCGAAGCTTTGCGATGAAGATATTCCTGATTTAGCTGATATGCTGGGTAAGAAATTGTTAATGTGGAGAGACTCTAAAATTCAAAACACTTTGTTTCAGCGAGACAAACGATTTTTCTATTTAGAAATGGTTGTAATAATTGGTATTTGCTCATTTTACGAAGGGGGCGTGCATTAGGGAGCTTAAGCACGCTAAGATTTGGAGCCACGGACAGACACCGGAAGTCAACATTTCGGGAGACAAGACAGTGGTCTCTCTCATATTTTAAGTAATCTTCTCTAACGGTGAAAAAATACTTAGCAGAATAAAGATGGACTTTATAATGTCAAGACAAGTTAAAAAGGAAAGCAGCTAACTTCCGGTTGCAGTCCGTGGCTTTAAAACGTCGCGTGCCCAAGCTCCCTCCCAATTCCCTCCAAGAGGCTTTGTCTATATATGGATTTGTGGCGTTCTCGTTTTGTCAGTCACCATCCTTGTTTCGTGAACTTCCTATGGGCCTTAATCACACGGCGACAATGTTGAGCTCCGAGGGAATTTTGTTTTGGCCCACCGAAACTCGTTGCCAAACTTTTCAACTCGAGGGTCGGGGTACAAAATCTGTTAGGGAGCTTACAAAACGACGACGCCGACGGCAACGACGACGCTAAAAAACAATAGGTTTAATGAGCAAAAACAATGGCTCTGCACGTGCGTTTTACATTGTGGTACATTTCTTTGCCGTCATCTCCTAAATGACGACGTGAAATGACCAAATTCAAGGTTCTGTGGAGGACGTTAGCACATGACGATGAATTTTCAGTTCTCTCTGTACGCTTCCAACCCACTCATACCAGTTTAATTCCTCGACAGTTACTACACATTTTTAACGCGACACGGCATGAAATAGTTTCGTAGTGATATAAATAACGCGAACTCGTATTTTTAAATGAACTCCTCGTAGCCGTCGTCGTCCTCGTTTCGTAAGCTCCCTATTGTCTATGGCCGATGTGGCCGCCGCGCTAATAAGGCTCGTTGGAAGCTTTTTTCTTTTCCGCTATGACATCATACTGATAAAGTGACTCTGGCTGCCTTACTTCCATTCAGTGGTAATAAGCTAATTTCGAAATATGGAAGAGCAAAAGAACGGAGTCGAGGTTCAGAAGAACAATGTTCTCTTTTCCGGTGAAAAACAAAGGAGAATACAAATTATTCGCCCCCTGAACCTCGACTCTTTTCTTTGTTTCGCGTAGAAATCCAAACTAGCCTATGGGCCTAAATGGCCTCTTTAACGGCAGTGGTCAATTGAGTATTATTATATTTGTTTTCCGTTGTAGTCCAAGAGGTCGGCGTTTCCAAGCCTACGTTGTTTGATTTGCTACCTTTTCAAGTAGTTAACATGTTGGTCAAGTTTTGTAAATCGCTTCCAGAGCTATATGAAGCGCTGCTGGATTATTGGAGGGAGAGAATGAAAGAAAAAGTTGAAAATGATGAAGACGACGATGAGGATGAACCAGCAGGTATGTTCCAGCACTGCGGGTAAAATTCTTCTTTTAATAACTTTCTATCAGTTAGTCAGTCACTCACCTCCTTTTCGCTTGCTCCGCGAAGAGCCTCGGCTTTTGAAATGAATAAGATTGGGATTATAGGTTTAGAGGTACGGTTTTATTGGAGCAGTGTCTGGGATACTTGGGAACTTAACCAACGACGACGGCAACGGGAACGTCGTCTCACAATATAAATTCGCGTTGTTGCAATCACTTCGTGCCTTTTTCAACCTTTTAATTTGACGAGGGTGTGGTAGTTCGTCAAAAATGACACTGGTCGGAACGGCGCTTAAATGAGAATTTATCCTCAAGTGCTGACGTCCTTCATAAAACTCAAATTTGGCCATTTCACATTGTGTTTTTTTGCAGACGACGGCAATTAAATGGGCAAAAGTGAAAAACGCACGTGCAGGGCGTGGAAAGCTTTTTTTTTTCCCACGAAATATGCATAGTTGTTCTCGTTTCCGTCGCCGTTGTCGTTGCTGAAGTTCCCTAATGGGCTAGCCACGGACAGCGGCCGGAAGTGAACTGAGTTTTTTTCACGTGACGTCACGGCGGCCATGTTGGTGAACCTAACTAATCCTCTTGAGCTCTATTATCATGCAAACGAGCTCTATTATCATGCATCATCATTCCATGGTTCGCACAATCTTGAAAAGGTCTTGAATTTTAGTACCCGCCTTAAAAAGTCCTTGAATTTGTTGAGGTCCTTGAAAAGTACTTGATTTCTTTATTAGGGCTTGAAAAGTCCTTGAAATTCACAAATTTGTTTATGCCACATCATTTTCTGAGAAATGTAGCCATTTATGACTAATAACAAGCCATAAGCGATTTACGGTGAGAAAAATCTAGGTAGAAAACGCGAAGGCGTACTTGACGCGAAACTGCATCTTCACCTCAATTTCATGCACATTGCACCACGGAAACATCATCATCATCTTAGTAGCACTTTTATGAACAATATGATTTTTCTATCTTCAAGTACTATATCTGTACCCAGATGCAACTTCAAGTCATGGCCAGTGACTGTTGTCGTTTTAAAAAGTGTTATTACAAAATATTACAGTATAAAATAATGTGATCATCCGTGGTCTATTTAAAATTTGCAAATGACTCCAATGAGTGGGACCAAGAATGTCAGTTTATTGAATAAATGTTAGTCCTTGAAAACTGTAATTTGTCCTTGAAAAGTCCTTGAAGTTCGTTTGCCTTAACTTGTACGAACCATGCATTCGGTGGAAAAGCAAGGTTACTGATCTCGTAAGTAAAAACACTCTATAGCGGTAGACGATAGGTAGTTTAAAAATCTGGGAGAGACGCACTGTCCTGGCATGTCAAACGTTCAGTTCCGGTTTCCGTCCGTTGCTCAAAATGTTAGGTGAACACTGGGGCTTATCACCAGCCTTTCTAGACAAGGGTTTGGGACACTTCATGACGTTTGTCACACGTAGCGTGCAACTCACTAGCGTGCAATCCTTGAGTTGCCTGATTTGAATAAGTATGTTAACTTTTAGAGCAGACAGCGAAACCTCGAAGGAGACAGAGAGTCAATGTTCCCCAGGACGATGAGGATGATCCCAGCTGGGAAGGTGCACCCGTTCCAAATGTCATAAACGTTAACTCGGATAACTTTAAGCAGACGTGTACTGTAGAGAAGGTCAGTATTGAAGGGTGACAAAGTTTTCCATGAGAATTAACTGTTTCAACCGTAACCAATTTTTATTCTTCTTATTACAGTCTGTATTTTTTTAAATTTGAATTTTACCACCCAGGTGAAACGTTTCACACAATAGAGCAAGCTCTAATAGGCCAGTTTCGTATTCTAACGGTTGGACTGGATCTAGCATGAAATGGAGGCTAATGCGGGCAAATTAATTTGCATTTGAAAAGATTTGCCCGCATTAGCCTCCATTTCATACTAGATCCAGTCCAACCGTGAGAATTCGAAAACGGTCTATTCCGGGTATTGTGCCATTTATAAGGCCAAACCGGGAAACCCATACCCTACTCTTTGCGGGTGGTTTACAAAATCTCGGCTTTTAGTTTTTTTTGTATCACTTTCGATGCATTTTATAATTTTGGACATATATTTATATGTTTTTGCAACATGTTTTACCGCTGATATAATTTTGTCAAGTGCATTCGCGCTATAAACACGTATCCAAACGTTTTCGTAAACGAATTGAAAAAAAAATGACGGTAGTTTTGGCAGGAGCTTGCGCTCAACTTAATAAATACTGCTGGGAAAAGGCAAAAAATATTACCTCTGCTTTACATGTCACCTCAAGCCTTTCTGTGATCGGCCAGGTTACTAAGCACCCAATTGTAAACTGTCTGTTGGCTATGAATACAATGTATGCATATTAGAATTGGAAGAATTTCCGCAATTCAAAACTGCTTGTTTCAAACTGATTATGGCTTGTCCGTCCACTGAAAATAGCCTCCTTGGCTTTCAATAATTGGGGCTAGAAATTTTTAATTTTTAATCTGAAAATTTAATGGAGCCTATATCAAACCACTGGTCCATGGAACCAAAGGAGGTTTTTTTCATTGTCCAGTTACCTCAATCCTTCTTTCAATTTGGTTTTTAGTCAGGTGAGTGGACAGATCTTGATCAATCTCTTCTAGTACGAGCGATGGCCAAATTTCCCGGTGGAACCCCGAATCGTTGGGAGAAGATAGCAGTGGAGATTGGACGATCAGTCGACGAGGTTTGTGGCGTTTTCCTGTATTACGCTCAAAAAATAGTGTGAAATCTCTCTTTCCAATTAATCGTAAAAATTACAATTTAGTGAGAAAACAAGGAGAGCCAAGTTATGAAGGAAAGGGAAAATTTAGGATTCTGTGCACTGTTTCTATGGTGATTGAAACTAAGGTTGTGATTGGTTGATTTAAACTTCAACCTTGAATGTAATTGGCTTATTGAACTGTCCGTTAACAAACTGTCCAATAACAAACTATCCGATAACAAACTGTACGATCACAACTTGGCAAGTGAATTAGTGGAAAATGGGAGTTTTTTGAACCAATCACAATCGAGGAAATTGTAATTTTTATGATTATTGATGTTAATTTGTCTTCCGTATTGTAGGTTACGAAACAGATGAAGAAAACTAAGCAGTCTTATGGAGCTCCTGTCCATTCCTCAAACACAGGTACTCGTCGGATAGATTTAAGACTCTGGTCATGAAAATTGCGCGTTTCACTCTTGGGCAAAATGATTAGTGGCTAAAAGCATGTTTTATGTGCCTTTAATCTAAAGGTAGTCTGAACTATTTTTATGGTATACTCGACAGATTATCGCGATTTTGATTGGTCAATGACGAATACTAAAAAAGTTTTAGATTGCAATACGGAAGTTGCTATGGAAACATAACCCTGGAGTAAAAGGCCTTATGCATGGTGACGTCATGCTCAAAAATTCACCACCAAGCCTTGTTTGCACGAAATTATTTACATCATCTGGACATAAAATACTCTTTGCACGTGGGTTTTCTTTACAATTTTGTTCCTTTGGGATTCATCTCAAGCTAAAATTTACAAGTTTGATTTTTGAATTCGAGGCTTGGGATAAGATCATCTAGTCAGTCCTCATCACGCATAAGGGCTATTCGTTGAGTATATAAGAAATTAAAAAAATGGTGATTTATGGTCACTCGTGATGTTTTGAAAGCTCTCAGATTGAACTCGCGTTCATACGGTTTCCTAGAGATATTTCGCAAGTATTTCTATTGATATAATCAATTGGGCAATAATATAACATTATGAGGAAAATGGAAAAGAAAAACAAACAAACAATGGCAACAAGACATTATGCCTGAATAACACACTTTCGTGTGTCAGAAAAAAAGAAGAAGAAGCAACATGTGCAGACGGATTATTTATCACTTGTTGTCTTCCAAAGTTAACTCAGCTTTCCATCTATTTATGGTCGGTAAAATGAGTACCAGTATCACTAGGGACAAGTGGTGCATGCAACGAGATTGGAGAAGTGCCCACCCCTCCCTGCGATGCCCTAATGTACAACAGGAGCTGTAAGAAAGAGGAGCCTTCGGGTTGCCGTCGATTGCGGTCGGCGTTATGTCGTCTTTTGTAAAAAGAAGTTTGCGTATCTTACTTTTTGTACGTTTAAACCAGCCCTGACAGATTCTTTGATCTTTTTCCCCCATGCTCCATCACAGCTTTTTAAAGTCTATTTTTAGTTTTGCAAAGCTATTTTAAGTTCTTGTTTCCAAGTCGCGCATATTTAAGAATTTATTACGTCATTACTATTGGCCAATCAGTTGCCTCTCTGGAAATAGCTACGTAGCTGAACCATGTGCTAAAATTAGATTTTAAAAAACTGTCCTTGGAAGAGGCCCATGCATGAGGGGTCCGCTCTCTTACCTTATCCTCTCTTTATGAAGGCTGGACTGTGATCTATCTTTTGTGGTTGAGATTGACTTACGTTGAAGTTTGAATCATTTCCTTTGCTAAATCGTATCGACATTTTTTAGTCTGTTTTCTTTGGTTTATTTTGGTGAAAGGAGAGGGCGACCTGAGCACATTGGTGATGAACAAAAAGAAAGCGGTTGTCAGCGACGACTGCTTGGATCAAGCAGACGAACGATACAAATTCGGCAGCAACACAATTAATCAGCACAACAGGACAGCCAAAGCCAAAACTGCAACAAAGAACACTGCGGAAAGGCCCGCGAGTCAGGCTGCTGCAGGGTCAGCGGCTAGCGTTAAAAGTGACAAGACAACAGAAGCGATGGGTGGGATGGGTAAGACGGTTGTTGGTGATAATGACAGCACTGTCTGGAGCCAGAATCAACAAAAGCAGCTGGAACTTGCTCTTCAACAATATCCTAAAACAGTGGCAGATAGATGGACTTGTATTGCACAGGCAGTGCCTGGGAAGACCAAGGTAAGCCAACTTCATTCCAGAATACTGCCTATTATGGGTGAGTGCTGAGAGACCAGGCTTCCGAGTGGAAGCGAGAAAGGAGTGTGTTTACGTAGTTTGTCTTGATACAAGCCTCTTTGCTTTTGTCTCGTCTTAATGCCGCTACTTGGCCACTGATAAGGAAAACAGAGTATTTAGGGTATAAGGTTGGACAGAACTTCGCAGTTTGATATGAAACCAAAGCAGCTGCAATTATGCCTGGAAAAAGTTGGTATTTGGGACTTTTTCCTTCTCCGTTTAAGTGCCCGTCACGAAAACCATATTTGAGTCCACAAATAGGGAAACGGTGGCAATGTTATGGTCTTAAACGAATTATCCTGGAATTATTATTCAAAAGCTTCTTTCGGTGCAACTGTGAACCTCCGACGATGGTTTTATGTGTTTTCCAATAAAAATCATTAGATGTGTGACTATCATCTGTCACGCCCGAAAGCAATTTATTCCCGAGCGTGGCACTCACCGGTATGTCCAGAATCGACTCTAATTAGATGCGCGCCC
Organism: Montipora capricornis; assembly: GCF_036669925.1. Classification (NCBI taxonomy): domain Eukaryota; kingdom Metazoa; phylum Cnidaria; class Anthozoa; order Scleractinia; family Acroporidae; genus Montipora; species Montipora capricornis. The sequence continues at coordinate 21,600,914 of NC_090883.1, read as the reverse complement.
AATTTTGACATCCAACACGAAGCGCCCCTTCTAGTCTACGCCTTTCTGACCTATTTACAACAATAAGGAAAGTGTAAAGGTTAGGATTATTTTCAGCTTAGGGTAAACGCAGCTGTTTATCGTCACTTGAGGAGCAGCATTTGGGGGACACTTTCCGACATTAATTGTCTGTATTCCGAGACACGAGTGATGTTGAAGTTGGAGAGAAGAACAAGGGAACGTGGATCTAATTAGGGTTTTTTTTTGGGGGGGGGGGGGGGGGGATGGTTCACCCCAAGGCAGCCCACCATCAGGGATACTATACACTTTTTTTCCAAAATGGCTGCCAGTTAGATATTTTTTTGTTTTTATTCAAATGACACATTGATGCTATCCAAGACGATCAGACACACTAGGTAATATCAGCAGGGTTGCCACGGTCAGGCAAAAACCAGGCAAAAAAGGGATCGAAAATAAAGAGGAAAACATTGATGACCTTCAAAAGAAGCTGAAGCAAATTTGATTATTCAACTAAATTAGGGTCGGTAAAAATTGTTTTGAGGTCAGGGAAAAGTCAGGGAGAAGTCAGAGAATGTTTTTGTTACTGATGAGTGGCAACCCAGATCAGGGAATTATTAATAAACGAAGTCGAGAATCAAAACTTACCCGGTATGCAGAAGACTCAATGGCCCTCCTTGTTGATGAGCAACCCGTTTGGAACCTCCTTGATTTGTTTTTTACAAACTTAAAAGTTTGTATATGCAATCAGGCGTATTTTCAAAGTTTTCACGAAATTTGATGAACTGAAATACACAAATCGCAAAATCGCATTCACGAAATCCCATTCACGTGAGATCTTTTTCTTTCGAGAAGCCAGTTTAACGCTTTGTTGCTAAGCAACTTCCAAGTTATCATGGCCTTTGGGTTATCGAAAGTGCCACGTGATTAAGAACAAATGCCTGTCACAGGCAATTAGCATTCAGTAAGTTTGCCCCGTGTGTGATAAGAGGGTCACCCAACAATCTCGACCCTAGAGCTCTTCTCTTGACTGAGGGAGAGAAGAGCTCTGGGGAACCCTAAAACAAAGTGTTTTCTCATTGGTTTTCGTGAAGAACAATCAAAAGCGTCTCTAATTAGTGCATTGTAAAGTAAAGTAAAGTAAAGTAGACCTTATTTAACGTCGATAACTCGTAACAGTAACTTTTAATCACTGACAAACCTGAGGTCGACGGTGCGCTCATTTTACTCCCCCCACTCCATCAGTGCTCCGTTTTACGGGTATTTAAAGCTACGTAGCTACACGGAAAGGAAAGGAGTCGAAACAAGGATGCGAGATCCGGGAATCGAACTCAGGACCTCTTGCACCAAGGCCGCGCACTAACCGACTGTGCCATCCTTGCTCCTTGCATTCATGTTAGCACGAGGAGTGAGCAGGCGCCGTAAGGTTCAAACAGCCATTTTTTGCTATAAGAACCCTACGGCGCATGTTCTCCTAAATAGAGTTTCCCAGAGCCTTGGGTCGACCCGCGGCTCTGGTGACGAGAATGGGTCAACCGATCGAAATCTGAATCGTTGCATTAGCTGGGTCGATTGGCCTCCGGAAAGTTGCTATTTTAATCTGTGTACCAATGCATGCCTTAGATCTTATGACCATGAAGCTGTTGAGAAAGTTTTTTTCCGAAAAACTGGAAACCATGTAATTTTCTTGGAATTGTATTGGCTTGCGACGATGTTACGCATGCTGTAATTGGTCAGAGTCTCAACTCTGGTTTTTGGTTTTACGACAGTCCATCAGAGAATCTTTGCTGGCGTCATAGCCTCATTCACATAGGAGTTCAGTTTCTTACGGAAGGGATCGCGTTATCAACAAATTGGCTTCAAAAGCTAAAGATCTTTCTCTTGTTCAGAAGTTTAAGCCGCTTGCTTTAGATAATCAGAAATTAATATGATAAGCCTTAAAAGGAAAACCGATCATTTGTTGAGTGGAAAAAGCGCTAACGAGACGGTACATTCTTTGTAGAATTCAGAATTTTTATAACATCCATCTTCCAAGAGGGTTCAAGTCCTCGGCGATAGCTACCAGCGAAATGCATTAATTAAGATTACTGCAGTTTTCTTGGCTCATAGATAAAAAAAAATATGGGCAACGAGCAAAATATTGCAGACAAGGATTCCCCAAATAAACACTTGTTTGTAGACAAAAAGTTGTTAACATGTGGTTTTGGTTTGTTTGTAGGAGGATTGTATTTTACGGTATAAATTTCTCGTGGAATGCGTTAGAAAGAAGAAGCAGGAAGGACAACAATAACGGAAAGAAAGGAAACAAATGAATGAAATATTTTTATGGTAATTTATTAATAACAAATTTGAATCTATTGTCTATAAAATACATGGCACTTAAACATTCTCTGTTGGTTTTTTTCTTGTTTCTTTGTTTGTTTGTTTTTCGTGGGATTTCACGTAATACTGGGAAGGACCCGGGGGAGGTTCGGCCGAATCTCCTTAACGGAAACGAAAGCGTTTAAACGTGTTTTTCAAGCGAAGAAATTATCAACTAAGAGGACAAACGTGCTGTTATGGGATTTTAAGTTTGCCTTTTCTACAACTTTGTTTTTGTGGGTACCTCATGATTAGGTTGGTGTCCAACCAAATTTTTCCGCGTTCTCTTGTTTGGAGTCGGTTTTGGTTAACCTCCTGCCCCCTCCCCCTTCCTCCCATCCCCCCTCCCCCTCCCCCCTCCCCCCATCCCTCCTCCCAACTGGCCATTTCTTTGGACTCCCGACCGTGCTGTTTCCCTAGACAACAAACTTTGCTCCACACTGTTTCTCCTGACCCAGGTGTTTTAATTGGTAGCGGCTACATAATTACTCATGCGCAACTAAGCGCATGAGGTGTAAAATGCTCTCTGTTTCTTTTTGTTTTTGGTGTCACATTAGTGCATGTAAATTTATACTTGCATACAGTTACACACATGACTGTAACTTTACGTGGAATGGGGGCTAGGGTATTATTAAAAAAATATATTGATAGCTGCTGAAAAATGTATTGTTGTGTCAGAAACATTCATGGAAAGGCTTGAAAAGAAGTATTAGAGTCTTAAAATGTATATATGCTTGGAATATCAGTCCACTTTGTATGAAACAAAAAAGTGCGTGTTTGAAGAAATCAACCACCTGTGCCATGTTTCAAGCCCTAAAAATGTTCATCGGGTCACCCCCCGAATCATCGCTTCTTGACTGCACCTGTCCATTCGTCCAAGCTTCGTGTTTGTAGTCTTTAATCTTTAATCTTCAATCACAGTTCGTAACCATAAACACAGGCCATGTTGGTAACATACAATACTTGTATTAACATACTTTACACATTTTAGATGTACCACGTTGTTTTTCGTCACCTGTAAGAGTGAAACCAAAGTATTAAGATGTTACATTTTAAGCTTTGGGCACTCGTTTGGGTGGTACCGTTGATTCAAGGGCGAAATCTCAGCCAGCATCACACGAGCATAATTTTTGGCGTAATGGTAAGATTTTCACAAAGAATAATGGTCACATTTACGAGCATAATGTGTCTAACCCATAGTATCATTGAAAATGGAAGATTCTGATTTGCCAAAGCAATTAGACATGGGCACTGGTCATGTAAAAGTCATTCATGGAGCAAGATGTCTGGGATATTTGTTTTGTAATGTGGTAAGGAAAGCAGCACAGGCTTATTGATTTGGATTTCTTGCTATTGCATTAGTTGTGTTTTCCAGTGGCATGCAAAGCAAAAGATGAGGTAGCATGTTTTTGTCTACAATGGTTCTGAACCAACAAATGTACCTAACGTATTTTCCAATGTGGATTCTGTTATTGATCTCTTTTGTTCTATTATTAAAAGTAAATTTCATCGTTTTGAAACAAAGTATGAGGTTGCATTACGTAGATGTTTATGTGAACTATCAAATCTTGAAAGGAAACAAATAATAAGAAAGCATAAATCTAATTCAGAAATTGCAGCAACTGGAAGAAAGACATAGAAAGAAACATACAGCTCAATAGACCGAGAGAAAAAGTACAGGTCTATAGACCCATCCAAAAAAAAACAGAATCTTTCAAATAAAAATGAAAAGCATAGGCCAATGAACTCACATGATAAAGAGCAAAAGTACAAATAACGTGCGCATTAGTATAGTCTACTTAGAGCCTCTTGTTTTGGGGGAACCCTTCGATAGAATATCATTCCGTCCACGGAGGAAGGGGTAGCGTTACTCTCAGTCGTGCTTCTTGAAAAGCTCTGGCCATGTGAAAGCCTTATTTCATCTAATGAACGCTTCCCCTCCCCCGAAGCTGTTAAGTTTGTATTAGTCACTCCCCTCCTTCCTTCCCGCGTAACAATTGCTCTATAATTCAGTAATAAACGCCCCCTCTATAACCCATAAAGTTTCCCAACTTCGAGGATCTTCC
>NC_090883.1:21591490-21593990 GCF_036669925.1 Montipora capricornis | reverse complement strand
CGATATCCAATAGCCCATCAACGGATTTCCATTCCACTAAGCAACAGAAGGGCGTGTAAAAATTATTGAATGTGTCTGAGAGGTTGTATGGTTCACCGAAGGACCTCGTTGAATTCGAGAGTAATAATGAAGGCGCATTGAATCACATAAAAAGACAAAAAAGAGGTTGTTAATTTATATGGGTGAAAAATGTCTGAACAGATGGCCTATAAATTTCCATAACGTAACTCTACGTCAAGTATATAAAAGGGAAAGGATTTAGGTAAAATTTGAGTGAAATATAAATTGTTTCTAGTCATTTTAAAACTAGTGGTATCTTTCCTGTTTGCTTTGGTTGAGTTATAACATTCCAGACTTTCATGGTAATGCGCCGATACATAGCATCGTCATACAAACAGTAGCTAAGTTAATTGACACCTCGCTCGAAACAATCTGTATGTAATCATTGCAAGCTACTGAAGTGCAGCAATTATTAGGGAGCTTTAGCAACGACAACGGCGACGGCAACGAGAACGTCACAAATTTGCATATTTAGTGGGCAAAAACAATAGCTTTGCACGCCCTGCACGTGCGTTTTTCATTTTTGTCCATTTCTTTGCCGTCGTCAGCAAAGCACCAAGTTTGAAGTGTTATGGAGAACGTCAGCACCTGGAGATAAATTTTCATTTTTCTCCCCTAAATTAAGCGCCGCTCGTAACGGTTTCATTCCTGAGGGACTAAAACACCTTTGTCATATTAAAAGGCTTGGAATAGTCGCGAAGTGATCGCAATAACGGGAATTTATGTTTTTACATGACGTTCTCGTTGCCGTTCCTGTCGTCAGAGACAACTTTCAAAGGGGAGGCATCAGAGGGATTTAAAGCTGATTTATTACGATTTTGACATGCGCCATTCACAGATGTAAGGTTGCCAGTATATGTATCATCGCCACGGTGTAGCAGCATTGGAAAAACTTTAGAAATTTAGTAAAGAGAGCATGTGGTGAAAAACCACTTGACAGCTAATATAAATTAAACTGGATTAATCCTTCCTGTGACAAGTGGGGTTTTGATACAATGAAAAATTTGAAAGACCCCTTATCAATTAAAGCAACATTTACGTCTGTCAACGAAGAAACGCTTTCAATATAATGATGATTTAAGTGTGGGGCGCTACTATCTCCCGCTAGGCCTTTTAGATGATGAAACCACGAAAACCATTCCCATTATTTCAACAAAGGTCGCGGTCCTTTGACTTCTAAGAAGCGATGCAGAGGATACATAATATTGATTACTGTCAGTTCTTTTTTTGCAGAATGGAGAAAGTCTTGTAGAAAAAGGCATTCTTTTCAAATTCGTGGAGTGCTTGCTTGAGTAAAAAACGAAGGAAGTTCTCTCTCTTCTTTAAAGCCTACATTATCCCTACGTAACACTTATAAACTGCTTGATCTAAACGCATCGTTTTGCAAACGAATTAAAATCACATTATATTACGGCCACGTTTTCAGAGAGAATAAATGCTTAATAACATCAGAGAATCTATAAACGTTCTATCAAGAACGGAAGGATTGAGGAGATAACCATCTTTTCAAATTAAATTAAAACAAGTTATAAATGCGATATTGGAAATTACTTAAGTGCTTCTTCATTAAAAGAATGAAAGCAACTGAAGTCGATGCTTTAAAAGTCGATTTTGCGTTGTCTGTGCATATAATGTCGTCTTCGTGTTTATCCATTGACGTCTGAATCATCTCCATCAAAAACAGCATTCCTTAGTCTGCCTCTCATAATTACAGCATCTAGTTGATTTTTCATTTGCTCGGTCTTCTGGATAAAACAAATGTTTCCCCTTGTTGACGGCACTTTCAACTAAGCCATGCTCTTCAGTATCCCAGTCATCTTGTTGCAAAACATTCCAAAGATAACCAATGTACAGAATCGCAAAGCGTAAAGTTTGGATCTTGGAGAGTTTTTTGCCTTTGGGTGCAAGCGATGAAGGGACCCGATATCGCAACTGGAGCATGGCAGCACTGATGCTTCTCATACGGACCCGCTCGCGAGCGTTCGCCTTCTGTCTTTGTTTACTTAGTCCAGTAAGCTTGGGTTTCCTTCTTCGTTTCCGTTTTCTTTCGTGGTCTATAGCGCTCTCAAGTGACTTCTCCACAACAACCATTCTTGCAGCGAGATCTGAGAAGAACAAGTGAACTCTGGATCGCTGATGATCCTCAAGTAGTACTTCTCGATACTGTAATCTTTTTAAGTCCAAATTCTGGTATCGACGATGAATTGCCTAACGGTCGGTCGAGACACCCAGCACGGACAGTTCCAGGAACAAAGAACTGATAGACGCATAAAACAAGCCAGTGGACAATTGTCGCTTCAACGCACAGGTATTGGATTACAGCTTGGAGGAATCCACTTGTCAACTGCGTAAAATCAAATTATTGGTAACAAAATAGGCTTCCGTTTGTAGTAAACTAATTTCCCTTCAAAATAATTGAGCCATTTGGCACAAGCCACAA
>NC_090883.1:21566490-21586490 GCF_036669925.1 Montipora capricornis | reverse complement strand
GAAGTAAACATTTCAGAAAAATGAAGTGCTACGGAACACGCGATTTAGAGGATGATCGAATCATCCTCGGACCCAGAGCTCGTGCGCTGCATGAAATAGGATCAGAGGTTTTGGTGAGACGAGATCAATGAGAAATAAAATAGTTGACCGGCATTATTTTGTGATTGAATCAGTGATGACAGCAGTATTCAGAAGCTTAAGTTGTTTTGATATAAACAAACCCAACGGGAGTCAAATAGAATGTTTTTTTTCACGATTTTGATCGCATAAACCTAACCGCAAAAAATGTTTGAACACCCAGACGGTAGTTACCCACAGGAAAAGGAATATTCAAAGAATGCTAAAGTAAATTGGCGTGGAAAGATATTTGTCCATGGCACGAAATGCAAGTAAAAAAATTCGAGTATGATGATAGTTCGTGTTTGCCCTCCAACTAACCGAATCTATAACCCTATAATTCGAAGGAGATGATCGAGTTCTCTTAACTGAGGGCTGGAGGGATTGCAGGCCGAGTGTGATTTTTCTCCCGGAAACGAACTCCTGATTTAAAGCCGCAATTGTTAGCCACAAAACACACTTTCCATTTGAGTTTTTAAGTGTGTCACACCTCATAAAATCTTGTGTAAACCGTTTTCAGAGCTCGACTGTGATATTTTTACAGACTCTGTGCCTTTCTCTTATGTTCATTTCGTCTCTGAAAGCATGTGTTAATTTTTCACAAACTCTAGACAACAATACCAACCACGTTCCACTTCTGCTCAGCACTTCTGCTTCGCTGAGCTTTATCAATTTTGCGTTTATTTCTATCTCTACCCCAAAGTATGGCAATATACTTGACCTTTGTTCACACCATATTTTTATTCGTTTATCCACATACTATTACACTTGTAATTTCAAACAGGAACCCGACCTTTGTAGCAATAACAAGTGTCAGCGGAAACAGCTTCACGCCTATTTCAAATGTGCATTGATCCACATGCAACGCAGCGGTTGGCGCCGTTTGTGACTTAACGCACTGTTGGAAAACAGTGGAATTTGAAAGAAATATTTCTGTTTTTCGGATTTCAAGCTGCAGCCTATTCATTTCGCGAATGATAGCTTGAGAACTGCCCAACTATGCCTTAAAATAATTACTTTAGAACGGAATGGCAAACTCCCCGAGTGTTTTCACACTTGTCATATAGCGTCTTCCCTTCTTTTATTTCGTTGCAGACATAACAAAGTGCGAATATATAATGCATGGTCAACATTTAATTGTACATTTTGACTCAATTCAGGCTTAAAAATTTTCAGCACCTTTACTACGACACCAACTACGTTACCTCAATGCCAGAGGTAAATAAAATATTTAGCACGCATTTGCTACTTGGGTACGAATCACATATTTTAATATTGCTTGTTAACATATTTACAATTTTAACAAATGTACACTGAAAAAAATAAGTTAAAAGAATGCTAGTCCTCAGCTCTGCCATTTTATTCTTCAAACAGGGTCAACAACTTGACGAGACGAGATAGAGCTTTCTGACTTGATCGCGTTGTCAGTGTTTTCATTCGTAGCAATCACGCTTTGTCCTGGAAGTACGTCAATACTGGACTCATCATTACTTGTTCTGGAAGGAAATGAAGCAATCAAAACTTAGAAGACTGGGGACCCTGAGATAGATCTTTGCTTTTGGCAATTGATTAGCGTAAAGTCGAAATGAAACTAATCATTATTTTGACCAAACACGAAGATCTGTAATGGAGTGTGGGCTCTTTTTTGAAATAGATAGACAAAAGGGGATCTTTGATGACGTGATTGTTTACATTTAACATCCGAATTTGCCCACAGATTTACAAATTGACTTAGCTAAAAGAAATTGTTAAACTTAGTTAAATATACAATTTTAAACGTTTTAGATTGGATAACAAGCCAGTTATTAGCCATCAAAAACTGATAAATTCTTGGCTGGCAAAAGCGCTCATGATCCCATACATTCCTTGTAAAATATTGAATTTTCAAAGCACTGACCATTGCTCGGAGATTATCTGGTATGGCATTCAAATTTTCAGACTGAGATAGCTTGCTCATTATACAATCCTCTTCAGTCATTATTTCGTATTTTATTCTTGGGTGACTGATTAGAAAGCGATAACCTTGTGCTAATGAGGCAAAAAACGTAAAGCCAATTTATAAACCATTATAAATTAAAGTTATTGTGACAACCATGACCTCTGCGAGGGATACGCATTTGAGCAAATTTTCCCGCGCTTTGCGTCGGCTACATGTAATTACTTCGAGTTTTGATTTGTTCACTGGATTGTCTCCGTCCTTTTTGATTGGCCAAAGTAATTACTTTGGTTTTGGTTTTACGACACTCGCTTGAAAACCGCTCTAAATCACCTTTAATTAATACGTTCCATGTAAAAACGAGAGGTGGCAGCCATATGCCCCAGAGAGCCTTTGGACAGTCCCTCGTTTGGTTTCTTGGAGCCAGCAGATGGAACAACTTATGGTCAGGCGAGATTACAGAAATGGAATCAAACAACTTCCTGTAAAGTTATTTAGGTCTTTCTTTGACGTCCCACATAATTTTATGAGGGAGAGTTTTGAGACCTACAGCTATAGTCCTATGAAGGTCGTATGAAGGCCCTATGCAGGGCCCACAGTTATAGTCCGAGGGCGGCCACTTTCAAACTTACCGAGAAGGTTCATCTTCATCCTGTGGCGCGGGTGTTGGACGATCCTCTGTGAATGGAGTGTCTGCATGAAGAGTACAGAAAAGCATAACAAATGCTAAGCAATCACTTCCACACACGCACTACAAATAAACAGGTATATGCAAGAGCCCTTGACCAGGAGTTTCTACTTTGTATATAAGTGTCACGGCGTTTTCATGCACAGTAGACCGGGGGGGGGGGGGGGGGGGGTTAGAGCAGTCTCTTGCATCAGAGCCAGACATTTAGGGTGCTGACACTGAAATTGAGTCAGCAAAAGGACCCATTTGTTTAGACTTCATTTGGTATTGTCATGTTTTACTGAGATTTCTTTTAGTATTAAGGTCTTAGAGTGTGTGTTACCTATAGCTCAAATTTTCCAGCAATTAGGAATTCTTCTTATTCTACAGATAGAATTTTAAAATTCAATATATATATATATATATATGAAGTTTGAAGTGACCAAGGCCGGACAACCCCTGAATGACATTTTTCATTGGACACAAACATTTTATGCCCTGAGCGGAATTTAAACCCACGTCCCCCTGATTACCAGTTGGGTGTGATCACCATCACACTATGAGAGCAACCATGCTGACTACATGGCCAATCTGGATAGCGAATGGGGATTTCTACGTGGTCATCCCGGGCCAATGTTTTTCCGCAACTAGATGACACTGGATCGACAGGAACGACGATTCATACGCGGACGAGAGAGAAGACAATTTGTATACAAGTTAAGAGGGTCTCTCGAGCCAACAGCGCATCTCTGTCTCCAGGAGGATCCAACATGCACGTTTGAAGCAATAAAATCAATGTTTGTTTTGTTTGTTATTTTGCAGCAAAAAGGCAAATAACTTTATTAAAAACTATCCCAAACGAAGAGGATGATTCTTTTCTTTTTTTGATCCGATTCAATCCAGTTCTGTTGCACTGCCTTCGTCGTTGCATGCTTAAAACTTTCCCACCCTTCCCCGCAACTGTTGTTGACCTGAATGACAACTTAATTTGTTTTCCCTTTCTTACCAGCATACGGTCTTTGAGCTTGGGTAAATCGCACGGTCTCCTTAACTCGTCCCGGTGTTTCCTTGAAAATGTATTATAAGAAAAGAGACATTGATCAATGAATACACTTTTGAGAGATTGTGACCAATGGAAGTCATCCAGACACAAATATTCTCTTCATGGTTGTGCTCTAAGCAAAGGGCAGGATTTTGCACAAACAGTTTCAGCAAAAACATGTTTGGAAAGACTTACTTCACGTACGATTTTGGAATAAGGTCATGTTGGAGTGAAATGAGGTCACCTGGAAGTTTCGTGCCACGAAGACTAAAAATGCAAAGTATGTTCACACTCTTGGATTGAAAATAGGTCTACTAGCACATTTTTAACGGTCATTGGATTCGGTGAGCTTCCAATAATGTATAGTTTTCATTTTACTTTTAAATTTAGTTTAAGTTAGAAAGGCACGTTACTAGCTAAGTGTGAGAGATTTGTAAAAGGTTTGAACAATAATCACATATGGGGACGTTCTTGTCCCGTGTGAGCACAAAAAAACACCAAAATGTGTCAGCTGTTTTCCTTTATGAAAAGGTGGTTTGGTCTCACAGCGGTTGTCCTGAAAAGTGCAGGACGAGTAGGATATTCACTAAAACCTTTATTCCAAATGGTTGATAAATCTCCCCCGACCAGATTACGATTCGGGGACCTTCGTCACCTGCACATACTATTCCAAAAGCAAAAATTACAAAATAATTTCGAAAAGCGGTGTAGAAACTGGAGTCGTTGGTACCTAACAAAAATGTGACGTCGGTTGACCCAGTCTGAGTGCCTATGTATTTTGTAATACGCTAGTACCCCTTAAGATGCCCCAAAGATTTAAGAAAGTAAAACAATGTAAATTTTAGAGAATTTGGATAACAGCATTATCAAAGCCACTTACTTGAGATTAACAGGTTTCGCGGTCAAAACGGTCGTTTTGTGTTTTACTTTAAAAATTTATGAGGATGCCACCCAACGGGCGCGCAGCAGTCAGGTCACAGACATAATTCAGTAGATCTTGATACAATTTTTGGCTGTTCTTTAACACGAGGGTACAAGTAGCCTCTCCCTTGGCCGATTTGGGTACGAAAGGTCACTAACTGATGCCGTCCCAAGCAGCAGGGCAATTGAATTTTCGCGAGGGTTACGCAAATCAACCGGAAATCACGCATTCTTCAAACACCGGTCAAGTGCACATAGTTTTACTCAAAAGCAAGAGTTTCAAAACCGTAGCCAATAACTTCCATGTCTACCCTTGTTGTTAGCGTTTTCTAATAGAGCGTCTACGTTCAGAAAGGCTTTCATTTCACGTAACCAGTATTCAGTATGATATCCCAAATGCATATGTTTAAACCAGAAAAATATTGAGCATGCACAAAAAGAAGTTCGCACAAAGAACAAAAAAAATTGGCAAATGAAAAATTCAATGGAATTTTATGCTGGCATGTTCAACTATCCTTTGCAACCCTTAAAAAAAAAGCTTGGTGATACTACATTTAACACTTAAATAAAACGGAGTAATCTCGGACTAAAAACTTACGAGAGTTTTGAGTATCCTTCCTTGTAAAGCGTTTCTATCGCGAGCAAAAACAGCAGGACCATCACTCTAAAAGAAAAGAGGTGCAATGTATATTGTATCTTATGCAAGGTACATAGAGTTAATTTTAACAATATTTCAATCTTTAAAGACTTTTCTAAGAACTAAATTTGATGCAAGAGTCGATCACGCAAGAGTAAGATTTACCCAGGTTGGGCTAGTCCCTATCAGCGTCAGAAAAGTGTCAATTTTTAAACCTAGTTTAGCGGGAAAATAAACAACAGACCAAATCGGCCAACTCAATAGGGCCGTTTATACGAGAGAAAATAAGCCGCAGCTTACTCTGGCCGCGGCTTACATAAGACGCAAACACCCCGTATAAATGGCACAAAATCTACGTTCACGGCTTATCCTGGCCTGGGAGTTTATACTCGTATACATAGTTCCTTTCGCGTATTATGTACACCGCGGCCAGAGTAAGCCGCGGCTTATTTTCTCTCGTATAAACGGCCCTAATGTTGCACCCAATTCAAACCCCTTGGGAATAAAAAGTTCTCTCCCAGATATTTCCACATATATACATGCATACATACTTAATTGACCGCTCCCCATAAGGGCTTTTCAGCGCCAATGAAACACAACGAAACGACAGAAGAGAATAACAACAACAACTGTTAAGACTCCCAACTGGCCGGAGGCAAACCAGCCGGCTATTTACAAGGGCCAATGAAACACAACGAAACGACGAAACAGAATAACAACAACAACAACTATAAAGACTATTTACAAGTGTATAGCTGCGAAGTTGAACCAGAGACTACCAGGATCGAATTCAACGAGTGGTTAGAACGGGTCTTGAACACGGAATCTCCGGATCTCAAGGCAAGCGCCCTAACCACTGGGCCACACTGCCTCCCTCCACATAATTTAAATGTGAATGCTACATTACAATGTAAAAACAATACAACATTTGGTCTCGTGTTTATTTCCCGCCAAACTTGCTTTAAAATAGACACAGGTCTGACGAGGACAAACCTGATACCAGATTCTTACTCTTGGGTAATGGGACTCTCGTTTGATGCTAAGAGCCTTCACAGCAATCAAAATAATATACACTTTGTTTTTTGTTTTGTTTTGTTTTTGCTTTGTAATTACATCTGCAAATGGTTAGACTCTCTAGTCTTCTCGGATAAGGACGATAAGCCGGAGGTCCCGTCTCACAACCCTTCAATGTTCCTAATCCTGTGGGACGTAAAAGAACCCGCACACTTGTCGTAAAGAGTAGGGCATGTAGTTCCCGGTGTTGTGGTCTGGTCTTTCTGGTCTGGATAGGGTAGGGTGGAGCACCTCGCATAGGACCTCGAGTCCTGTTCGTGCTCCTTCCCTCTGGGCAGGTTTGCCCAGTAGAAGAGACAAACCAGATGTCTCGTAAAAACAAAACAAAAGCAAGAGCCTTCACAGCAATCAAAATAATATGCACTTTGCAAATCACCTCCGAATGAACCAATCACGGCGTGTGAAAAGCACTGCTAACTTGTGCGGGATATCTTAAGAACCGACAATCTCAAGAGAAAACGATAGCAAAATGCGCTTGCTATAGCTGCGCACATTTACTATGCACTTGCTATAAAGGCCAACGTCACGCGATTCTAAGTGATTCTAAGTAATTTCGTGGCAAGCAAAATGCTCGAAAAATAGAAGGGAACGCCGCAATAACCAATCAAGACTGTAAAACAACAAAAAATAATAAAACAAAAGCAAATTGATGAGTGGATGGACAAAAACAAGACACGATTGAAACCGATTGCACTTGAATAATCTAGAAAATAGAACGCGACCTATAGATCGAGAAAAAACATGATTTGGAAAGTAGGTCCGACGTTTTTCAATTATCAGACAAGTCGCCTGGCTAAAGGAAGTTCTCTTTTCGAAGCATCTTGTATGTGATGTAAGGATAATTTTATCGGAACAGGAATGTCATATGAATAGTTTCGAGTTCAAAAGTCGTCACTCACTAAAGATTTCTCAGTAACACCTCAAAAGTCTGTGACAGGGAGCCTCTCTCCTTACTACAGAATAAGTTTAAACCGGACGAAATAATGCTTTCAAACAATTTTGTTCGAATTTTTTAAAGTTTGTTTCCTTCATCAGGAAAAATGAATTTTAGAATAACTTATTTTCACTTTCAATTTTCCTGGACGCGGCCACCTTGAATAATTGTGACGTGTTATCTAACACGTCACAATTACTCAAGATGGCAACGCCCGGGAAATGGGCGATTCAAATAGCGATTCTCTTTATATTTCGAACACAAGAGCTTTCTTTGAAACATTTTTTAAACAAATTTTCCTCTATGCTTCAAAGTCTTTTTCATGTTGGAGCGCAGGTTTCCTTTTAACGAATAGAAAATACAAGGAGTCAGATCCGTGGACAAACCCACAGTTCTACTTCATCAAAACCAAGTTAAAATGGCTCATACAAACAAATCTTAAGGTGAGCGGACACGAGGAGTCCTGTTGCAGCGACAAAAAAACTTGTGTAGTGCACACTGAGGCGACATGTAGCAGGGACAAAATCACAACATGTGCACACACATGAAAATATTGCGGGTACATGTCCCAGGGATATGTTGCAGCGACATATCCCCTCGTATGAACTGATACTTCTATAATAGTGGAACACCAATTTGGGGGTGATTTTGTACCTAATGCATGTTGCCTCAGTGTGTACCACACACCTTTTTGTCGCTGTAGCATGTCCCTACAACATGACACCTCGTGCCTGCCCACCTTTAAAGTGGTACTACGATCAAAAAAGCAATTCTTTTTTTTCTTTGGATTTCAGAACTATGTTAACTAAACACTAACTGACCCAAGTTTTAAGTTCTGATTTTAAAAAGACACCTGTTTATTTTAACTGGAATTTTCTTATTTATTGGTCCGCCATTACTAACTTTAAAATCTTGAGAGAGCTGGGTCGAGGAGAAAATGACGTCAAAGACTCACTAGTGTAAGAATGCAATGCGTGTGTACGCGGCCGAATTAATATGCAGCACAGGAGTTTCGGGGTTTCAGATTTTAAACCTGCGTTTTGCATAATTATGTAATAAATTGCGTTTACACGCTGAAATTTTAAGCTACCGAGTAAATGACGTCATTTTCTCTAGATCCAACCCTCTGAGGTCCAATCGGCCAGTTTTTAACGTGAGTAATGGCGGACCGTGAAATCCAAAACTTACACTCAAAATAAACAGCCTTTGGATAAAACTCAACGCTCAAAATTTTGCCAGTTAGGTGATAAGCAAACACGCTTTCAAAATCTGAAGAAAAAAAGGAAATGATTTTTTGATCATAGTACCACTTTAAGATGTTACAAAATGCAACACTGGATCTGCATGCATCCCTACCGCATACATAACTGCAGCTTGTTGCAGCCGAGCAGCCTGTCTCTGAAGAGACGTCCTCAAGAAGCTCTCATCCTTCAATGCGTGTAACCTGATAACAAACGACAAATAGTTTTGACTTTAAGAGCGAAAGGTCACCACGCTTAAACGGGACTCGAACCCATTCCAGGCCGAGTGATTGCACTGGATTGCTTTACCATCTGAGCTATCAGGTGCGCATGTGGGAGCTGGTCAGTTGTGATTTTGTACGATAGAGGATTTACGCAACGGCAACGGCGACGGCAACGAAAACGTCACTACAAAATATAACTTAGCGCTAACGCAAATATTTCGAGATTATTCCGTCTTTTTCACGTTTTGCTATATGGGCGAACTATCCTGAAACTGGATGGGTACGAACGGTTTTGAAGTAAAAAATAGAGGATGAATGGTTCAATGTTACTTGCTCACGTTGTCGTCAAAACCTAAAATTTGGTGATTTCTCGTTTTGTGGAGTACGAATTTGCTGCACGTGCATCACGAGTATTTTTCCTTTTTTAACCAATGATATTCTTGCTTTGCGGCGTTGCCGTAGCCGTAGCCGTAGCCGTCGTCTTTGCTTTAACTCCCTCATATCCAGCGAGAGGTGAATGAACAGTCGTGAAATATTTACAAATTGTTCCATGAACGTGCGTTTGATATGAGATGGTAAATAGTCAACGAGGCGCGCAGCGCCGCCGAGTTGGCTCTAACCAGTCTCATAGAACAGTTTTCAAATGACTTTCGAAAGTAATTACGGGATTGCAATTGCTACGCTTAGTGATTGGCTTTTAACTTTCGCGCCAGTTTATCAACCAATCGCGACTTGCACGCGCGATTTTTCCCGCGCTTTAGGCAAATTACATGGAATTGCTACGAATTTGGATTGGTTCATTGCGCTGTTTGCACCTGCTGTGATTGGTCGAAGGTTGTTTTACGACACTCAGTTGAAAACCGCTCTATCCAACAAGAGCGAATGGAATAGTTGTTTTTATGAAATCTTCATCAAATTCTGAACGCGTGGACAGTTTCGATGTTAGGTCACACGGTATATGAGCTGATAA
The DNA here is from genome assembly GCF_036669925.1 of Montipora capricornis. Taxonomy (NCBI): domain Eukaryota; kingdom Metazoa; phylum Cnidaria; class Anthozoa; order Scleractinia; family Acroporidae; genus Montipora; species Montipora capricornis. Next base: position 21,576,727 of record NC_090883.1, on the reverse strand, counting down.
ATACATTTTATAATGCTTCGTATGTTTACTATGTTACATGGTAATTACCAGGCATTTTAGGCGTGCACGTGAGGTGTCTCGAGGGGCTAGTAGGGTATTTAAGGTTTGTTAAAGGGGCACTGTCACGCTACATCCAGAGATTTTAACACACTTTTATTTTTGTGCTTTTTCTGTTTAAGTCTAAACTAAGTAAGGTTTCCGAAAAGAAGTAAAATGCATATTTGTGATCGATGATTAGGGAGTCCAATAAATAAAAGCAAACACAAATATCATGCCACGTTTGTTCACTGTCAGTTGAATTCAGTGAAGTGTGACAGGAAACACTGTGCATGGGCCGTAAAAGCGCTCACACAGAAATATTTTTTCTCTGCGATATACCAAACATATTATCAAGGTTGACACGCCATTTCAAAGCTGAAAGAGAGCGCACTTGTTCCCAAGAGGCCAGTTTGAAGTCCAAAGACGGTAAGCAGAGAAAAAATTCAGCCGTGCGTTACTCACCACTTGCGGCTTTATAATTCAAAGTGGCTATTCGCACGGAACTCGTAAACCGAGCTAAATTGTTTCTTCATACGGGAGTCTTCTCAGAATGATTATTACAGGTTCAATAACACTTGGAAAGTCTTACCTCGTCATTACTGAGTTCTTTTATATACAGTTCAGCTATCGAACAACGGCATTGATGCCTGTTTAATTTCACGAAATATCTCCTTCGTTTGATGTCAACGGCCATCTGACCTGCCTTGTGTATCTCGCATTAAGTCTAAGCACCAATTTCAAATAGCGCTGATAAAAAGTATTTAAGTCTAAGCACCCACTTTAAAACGGTTAGCTTTCAAAACCTTCGTGGCTATGTCGTTCAAGGTTAGGGTTAGAAGAAACCTGTACGAACAGCAAATATAGGTCGGTGTTGCCACTTCCTTTATATTTGTGGAACAAATATACACAACCAGTCAACGACCAGTATAGTGCAGTTCCGCTCATCTAAATGCAGGTTTTTCTTCAAGATATGCAAATGCACATTTTAGAGCAAAGATAGTAAACGTTTATTAACAAACATTTAAGCGGCTAGCTAGAAATGAGTCATGAAGATGTTACATGTAATAGTGAAACGGCTTACACGGATTACACCGCACGTCGAATTTCTCATGAATTCATGTCTTAAAAGTTTCTCTTCACTGTAGATGCTGTATTGGTATTTTGACTGCTCTGCTTTCCTTTCTTGAGGAGACTGAATAACTCTTTAAATTTGTGCGCTGAATGTTTGTATTTCTGCATGCGACAAAGGCCTCCATATTGTCTGCAACTTTCCAAACTTGAAAACATCAGCATAATGTTTTCAAGTTTCGATTAAAAAACCTGGCGCATGCGCGACCGTGAGAGTGTCCCTTTTAAGATATGCAAGAGCCATTCGAGGCATCTATGTCAACCCCATTCTCGTTCCCAGATCGCTTCGGATCGACCCAAGGCTCTGGGAAACTCTATGTAGGAGAACATGCGTCGTAGGGTTCTTATAGACAAAAATTGGCTATTTGAACCTTACGGCGCCTGCTCTCTCCTCCTGCTAACATGAATACACCAATTAGAGACGCTTTTGATTGTTCTTCGCGAAAACCAATGAGAAGACACTTTGTTTCAGGATTCCCAGAGCTCTTCTCTCCTTCAGTCAAGAGAAGAGCTCTAGGGTCGAGATTGTGTCAACCCTAATTTTTACAAAGCGGGCATCAGTAAACGGGAAGCCTTCTCCCATTCTGTGTTTTGTGATCATTTGGATTAGATACAAAGTATTTTATAATCGTGTCAGTGTGATTAGAGTATACTAAAATTTCTTGTCTGTTATCTACAGATGTCGATCAACTTGGGGAAGTTTTATGCTTTCATGACAAGCAGCTAGTGTTTGCCGAATGTCGTAAACGCGATACCAAATCTCTCAATTAATCGAAAAACAACTCTCTTCAACAGCAAAGGTTTTCACGCGACGTTACAGTGGACATTTTGGTGTCCTAAACAAATCCTCCGAGATCAAAGTTCTTTCTTTATTCGCCCTTGTCACACGGCGGCCACATTGTCCCGGGAGACCAAAAAAGCTTTGTTTTACCACGCCAAGCCTCACCCCCATGGTTTCCACTGCGAGGCTTGGCGTGGTAAAACAAAGCTTTTTTGGCGAATTGGAAATGCTTTCGTTTCTCTTTCTGGCCGCTAGTCACGTGAGTAAAATCGCTGTGTTACTTTCGTAGTAACCAATCACAACAGCGATTAAATGAGCCAATTAAGTGTAACGCAACGCTGATTGGTTGAAAATGGACCACGAGATTTTAAAGAAAGCCAATTACCAACCGCAGCGATACGAAAACAAAGCGTTTGCTGTGATTCGCCACTGTAATCACTTTGATTTACGACATTTTATTGCACAAGTTAATACATGATTATTAATTTATTACTATTATTTTTGAACTTACGTTTGCTTTAAAACGTTCACTTTGATCTCCCATGTACGGTTAACCCTTTCAAGTTCTTTCTTCAACCTGTGCAGAAATACATCTACCATAAATCAGTGATGAAGAGAAGAAAGAGGAGGGTAAAGCTGCACTGTGAGAATGAAAAGAGAAACACTTCGGCCAACAAATTATTGTAAGGAGCTTTGGTTCGAAAATCCTTGTCTTTTGTAACGATGATCGGCATATACCTTTTTGTATAATAACAATTAGCCAGTATGAAAAATACCATAATACTCTTTGTTTTTCCCTCCAAAATTTTGAATAAGCATTGTTTTTATTCTCTCTTGGGACTTACAATGGTTCCAAGAGAAACTGGAAGCAATGCTTATGCAAAATTTTGGAGGGATAAACAAAGAGTATTATGGTATTTTGCATACTGGCTAATAAGGCGACTATAATACGTCACAATTATTCAAGATGCCTCCCCCCTCCCCCAATAAATGTGCCCACCGTCCATTTATTTTGCCGGTAAAAAGGACTTGCTCACAAGAATAGCTACTTAATCACCTCTCGATTTCAGCTTTCTGTTTCTTCTCGAGTTTTTGTAGCTTTTTCAACATGTCAATATTTTCAGATTCTTTCACCTGAGGTTTCACCTAAAAACGTGGGCAAAATTACAAATTATTAATTGACATTTTGCGGCAAACGTCAAGCTAAAATATGCGTTTTGTCCAGAAAATTAATGCAAGTTGCTTGACTTGAGACCCCTTGCTTGATACGAGCAACCAAGTTCTCAAACGATACACATAAGTTGAAAGAGAATTATTATGGTTGTACGAAAAATAGAAGTTTGCTACTAATGCGACCCTTGGTAAAGGGAAATCAGGGTCACTTGACACAAGGTTTATCCGCGAAAACCACAGACCTCAAAAACTCACGTGACCTTACCCCGGTCACGTTATGTGTTCCTCGAAAGTTCCGAAAATTTTCGGGATCCCTTTGGGGTGTCACAATTTCCTCTGTATCTTATGTACGGACGGATTTGAAGCCATCACACTTCACAATCATTTTGCTTTTTGTCATTTTGAAAACATGTCAACAGAACAACTTGTCAAAACAAGCGAATGGCAGTTTCGTAAATGGCTTTTCGCGCCCGAAAAGTTTTCGGGACATTCGAGAACGGGAACCAGCTGAGCCGGAAAGTTTTAACCTTCTCGCGGAAAATAAATACGGCAGAGATCTTTAATTAGGCAACCGACCATATCTCGATTTGAAAATTTAAGTTCAAAATCCGGTCAAAGAAAGAAACAGAGGCCATATATATGTTTCACGTAGTTTTCTAAATTTTGATTAATTTATAATTGCATCAGTCTGCAATCTGCAATGCAATAAACACTGGGTGAAAACGTTTCCGCCTTGTGTAGAGATAAGGAAAGGGACATCGCTGAAATGAAGACCCAGTTTGTTTGTTTGAGCAGGTTGAAGTTTTGGCAGCTATTCAGCTGATGGGGACCTGCTATACCCACCCACCCATATACACACAGAGGACAGCCACAACACCAAGAACTTCATCCCCTACTCTTTTCGAATAGTGTGTGGGTTCTTTAACGTCCCACAGGGAACTAATGAACATGGAAGTTATTTGTGACTTATTCGGGACCTCCAGCTTATCGTCATTATCCGGAAAGACTTGAAAATCTAACCATTTGCGGATGTAATTCAAAGGCAGCACTTCCTCCTCAGTTATTTAAAGACCACCAGGTGATCTGGTGACGTAATTTGGAGGACTGAGAAGAAAAATTTTAACGCCGTATCCCACAACCGCGCGCGGCCTTTGGTGTTGTTTTCCAAACTTCCTGCAGTATTGCCATCGTTAAAACTCAACAGATCATTACGTGTCTACCACATTTCCTGTTACTGAAAGAACATTAAAGTAGACTCAACAAGCTCTAACCTCTCTTCTGCCATGTTGAATTCGAAAATAAGGCCGCGCGCGGTTGTGGGATACGGCGTTAAAATTTTTCTCCCCAGTCCTCCGAATTACGTCACCAGATCACCTGGCATGAGTGTTGGTCCGGCCGGAGTCGAACTCACGACCTCCCGCATGGCAGCCCGGTGCTCAACCAACTGAGTGCATTACGAACGATAGCGATGATCATCTCACTTATCTGGACAATTTAAGCAATTGTCTCTTATAGACATCTGAAAATTTTCAGGCGGCTTCAACAGGGAATCGAGCCCATGACGGTGCAATGTTGTACCAATGGAGTTGTGAAGTCACTTAGTTGAGAGAAGGTCAATGGAGTGTTTTCGTTCATGTGACCAGCAGCCATATTTGCATACTAAAACAAAAGGAAGAATTTTCATAAGAATGGAGTTCAATTCCCAAAAGAATATATCACTCCTCCAACATGGCCGCTGTTTCTTTGTTTCCGGAACTCCTCCAACATGGCCGCCGTGACGTCATATGAAAACACTCTATTGTTGGGCTCATGTGTTTCCGTGAAAGGGCAATTGCTTGAATTGTCCACGTAAGGACGAGGATCAGTCTATCTTTCGTCTATAACCCGCGCTTCAAAATAATTCTGTAAACTTGCTTCTTGTTTTTAACTTCAAATTTTCTTAAAAAATGTATATCGTTTTGCACAAAGGGATTTTTGTTAACTTGGACAAGGAAGGCGTTCTATAAATAAATCTACTCGGGAAAGGGTACGGTTGACTTCTTCGCCGAGTATTGGAGATAGAGGCTCTCCTTGATGAGTTCCTGGTTCAAACAACTTTGATTGTAAACATTAAACACTTAATGACTGGTCCCGAGGGATACAGTTCATTTTGTTTCCCGAGAATCTCAATGTTTCCCCCGAGGCGCAGCCGAGGGAAACAATGAGATTCGAGGGAAACAGAATGAACTCTTTCCCTCGGGACCAATCATTAAGTGATTTGTTATATAGCACAAAAAGAAAAACGTGCAACGGCAACAGCAACGGCGGTCGTCGGTCAACATTCGCGGGTATCAGTGCACTGTTACCCTCTGACGTCATAGATTTTGCACTGTTGCCCGCTCAGAGACTTTTGGCGGGAAATCGTTTTCTTGTTAGATGTCATGTGAACTCGAAGTAACCAATGAGAGGGCGCGCTGCTAGGGGAAAAACTCAGTTATATAACAATATGTTTTGTGCTTTGAAGTTATTTTCTTGTTTTCGCAGACGTTCCTTTTCACTCTTTGCCCCTCAAGTGTGCCACTTGGAGATTTTACTCTGTCTAACATCGAACGATTTGACTCGTCAATAGGAAATCCCTTAGGGGCGAAAGGGCTAGAAAGGGAGAGAGAAGCCTTTCGTGCAATTCAACCCAAAGTAAAAAGAAACTGAAGCTAGGTTGAAGTTTATGAAATCCATCTGGCTTAAGGCAACCAATCACTGGGCAATTTACGGAGCCAGGGATTAATTTTCTCAGATCACTTCCGGGTTGTCGAACCCCCTAAAATTCTGAAATTGGTAATTCTCTTGCCCAACCGATGATTTCCCGAACTTTTATAAGTAGTCTGTATGTACCAAGTATTAAACTTGCTACGACCCAGTTTCATCATGTAGCCTTACCATTTGATAGAGCCTGGGCGCCAACGAGTCTGAGCCATACACTGGGCGCTTGTCAGAGAGCGAGCTTCTGATCACATTGATGGGTTGAGTGAGTGCACTTCCGGTTGTGGACGATGCAGGAATGGATGACTTTAGGTACAGACACGTATGAAGTATGTAACGAAGTACAGTGCAAAGTGCTGGTTAGTGTTAATACAATAAATTGTGAAAGCGTGAAAAGACATCTGCCTCCTGACTGATCTTGTCTCCTTGCTACTTGACGTTTTGCACGTCTTGCGTGCCTATTTCCTTGACTGGCTACTAGTGGACTGGCTGAATTAAGGGCAATTAAATGGCGTCGACGGCTTTTTCCGATTTTTTTCAATCTACTTACCTTCATGTTGCATCTGATAATAAACTTCAGGACTCGTTGTTCTTTTGAGAAATTTGCGTGGGTCTCATACATACGTTCATGATTTTAATTTATCGTGAAGACGTAGCTACAATTACACAGGGATCGTTTCAAAGACCAATATCCAGGATCATAACTTTCTCACACAAAAAAAAGCTTTCACCGCTTGGTAACTTTCACGGGCTATTTTTCTCCCTCGTCCACCTCGCTAACGAATATACAAATACCTTTTTACTACTTTCGACTACCCACAGTCAAATTCCACTATTCGTCCGGCCTTGAAATTGAAGTTTTCATTTTTTTTTTCCCCTTTCTCGGGGCTGATAGCGGAACACGCGCATTTTCACTGAATTCCAGATCTGCGCGAGAATGTGCAAGAGTTGGGAAAATGATTCACTTAATCGTTTTGTTTGAAAGTACGTCCGGGAAGTGCTAATAGACCATATTCGTATTCCCAGTATTGGACTGGAACTACCTTGCAATGGAGGCTAATGCGGAGGAATATATTAAAAACTATTTGCATTTGAAAAGATTTCCCCGCATTAGCCTCCATCGCAAGATAGTTCCAGTTCAATACTGAGAATACGAATATGGTCTATTGTGGCCTTTGATTTTGTGGTGATTTCGATTGACACGTAGTGCACGTAAGTCAGAGCAGGCGCCCTTTGATCATTTGAGCTTCAGGCAAAGCGAATCATGAACAAAATCACTTTGTAGACAACCATCCAAATGAATCAGTTAACCAAGTTCGAAACCTGCATTTATTTTTTGCGATAGTGAACTTTTGTCAAAAACTTTATAACCTGAAATTTAGCACGTTCAGTCGGCAAATAAATCTAAAAAAGTAAGTAGCAGGGACCGACATCCTAATTGAGGAATCACTAAGCTCATATGTTTTGAGGAACCACACATGCTAAACTACCTGACAAAAATAGAAGACTGGCTAAATGATATTTCTATTGATGTCTTAAAAACGACTGCCTAAACATTCACTTTCTAACACATTACACATTGACAAAACAATACCTCTTTCTCCTGAGATTCCATTTGCCTTCTTTTCTCTTCAAGAAGTTGCTGTTCTTTTATCTTTTTATCATGGGATCGCTGCAGTTCCTCGACTTGTTTTCGCGATGCTGCCATTAACTGTCAGTGAAAATAACAATAATTAGCAACTATTGGCCGAAGTGAAGGTGGCTAGTGGTGGATATTTACCAAGCCGCGAAGCGGAGAGGTAAATATCCACCACTGGCCACCGACACTGAGGTGAACAGTTGTTTTAGTATATCTAAAACAGTAAGATAACATAGCACAAAATGACGATTTTAACTCACTTATTCCTGCAAAGATTACAACATTTTGGGGCGCAAATTCCGCACGAATTGCTTGAAGGTGAAAAGCAAAGGATATCCGGAGTTTGAGAAGCCAATCAGCGCCCGAGTTCAACGCTATCCACTGTTTGAAATTTAGTGTATACTAAAACAGTGGATAGTGTTGAAGGCGCGCTCTGATTGGCTACTCAAACTCTGGATATCCTTTGTTATTAAAAACTGAACTACGAATATCAGATTTCCAGCCGGACACAGGCTATCAGTTCACATACCTGCAGTACCTAATATGGTCAATGAAACGCGTCGCGCAAAAAGCGAGCTGAAAACATTTTTGCAGCTCTGAGAAACTATGGCCGACAAAAGCCGTTTGGGCGACAATAGTACCCCCGGGAAAACAAAAGAAGAGTTGTTGATCCTGGAGTTTTTAATAAAACAATTATTCTACTCGGGCTGGCTGAAAATAAAATGATCATAACCAACTCGGCGCGTTATCTATCACTTCATATCCAGCGCGCCCTCGTAGAATAATTGTTCATTGTTATATCCAAAGACTTTCACTCAACGAAACGAGCACTGTGATTGGATGATTCTTGGTCACGTGCTCCTGATCAAATTCAAATGTATCTCGACCGGGATACAATTCCGCAGTTGTTGCCCGCTCCGGATGTTTTGCTGTGATTATTGAAGGAAAAATATATAACAAAGCACTTAATGTCTGGTCCCTCGGGAAACTAGTCAGTTTTGTTTTTCCACGAGTCCTCATGTTTCCCTCGACTTCGTCTCGGGGAACATCAGGATTCTCTTGAAAAAAACTAACTGTTTCCCTCGGGACCATACATTCAGTATACACTATTCACCTCCAAGCAACTCGCGCGCAAATTATCCACCACTAACCACCCACCCTGAGGTGAATAGTTGTTAACTATTTTAAGTGTCAAGTGCTCTAACGCTGACTGGGGACACTATACATAGAAATCAAATCAATTTAACCGTATCATAGAGCGAGTTCAATCGAGTGTCGTAAAACCAAACCAAAGTAATTACTATGGCCAATTAAAAAGGACGGAGACAATGCGGTAAACCAATCAAAACTCGAAGTAATTACACGTAGCCGACACAAAGCGCGGGAAAATGTGCACGCGCAAGCCACGATTGGTTTCGGTTTCATTTCTGATTGGTTAAAAAAATGGTGCGAGAACTTTGAACCAATCACTGAGTGAAGTAATGCAAAACCAAGCAATTCGCTGATTACTTTCGACACTCAATTGAAAACCGCTCTATCAAACATCGAGAAGAGCTGAGAGGAGAATCAACAAAATCAACCCATATTTGACGCCGAGTCTGGGAATCGAACCCGGGACACATTGGTGCGATGCGAGTGCTCTCACCACTGCGCCTGCGCTGCTCCCCTGAACAGGCATCTGCTAGTTACAAAACTAACGCACTTTGCAACTCGAAAATTCCCATGAAAGAAGTCGAACTCAACAACTTTTGGCCTGCTGGATATTATAAGTGAACAAGACACGTGATAACATTTTCCTGACAAGAACTAGACGTCTACCTGCCCGAAGGCATGACACCAGCTTCATGGACGTTTGAAGGGATCTACCTCTTTTGTAAATCCAACACAAACTGAGGCTCGCCCTAGAAGAAATGCAATTTTCGCAGACTCAAACGTGACATTGAAAGAACTCAAATCCAATTTCTCCACGTACATTTTTCTTCGTTTCCTGTATTTTGGCATCCATTTCACTTTGAAGTTGAAGTTTCTGTCTTTGCAGCTGTAAGAGTAAAAGAAAAACTAAACTCGTTAGCTTTTTATCATCGAGAGCGATACTTCGTGATCATTCTAGACGATTTCAATTAATTTTGCTCATCAATGGAATAGCTCTTGGAGTTGAAAGTACCCTGGAAGGAGCTATTGAGCTACTTTTATCAGAATTATTTCTTATAAGGCCCGGGAAAACGCTTCCAACATCCGTTCCATTCTGTTGAACAGCGACTTTGAAACCCGTTGTTCACCACCTTCAACCGTGTTGAAACATGCTTCAACAACCATTCACATTTTTTTTTTTTGCGAATGTTTCAACATTGTTGGGTATGCGCTTGCGCACTAATCGGTCTCCCAATGACGTATACATAGTAACAACCGCGGTTGCAGCCTGGGACTGAATACAAGGTAGCCTGCGTGGCAGGCGCTAGAAAGGGGATTTCTAGCGCCTGCCACGCAGGCTAAATACAAGGCCTCTCGTGAAGCTTTGTTGAATCAAATGTTAATGATGTGTTGAAATCGTTTGCCTACCCCAAAAGTCAATAGACCTTATTCATAAATGGCGGTCACATTTATAATTCTTTTGTCCAAGTGCAAATTAACCTACCAAGCCTCATTTTCGAGCAAAACTTCTTCTCAATTCACTGTATGGTATCGAAGCTTAGTAGGCTAATTTGCACTTATATAAAAGAATCATAAATTGACCTCCA
>NC_090883.1:21556490-21563990 GCF_036669925.1 Montipora capricornis | reverse complement strand
TGTCGTAAGCCGTTGTCGCATGCGACAAAGTCGTACCATGTAAATCGGCCCTAATAAAAGCTCCCATAATGGCACTGTGTTTGTGGAATATGTTACCAGATGACATCTATCGTTCTTCTTTCTTCGTCCGCCGTCCCTTTCCCTTGCGCAGGAAATATCTCTTTTAGGGGTTCAGTCTCTTCGTTCAGTATTCTTTTAACTTAAAAGTTTGTTGATCGCCATCTTGGATAATCAGTTGTACTTGAATGAATTCAAATAAAAGCACAGCGCAAAGCGACCTCTGTAGCCTCAGCTTAACGCCTAGTGGTTGTTTTTCTACTTGAGCAGTTATACCACATTATTTACTTTAGTTCATCTTGTTATCGTTTAATATTCGTTAAGGAAAGTTCACTTAATAGACCTTTTTCACTTGTACATTTTGTTTTCCCAATACAAATCACGTGATAATACTCAGGAGGATTGGTCCTTTGTTTTGGTCATTAAAAAGAGCGCATGCAAGCATGAATATGTCTGCATGCACCCTTTCTAAAGAAGAAAAGAAAGGGCCAAACAAACTGTACAAGCGAAAAAGGTCTATTCATGTCACCCTCTCTAGTTCTTTTTGCTACTTCAAGAATTTCCTAGATTTTTCTAAAGTTTCTACTGTAAGGCTCACGATGGAGTAGACGACCACCGAAAAGAGTTCAGTTTTACAAGTTACAAGTTTCATCAAAGTAGCAGTTTTAACAAAGATTGCAAGTTTTATCAGTGCAAGGAGCAGAACTGAGTTTTTACTATTATAGTTCCAGTGACTTTAAAACGGTTTCCAAATTGGTGTTTGTAATCAAGGAAGAAGAATAAATTTACAAACTGTTATAGCAGTTTGAAAACCGTTTTAAAGTCACTGGAACTATAACCTCTTAGGGCCGATTTACACGATACGATTTTGTCGCATGCGACAAGCTCACGACAGGCCTACGACATGACATACGATTGTCGCAGCGTTTTAAAACGTGTTTTAAAATGCTACGACATTTTTTCTGACGTACACAACAATCGTAAATCATGTCGTGAGCCTGTCGTAAGCCGTTGCCGCATGCGACAAAATCGTACCGTGTAAATCGGCCCTTAGATTGTGCGTCTTCGTGTTTAAGCGGGATTCGAACTCATGATCGTATGATTTAAACTTGAAGTGCCAGTTGACCACCTCTCAGCTAACTTGATAGCTCAGTTGGGTAGAGCAAATACAAGGCAATCGCACAGTCACTTATCTAACTACGATGATTTTGCTGATTTTTATTTCATGTATTCCGCATTTATGAACAAAATATATATATATATATTTGATTCAAGCTTAAAGCACAACAGTCTTAACAAACCTCAGCTTTAAAGTTGTTCCTCTCTTGTTCAACAGTTAACAGGGCATCAGAAAGATCTTTCTTTAACTAGGAAAGGAAAAATATCAATGCTATCATTATCTGTCGACTGCCGTCGAGAACTTAGTCGCACTGAATAAGTGTAACCTTTATTTTGTCATTGCGAGCCCGAGTCTAAGAAGCGAAGCTAAGGCCCGTTTCAAACGTCGAACTTTACATGTGCCGAATCTAATGCAAATGAGCGAAAACAATAGATTTTTCTCACATGTAAAGTTCGACGTTTGAAACAGGCCTAAGTGACTGCGACTAAAATGTTTGAATACCGCGTTGCTTATTTCCGGCTGACGGTAGCTTCTGAAAAATGAAGTCTGAGATATTTTTATTCAGCTCTGTTTGTTGATACCAAGCAGCACTATTGTGGATATGATGTGATGATCACAACGATTGGTGTGAAATAATTCAACAGAAGCCATCGCCTGTGCCATATATGCATTGGGGACTGCTCCTCGTGATTATCGAACAAAGGATTAATAAATCATTGCGTAAGCAAGAGAGAAACAAAGGTGCCCGTAAGCATTTTTCCCCCCAGGATTATACTATAGCCAAACTAAAATGACCGGCAGAGTAATGGGTATTCCATTCGAAACCCTTTGTATGTTGGGGCTGCTTTGATCTCAGATTCTGCGGGAGTAATCATAAAGTCCGACACGACGTTCCTTTTACCTGTCGTATTTGCCCTCTTTCGCCGTTCAGTTGGTCGTTTAAATCATCGATATCAGCAACTATAAAAGAAAATGGAAAAGTAAAAGAAATAATTTACTCAATTCAGGGGCGCATGCAGGGCTACCGTAGTGCCTTCAAGTGAGAGCACTCGTCTCCCACCAATGTGACCTGAGTTCGATTCCCAGGGGACTCGGCGTCATATGTGGGTTGGGTCTCTACTCTGATCCGAGAGATTTTTCTTGGGGTACTCCGGTTTTCCCCTCTCCTAAAACACCAACATTTGATTTGATTTGCGTTAATTGCTGATTTCAGTTTACAGTGTTCCACATTTAGTGCTACAGCGCCAGAAGCCTAGACGCTTAAACAAAGTTCCTTTCCTCTCCTCTCCTCAGAGAATTCTCAGAAAACAACGTTAGTGTATTTATTTTCCTCATATATGAAAAACTGAAATTCTTCGTCGTCTTTGCAAAAGCTCCCGTACAAAGCAACATAAATTTACATGACCGAATGACGTTCTCTTTCGTAGCGGTCTCCATCGTCTTAATGGGGACTTAAATATCTACGATGGCGACGTCGACGAAAGCGCAACGTAAAAATATAACTTTGCACTGCTGTAACTTTTTCAGAACGATTACATCCCCGTTCACGTACGGACCCGAAAAGCCATTTGTGAAACTGCCAAACGCTTGTTTTGGAAAGCCGATCTTTTAACATGTTTTCAAGCCAACTAAAAGAAACATGTCTGTGAAGTTTGATGACTTAAATCCTCTCCGTTCTTGAGATACAAAGGGAATTGTGACACCCGAAAATCCGGCCGGTAAAGTTTCGGAACTTTCGAGAAACGGGCCCCTGGTACGAGCTGTTACGGGACAAAATCTAGAGAATGAAAAGTTCACATTATTTTGCACGCTCACGTTGTCGTCAAAACCTCAAGTTCACATTTGTATGCTCACGTGAGCCATGAAGGGTACCAGCGAAAATATGTGATAAGATAAGTGCGTGCGCACGTGCTGCACGATTATTTTTCCCCTTTTAACCAATGATATTCTAGTTTTAAGGCGTCGACGTCATCGTCTCTAAGGTGGCTTACCATTTGTTGGAAAATTCCGGTTGGGGTGTCCGTTGCATAATGGTAACCTATTTTCCAAGTATACCGACCAACCGAACAAAATTGCACTTACCATAAAAATGGTCCATTTTCAAACCTCGATTTGCGCGCGAAATTTCGCCGAAGAGGGTTTGGTGAAATGGTACACGAATTTTTCGAATAAATAAATAAATAAATAAATAAATAAAAGATTTTCCAAACGCATTTTACGGAAAATAACTTTTCATTTGGCATTTAACCTGAAATTTCCGGAATTCTTGGCTAAACTCGTTAGTTTCCTATTTTATCCATTATCACAGTTTCCCACTCACCTAAACGCCTATTTTCGTTTTCTTTATCCTCCAGTTGGTTCATCATTGCATCCAGTTTATTTTCCAGTTTCTCGACTTCCTCTCGCAGCTCATAAATCTCGGGATTTGTTGAGACACTACTCACAGATTCCGGTCTTTGCAAAGCTTCTTCAAGTGCTGTGTCGGCTCTTTCTTGTGCATCTTTCATTTGCATTCTCATCATCTCAATAATGGAGTCTTGCTGCATCTGAGCTCTTCGTTTGTCTTCATCATCATCCTGCACTTTCTTAAGCTTCTCGGAGAATGATGCTTTGTCTTGCTTACTTTTCTTTGCATAGAACGTCTGCCATCACGCCAAACACAATATACTCAACACAAGTTCAACCAAATTGTCAAGAAATTTGTTTACAAACACTAAATTCTACTCAAATGTTCCAGCCCATGGAAAGCATTGACGTTAACGTGTGAAGTCAGAGATTTGCGTTGAAGTTCAGTTGAAAATAACGGATGAGAAAAGCCGCTCTGGGTTCAAGAATAGCGTAGAAGAAATGCAGTCATTTCGCCCACAAGTCAGTCCTGTCTTTTAATTGTGAATCCTCTATTCACCATGCAAACGTTTTAAGTTTGCAAAGCAAGTAGGTTGGCGAATCGACTTAGCGTGTGTCATGTAATCGATGTAGGTGAAACGACTTGTAGGCGAAACGACTGTTTTGGGCGTTGATGTGTCTCGGCTTCAATTTCAAATTGCGGACTTGGAGTTTCTAGTGCCCTATCCAGCAATCTATATTCACCTTTTAAGTTGAAGGATTTTATCTCCTCACCTCATGTTGATTGGCAATTTGAGTTATGGCATCAGCGAGTTGTTGTCGATAGCTTCTTCTGATAACATTAACACGCTGAAATTTGCAAAAAAAACGCAAAAGTAATTATTATGGTAGTGAATTGCTTGCATTTGTACATACCTCTTACTAACCTCGTTTTCTCGGTCCGTACTGTAAGTTACGGACCGAGTTTTTTCCCTTCGATTTATGGCCCAAGCGCTTGGGCCATAAATCAACGGGAAAAAACGAGGATCCGTAACTTACAGTACGGACCGAGAAAACGAGGTTAGTAAGATATTTATTATATCTCTGAGGTTAACCGGCGCGCGGGCAAGGAAACTAGTCAAAGTGAAGCGGAAGGTTCAACTGCCACAAAGAATGCCGTGCCAAAATCCCAAAAACTAAATCTTCTTGGCTGTTAAGTTTGAAATAGTTGCTTGCAAGATTCAAACAGTTTTCAGTACAAGTTTATGCAACAGAAATGACATGAAAAACTCGCTAGATGATGTTTTGTCGAAATTTTAAATTTAGCGGGCTGTACAGCGGGCCGTACTGTAGAATACGGCCCGCTAATTTAGCCAATTACAGCGCGCGTACTATCTGAGAGATATAATAAGTATGGGTTATTGACCAAGCGTGAGGTCAAGATGACTGGATATTGGCCAAGTTCTTTTTTTGCGTGTTTATGGACCGAGACGAAGTCGAGGTCCATAAACACGCAAAAAAAGAACGAGGCCAATATCCAGTCATCTTGACCGAACAATCTTGGTCAATAAAGGATTTATTATATGACTTAAAACACCAAAAAATGATCTTTGATCTTGCGGGACCAAGCGAGAAATCCCGAGCGGGCAGTCTCGCTCCATCTTGCCCGCTCGGGTAGCCAATCAGAGCGCGCGATTTGGTTCATCTTGCCCGCTCACGGAGCTAGTCATATAATAAAGAAACTTAATACTGCTTTCTAAATGTTACTGCTCTGAAACTGTGACAACTTGAATCAGTAAATACATCTCTCAAGGTACAATGTGATTGATCATTGATGGAGTTCCTGATTCAGAACCAACCACAGCCATAACTTTCTTATGTAATCTTTCTTCCTTTGGTCTTAAAGTATTGTCTTGATGTTTTTTGGAGTTTTGTCGTAGTGTACTGTGGCAATATTATTATGTGGTGTGGTTTCATTATGTGGTGAGGTTTTGTCACTATGTGACGAGGTGTGCTGGTTACCTGTTTCGTGTCCATCATGATGAGTTGAGGTTTTCTTTTGACGTGCTGTGTTCATAATCACATAAGGGGCGAAACTCGACGACATAAAAAAAGACCCCTACCGCATAAAAATGTAAACACACCACGTCAAAGGAAGACCTCAACACGTCATGATGGAAATACAACACGTGACCATCAAACCTCATCACATAATGACAAGACCTTAACACATAATGACAAAACCACACCACAAGACAAAACTTCCACCCATATATGAGAGTAAGTACAATCTTGGGCACACGCGCACCGTTAGCATACCGTGCTGTAAAACAGATTTAAGAATAGCTCCATTATGGCTTTATGTGCCTTAGCAAATGCCGTTTGAATTGCAAGTGTTTTTTAAATAATGTTATCATTTTAACGAGATATTTATAGATTTTAAATGATATCATTAGTATATACTAAAACAATGGAAATCGTTGAACTTGCGCGCTGATTGGCTACTCAAACTCCGGATATCCTTTGCTTTTCACCTTCAAGCAATTCGCGCGGAATTTGCGCCAGAAAATGTTGTAATCTTTGCAGGAATAAATGAGTTCAAATCTTTTTTTTTTTTTTGTGCTATTTTATCTCACTGTTTTAGTATATACTTATTTTTTCGCGGCTCGGTAAATATCCACCATTTATAGTGTCACCCAACTAATGGACTAATGGAAATCCTGCATTTTGATTGGCTACTGCTACTAGAGGACTATTATTAATAGTCCTCGAGTAGCAAAAAGCGTGACGCTTTCTTGCGTTTTATTCCCAAATAAATATTTCTTCAACTTGTATTTGCTAACTTTATTAGTGCCTTTTCTGTCCGACTAGTTGGTTGATACTAAAACAATTAGACCCTTCGCTCTCAAGGGCCACGGGTCAAATAGCCCATTTGGCTTCGCCTCATGGGCTATTGACCCGTAGCCCGCAAGGGCTACGGATCTAATTGTTAACTAGCCACCTCCACTTCGGTGAATAGTTGCTAAGTTTCTATCTTTTAACTTTAGGAGAAGAGTTCAGGGGCCATTTTGAGACGGGAATTGCCTGCATTTGTAGACACAACGAGTGATGTTGAAGTTGGGGACAAGACCGAAGGGTACACTTCATGACACTGTAGCTGGCCTGTTCAAAATATAGATTTCACTGCTTTTCACATGGTACTGGTAATTATGTTATTCACACTTGCGCTTTTCAAAGCAAGGTCATCTTCCACCTCACTTTCTCTGAAAGCCAAGACCCTGACTCTGAAATGCTCTTGGAATGAAATAAACCTGGGTGAATGACAAAATTCCATTAAAATAATGCGAACAAACCTCCTCATGTTGCTTTTCAAGTTCCAGAATTCTGTCATTTACTCTGCAATATCTGATTTCAAAAAGCAATTAGTAACGGTAATAGGATTGAGTGGAGTACAATTCAGGGAGTAATCATGTGAGTAATTTCTCTGATTTGAAATTACGAGCACGATTACCCCTGAACTGAAATTTGATATTAAAAATGCAGTAAGATTAGTAACATAGTAAAGCTCTACTTGCTCCACTTTAATTCAATTAGGCCAGGTTTCCTGGCACACAACTGTCAAAGATACCACCATAAACTTCAAGTATAAAACACTATACATTTTCGATTACAGCTGTAGCTGTAATTTCAAACCTTACAAATGCATATTTCTGATAAAGCCTTTGCATATGTGTACACTCACATTAAAACGTGAAGGCATTTGCCTGGTCGTGACAACCTTTTATTCTCAGGTTGTACTGTAAGTTAATTGGCCCACTTTTCTCATAAAATTAATAAGAATTACATGTACTGTACCTGTACCAATAATTTACAATTTACAATTAAAATAAATCAAGCCAGAAAAAAGGTGTCTTAACTAAAACAACACAACCTCACAGTCAAAATGGTTTCAGATTCGTATTGACTGCATTCAACTGAACAATGATTGCCAATTAATT
>NC_090883.1:21546490-21548990 GCF_036669925.1 Montipora capricornis | reverse complement strand
ATAATATTTCAATCTATATCGTAAATAACAAAATGCATTTATGCAAAATGTAATTGGTGAATCGATGTTCAAAGTGTTGACAAGGCATCAGCATAATCAACCTTGTTGCCAAAGACTGGCACAAGCATAAATTTGTGAATTTTGTTTCCAAAAGATTTTTGTCTCAAAGCCTACTGTACACTATGGGTATTTCAGGGTGCAAGCAAATCGTACCGTACCGTAAATAAGTACCGTAAATAAGTTGAAAACTCAGTCTTGATTTAAGCATAACAAAATGTTATAAGAATTATTTTAAGTGTATGAATATTCTGCAAAAAAAGGATAAATTATTTTGAAGTCAAGACAAAGATTGCTGTTAGCAACACCCTGTATTACAAACTAGTGGATATGTTTCTGCATGAGTCAAATAAAAAAATTATGCCACCGACAGATTACTTTATCAAAAGAACTAAAAAAAAATTACATGGTCCTAACCTCAAAACATGTTTTTCACGGAAAATCTTGTTATTAAGTGAGAATAGGAGGTTTTTGTACATATGCTTGTGAAAAATAACAAATTCACTGTAAATATTGTAAAACGAAAAAATGACTGAACAGGAATAAAGGATAGTCAACTGCAGATGTGCTCACTAAACCAAGCATAAATAATTCATTAAAATGTTCAATTTAATTTAAGTTAGAATGGTTTTGATGCTTCTGTGGTTTGTAAATATTCAGAGGGGTTACAAAGATATTGACTACACTATTAACATAACCGTGAAAATTGATTGTTCCATGCACATAAATTATGAGTTATTTTGCACCAAAAAAAAAATCATTATATGCATACATGTATATATAGAGAGAAAGCTAACAATAAACTATCGCATCACATTTTCAGTGGTTGCAATCGAGACGAAAACCAAAGCAACAGACAGTAAAAAATGTTAAAACGTCAAGGCACAGGGCAGGTGTCAGAACACTGGAAACTGGGAATTTGCCACATTCATATCAATCGGAGATCTCTTGGTTTGTCTGCTTTCCTGTTTCTTGTTTCGTTTACTTCGATTGGATGCAAAAATAAGTAAAAAATAGAATGCGAGCTTGCCATACGCTTTAATAAGGTCATACGACTTTTCGCACATATCAAAATAAAATTGGAGGTTCAGCTTTCAGAACATGTACACGAAAAATTTTAAAGTAATTATGTATAAGAAATCAAACCACAGAAGTCAAAAGCTAACATGCTTACCTGTATTCGTCAAGTTCCATCAATGTTGGCGAGAAAGGAGTCCGTGCAGGAGAAATAGAACCGGGTCTTGACACTTTCCCGGACATAGCTGAGATAGATCGAGCCAATTTATCGGCAGATTTGACGGTCTCCATGTCTGCCGCCATATGCTTTGTTTTCGTTGATCTTGCCTTGGTAACCGCGTTTAGCCCGTTTTCAAAGGTTACTCTCCAGGGAGGGGTAGAAAGTTGATTGATTTGGTGAGAGTAGGGTGGCCCACGAGAGTCCGACTGGGCATTATTTCACAACTCATTTCGAATTATTAAGTGATTATTAAGTACACAAATTATGCACAACACATTCCAAATTCATCGAAACACATTTTGAATTCACTACAAATTCTGAAATCTTCGCAACACATTTCGAAATCTTCGCAACACATTTCGAAATCTCGTAACACATTTCGAAATCTTCACAACACATTCGCCCCAGGACCCCAAGTCTTGGCAGAGAAAAAGATACGGTTACGCCATGTTTTGTTCCACGTGTGGGACAACCACAAGAAAGTTTTGTTTTTTGCCCGAAATGTGGGTTGGAGCTTGCCGCAAATGTGGCCCAAAGAAGCTGCGACGTTGACTGCCAGCATATTATCGAAATATACTTTTTGGCTGGTTTTGAGTACCACACCATTGTTAGCCGGCTTCCTTGAAAAGTTTCACGGTATTCACATTTCGCTATCAACAACATCAAAGCGGAGACTAAGGGACTACCGGTTAAAGAGGAGAAACTCGGCAGATCTGAAATAGAACGAGGTGAGAAAGATAATCAGAGAAGAATTGGATGGTCCAAGCTCCATGTCTGGGTACCGGGCTATGTGGCATACACTTCGCCTCAAATGTAGCTTTTGTATTCCCAGAAGTAAAGTGCAAAGTCTCATGATTGAAGGAACTGGACCCCGTCTTCCTCGAAAACACTTGACCTTTGCTCTTTTTATACGCTTTACATGCACTTGTTCTACAACGATCTCTTCATTATTTTCTTCACCTGAAAGGGTCGATTCTGGCTTTGATTAAATGAACCTTTCTAAAGTTGTTTGAGAAAATTCTTTTGCTTCACACAGAAAGAAGTTCAACCTGTGATAAGGTTTTCCACATTCGTTCTTGTATTTGTACGGGACAAACGATTCTGATGTTCCTTAAGAGTTTTTACCTCAGTGCACGTGCAATCTTCATAAAGCAACACATAATTAAATTGTTGTTTTATGACATCTTTCGAGTGTGCTTTGTGCTT
>NC_090883.1:21538990-21541490 GCF_036669925.1 Montipora capricornis | reverse complement strand
GGCAGACTCTTGTTTGAATAATGCCTTCAAAGAAGCTTTGGAAAGTATTGCCTAACCAGTAATCCTGTGTCCTTCCAAAAAGACAAGATTGGTCTATAAAGGAAGGTGCCTACTATTGTTATTGCGCGTACGTTCTGCGCATCTCCAGATACTCGGGTTTCCTATCGGTTATGCTTACTAATGTAGGGATACTTTTGCACGGTTTAAAATTATGCAGAGAAAGTAGATCTTCGTAAGTACTCTTGGTATCCAAAAAGAAAATTGGGGGTAACAGTGCATTCTTTAGAGATAATTAAGCTTCAATTTGAGAAAGGACGCCATACATTACTGTGTATTTTAGAGCTTTGTACTAATGTTGTTCATGAATTATCTTTGAAAAATGCGTGGTTACCCTCAATTTCTTTTTGCATTTCAATATATAACAGTTGCTAAGATCTACCTTTCCTGCATAATTATAAACCGGGGCAAAAATACTTTTGAATTAGTAGGCACCGTCCTTAAGTGAGCTAAGGAGCTCTTTGCGTGAGAAAAGTATAATGGCTCCTGGTATCGGAAATTATTGTACAAATTAATAGGGACCTTAAGATCTACGAGAGCGATGTCGACGAAAACGTCTCCTCAAAATATCACTTTGCTTTATCGTAAGTCTTTCGCTGCTATTCTATCTCGTTCACTTCTTACAATTTGAACGAAGTATCCTAAAAATAAATTGGTACGAGCAGTTTCAAAGTGGAAATAGAGAATGAAAGATTCTCTGTTGCATGCTCACGTTGTAGTCAAAACCGCAAATTTGGTAATTTTGCGTCGTCGTTATGCAGAGTACCGCAAGAAAACGTGCTCAAATCCGTGCTGCACGTGCAGCGCGATTATGTGTGCTCTCTTAACCAATGATATCATTGTTTTGCGGCGTTGTTGTTGCCGTCACCGTGGTAAAATCTTAAGCTCCCTAATATCTTTACAAACCTTGGTCGCAGGGCGCGTTGTAAGCGCATTGATCTGTCTTCTCGTTATACTTCAGTGCGGCTGGGCAGGGCATTTTATAACGGTGGCCATTTGAACAGGCAATGTATCCAAAGCAATTGTCTGGATCCCTGTAGTTACCATTCGCTTTGCCTTGACAGCTGAAAACACCTAAAAATCGTGAAAACCTGTTAAATATCCATCAGTGCGACTGTCAAAAAAATTTAAACAATAGTAATAATAAGTAATTTACTACATATAATATAATAATACGAAACAAGCCGTGTAAAAATGTGCCCTAGCAATGCAAAGTGTGTCCTAGTATATCGCACGTTTTAAAGCTTGCAAGATCCCTTATCTCACATATTTGATTGCACAAGGTCGTCTCGCTTAGGGGTGTAAATTTCGGACATTGGTCTCAGTGAGGGTGTTCTGGGCAAAACGCTATCATATGTAGCCGTGAAGATCCCTATAGGGTTGCACGCGAAGAAATTAATATAAAACTATCCATTTAATATGTTTTAAATATGGTCTCTCTAGTGGTCAAAAATTAAAAGCATGGCCAACATTGGTCTCCTTTAGGAGTTTAAGAGCAGTTCTCTGAGTAGGTCAAGCAACTGAGTTGGACATAAAAAGCTTGAACTTCCCCTTCATTTTTTATTAGAGCCTTTGTTAGCACAATAGACAAAATAGTTGGATGTGGTTACTTGTGCAGGTGCTGCTTTTCTTGTCAGTGACTGCCTGTAAAAATGAACCGGCTTTTTACGAGAAGTGCAAATTTCACAGCTCTGAACGTGATCTTAAACCAGCGTTAAACGAAAACGTTGGCAGTGAAAAACTGTGGCTTGGTCAGTTTTCACTGCTATCTATTTATCTTACTATTTTTATCTTATTCTTTCTAGTTACCAGTCTTCTTAATTTTATATATATCATATCTGAATTTGTTCAACCGTCACTTCTGAAGATGTATGTTGTAGCCTACGAAACGTCAAGTCAAAAGTAAAATGCGCTTTATCATTATGTTTGTAGCCACTGATTGTTTCAGGTTTTTGATTAAGTTGAAATGGCCAAAGAGCAAGAATATTTATGATCTTCCTTTCTCCACACCATTTTCGATAATCAATAACCCTTATAAACTAGGACTGGAAAAAATGACTTGGAGCACGGTTTTCTTTTAAGCACTGGCTGACCTTTGTTTAAGTAATGGCTCCAAAGAAGCTTTGGAAAGCATTGGATAACTAGTAATCCGGTTTCTTCCCAAAAAAGACAATACTGGTCTATAAGCCTTTTAAGTAACGTTTTTTGCGTGGGAAGAGTACTATATGGGAGATTCTTATACTAATCATAAATATTACAAGTTTCCTCGATTTTGATTGGTTTAAAAAACTCCAATTTTCCACTAATTCATTTGCCAAGTTGTTATCGGACAGTTCAATAAGCCAATCACATCCAATGTTGTAGTGTAAATCAACCAATTACATTCAAAGTTGTAGTTTAATCAACCAATCACAACCTTGGCTTCAATCACCATAGAAACAGT
>NC_090883.1:21508990-21533990 GCF_036669925.1 Montipora capricornis | reverse complement strand
AACTTGGTCAATGTTCCAAATATTTCTAATTTTCATCAAATTTGTTCATCACGTATGACCAAACTAGAATTTTCCCCAAACTAGTTTTCCAATATTTAAGGATTACGATAGCTGTATTAGCTCTGCTGCAAATGTGGTGACCGGGAAAAGAATACTTTGCGAGAAAAAGCGAAAACAGTTGTCCTCGTTTTTGCGGTTTTTCAAAATGGCCGACAGGTAACATAATACAGCCAGTATTTTTTTCAAGTTTGTAGAAGAGAAAATACTTTTAGAGCATCCTTTAGTAATTAAAAGCATAGTCCTACTGTCTGGTGGAATCTCATTAGAATTGGCTCTCATCTATCTGAGAAGTGGACACATATATGTTACATACTTGATAGTAAAATTCCTAACCAAAGACAACCTACATCCACATAGAAAGTAAAGAGAGTTTAAAAATTCAAGTTTAACTTTGCTTGGCTTTCTGAGAGAACTGCTCTTAAGTCTCAGACCTCCTTCAATAAATATCTGTTAATCAGCAACATCATAAACAAGTCCTTTTCCTTTTTACAACTCTCAGGTAAATGAAAACGGGCAAAAAATAGTCTGTGTCGTTCAGGAAAGGAACTTTTGACGCTGACTTTTTTTGTTTGTTGATAAGTATTGTTTTCTTTTGTTTGCTTTTAATGCATATCGTACCTGGTGTTGTTATCCGTGGTGATGTTGTGGTGAATGCTGAAATAATAAGGAAGGTTGTCAGTGTTTGATAAACTAAAATGGATAATGCACTTCCCGTGGGCCTTAAAAGATTGAAAAAGCAACAGAACCGATAAAACGCGTGTCCTTAATTACTGGGTTGCCGCAAACCCAGTCGGAATCTGTCTTTAATTTCGTCGTTTTTTACTTTTTCGTTTTCTTTTTTTTTTTAGTATTTTTTTCCGTGTCGGTAAAAGTCTTGCCTGTCACTCCCCTGCTAAGTGGTGGCTTTGTGCATAGAGCCTTCTGCGCGTATTTTCTTAGGGTCGAGAGGGTAGTGGGAAATGCGTAGATTTCTCTGGTGGACACAGTAGAACGATTAACTTAACCGGCAATGGCGTCGAGAGTCATGTAACGCGAATGGCGTTTTAGTGGATCTTTGAACAAAATATACCCTTATGAAGCTCAATAATGGCAAGTCAATTGGATAAACTAGGCAGGAATCTCAAAAGCGACGAGTAATGGACTTCGACAACAATCTATCGCCCGTCGAGCCGAAATCAAAGTGAGCTGTATTTACCTGAAGTACATGGTAATTTAACACGATCGAGTTTCTTGTCTTCACGCACGCAATGAAATAGGAAGAGGTTTTCGCCTCTAAGAGCAAATATGTTGTTTGTTTCAATAAATTTTTCGCTGAAAAAGGATTCTGTGGTATTTTCAGCCTCTGTGAATAATAATATCATGTTGTGTATTGAATTTTCAAGCTTAAGGTTTAAATGTGATATGGGAGAAGTTTTTTAGTATTGCTCTGTAAACAGGAAGGGTTCACAGGCCTGTTGGAAGCGTGCTTGAGTTTCAACAAAATGAGCCCCAAAATCAGGGTTAGGGTTCACAGGCCTTCTGTTTTACGAGTGGTACATTATTTTGGTCTCCCATCCAAACACTAACCCCGCAGGACAGGGCTTAACTTCAGTGAACATCGGTATTACAAAGCTGTCAGATGCTCAGAGGGCACGCTCAAACTTGTAGTCAAAAGAAGTTTATCAACATGTCAGCCCAGAAGCCAATGTTTCTCACTTCCCATTTATTTTCTTCAATTTTTCTGGGTTCAGTACTTTGCTAGTAACCACATGTCTTCTCAGACTATTTACCCAAGACTTCTACCATGGCACTACAATGATAGACAATACCAAAACAATATCGTGCACTGTTAGAGCTACATATTACGCAAGGACAGATCTGTTTCGTTGTACGAACGTCTGAGGACCTGTGAGCCAAAGGGCCTCGTCTGGTATGACTTCTTAATGACCCTCCAACTTGAAAAAAATTGCCTAGAACGGTGCACGTACCACAGGCAACCCAGTGTACCCTCACGGAGGGTCTAGTTAAATCAAGCAAAACGTCTTGAATAAAGTCGTCTATCATTTAATGCATATCGTACCTGGTGTTGTTATCGGTGGTGTTGTTGCGGTCAACTCGGCTGAAATAATAAAGAAGGTTGTGAGTGTTTGATAAACTAAAATGGATGATACAGTTCCCGTGGGTCTAAAACGATTGAAAAAGCAACAGAACCGATGTTTAAGATGAATTCCGTATAATTATGAAAAACGCAGTAAAACAGAATTTTGAAGAGGGAAATTTGACCTCCTCTCCAACCCAATTATTGCAAAGAATAGAGCTCTGTTTTTTTTCGTCGTTAAAACATTGGAATGGATGGGGAGGTAGGCGGCGAGGAAGCTGTTTTCCCGCCAAAAAATTATTGCGTTACGTGCCTGTCAGGATAAGTCGCAATTACTTCGTTTGGTCATCAGTGAGGTATTATTTCAACAGTTCTGTACAAAAAAAAACTGCAGAATTACAAAGTTTCGGAACTTTGCAATTCTGTAACTCGGTAATGTTAAGTGCTTTCTCTCACGTATGTAACGTTTTAGGACTATTAGCAATGTAAGTAGCGCTAGTATTGTAATGTACTTGTTAGTACTGTAATGTACTTGTATTAGTTTTCTGTTTTGTTAAATAATAACATTTAAGTTATAAAAAAAAAAACCAGAACCGATAAAAAGTGTGTTCTTAATTAAAACAAGCAACACGTCTTGAATAAAGTCGTCTATCATATTTTTTGAGCTTAAGACAGCAAAAGCTCATTCGATACCTCGAACTTAAGTCACAGACCTACTTCCGGCAATAAATAATGGAATAATTTTTATCTGTTAATCAGCAACGACCATAAACAAGTCCTTTTCGTTGTTCTACTGACGCAATCGTTGTCTCACATCACCGCCCAAAAAATCGTATCAATTTTGTTTTCAAATACATAAAACACAAATCCTACACACCATTTCTGTCACCACAGTAAGGCAAGTTACAAGCTGGAGGCTGTACCAACTGGTACACGAAATAACTACCACAGTTCCGGAACTTGATGTTGCTCTTGAAATAACAACAGTCTGCAGTCCATCCTGGACTGTTAAGTGGACGTCATTAAGCCATCCTGGAGCATTTTGTACCACATCTATCGATTGGAACACATCGCTCTGGATTCTGATCGCCAATGTCCCATGTCATGTGATACTAGTCGTGTGACACGATTTTGTTTGGACCCCATGTATGGCAAACGTAGCGTGTGACGTTCCTTAAGGAATGCAGTGGGATTCACTTTACAGCGTCACCATAGTGCTGATCTTTTGCAGGACTCTGGCTAAAAGTATTTTAAATTACATTTTGTTTTGAACCGTATCTACTTACAGCAGTATCGGAGCCAACATAGTGGAGGCTTTTGCAGCTCATAGACGTAAAATTCTCCACAATTTTTCACTTTGATACTGTTCTGCCATCTACAGTCGTTTCCCCACCAGAAATAACAAACCGTTCTAATCACTTCACCATTGGCTACGGCAGGGTTGCTACCATTGATCCAGCCTGGGGCATGCGTACCACAGCGATGGGCCCTTTGTGGACGTGTGTTTGGTATCTTATCTCCAGCATCACCAGTGAAACGATACCACCCTGGGATGAGATCATCCCTATCACACTTCACCGAGCATTGATCAGTGTTTCCAACGAGGCGGTCAGAGGAAGTGATAGTCTGGTAATTGCCACTCGTGCATGGATCAGGCGCTGTAGCAAAATAAACCAATTCGATACAATTATTCCCCTTCATATTGTCATTGGTTAATTTAACGTTAGACAAATTATCTTTAATTTGAAAAATATAGCCGACTTCCTGGAATCCTCAAGGGGGCGAAATGCACATGCGCACGCGAATTTGCGAGGATATGCGTCTCCTAGAAATTTCACGCGCACGTGTGTATTTTGCCCGCCCATCAATCCATCGCCGAAATTAGAAACTACTCGAAGTCTACTGGCGTTTTTGGTTTGTTGATCAATGTTATTGCCTTTGATTTGTTTGTAATGCTTATCGTACCTGGGGCGCGTTTCTCGAAAGTCTCCAAACTTTAAGGGCCATTTTTGGGCGTCACAATTCCCTTTGTATCTTAAGAACGTTATTTTTCTTTTTGTTTGTATATAATCAGACTGCGAACACTATAAAAAGGAATTGTAAACCGTGATCCCCTGTAACTGATGAAGGTCGTATGACCGAAACGTTTTAAACCACATTAAATTTTCATTTTTTAGCCACCAGAAGTTGTCCGTCCATTGGCCTTTTTAAACCATTTTTTTACAAATCTACATGCCGTGGTTTGGACTTTGTATCTCTCTGGGATCCTTCTGTTGGCCAAGCATCTTCGTTGGCTCAGGAAGCCCTCTCATACTGCTGCCATATGTATTTAGTAAATTTTCAGCTCCGACTATTGCATTTCTAGCTTTTTGATTGGCTAAAAAACTCCGACTATAAGGCAATAGTCGAAGTTTTACGTCATATTGAAAATAGTGCGCCAAGATGCTCTTTCCGGACGCTTTATAAAATTGTGGAAATAAAAGTCGGCGGCAAAACCCGGTTTGAGAATTTACCAAAACAATTATTCCATTCGTCCTTGTTGGATATGAAGTGATTATAACCAACTCGCGCTACGCGCTCGTTGGTTATTTTATCACTTCATATCCAACTCGGGCTCATGGAATAATTGGCAGTGTTGGCAAAGTAACTCAAGACAAAAATCAGTAATAAGTTGTAAGAGACCATTTTGCAGGTCACAAAACAATTATGTTTTTTGATTCCGAGCATATATACAGCCTTATATTATATATATACAGCCTTATTATATATACAGCCTTATTATACAGCCTTATATACAGCCTTATTATACAGCCTTATATACAGCCTTATATTATATATATACAGCCTGTATTATATATACAGCCTTATTATTATTATAATATATATATATATATATATATATATATATATATATATATATATATATTCACTAAAAATACTCACTGGGCGTGGTCTAATGTCACTTTTAATGGAGTGTCATACAAAAAACGTCATGCAAGGAAACAATAGGACAATGAACACTCTTTCTTTTCTCTCTCAGGCGATCAATACTTAATTTAAACAAAGTTGCAAACTTGTAACGTAACGGTATAGCATACGCCATTTCATAGTTGTCACGTTCAATGTGCAGTTATAACGGAAATGTTGCTAATTAAAAAGTAGCACTATAGACAGTACGACTGTTCAAGTTAAATTAATAGAGCAAAAATTACGGTGACTTGAAAATGTCGGACACGTACGTCTGGTGTTTTGGCATTTCAAAATTTTTGTTTGTAGAGCAAGTCGTTAACTGTCGTACATCTGGAAAGCGTTATCGATGCTAAACGACCGATTATCAGCTTATAGTAGCTTTCTACATGTTATTTCTTTAAAGTGATGATGGATGGCATTTTAAACAATAAAATACCGCATTAAATGGCATGTCGCTTAGTTTCCATTCAAGGGTGGCCGCTTAAAACAGGTAAAAATAGCAAAGATAGACAAACATAGGACTGCTACAGGGTGGTCGCGGCCGCTTAATTAATAGAGGTGACCGCCTAACACAGGTAACAACTACAGCGTTTGCATGAGCGAAAAATCGGGTCTTCGAAAACTGGCCGATTACTAGAGGGTGGCCGCTTAATACAGGACCGTTATATACAGGTTCCGGACTGTATATATGCTCGGAATCAAAAAACATAATTGTTTTGTGACCTGCAAAATGGTCTCTTACAACTTAATACTGATTTTTGTCTTGTCCTTTCGCTGTTGCATTTTGAGTTACTTTCTCAGAAAACCTTGATATAGTTAACAACATAATAGATAGCTTCACCAGACGATAATGTGTTCTTTACTTATTCGTAGGCAATTTATGCTTCTCTGAACCGATGTTTTGCTGAGCCGTGGAATGCACCTTCGCCATTGGCCCTCCAGTCAAAATAGAATAAGAAAGTCGCTCCAGGTTCTTTGATTGCACAAATTGTTGACAATATGAGTTAAAATTGAAAATAAAAATAAAAGAAGAAGCAAGATTACAAGTGATACAACTGTCAGTCAAAGCTCGAAAAAGCATTAGTTGTCGGAGCATGAAATATATTCTTTGTATGTAACTAATGCAAAAGGTGTTAGATTTGTGATTTATTCATCCAAATTCCATTTTTAACTAGCTTTTCCTTAATTAATCGTGGTTTATAACTTGATTCTAAATTCTTGACATTGGTCACATTTCGGAACGATGATGAACAGCTGCAGAGAGACAGACTGCAAACTACATCTCGCCTTGTTATTTTCCTTCCCATGCATATGCAATTCTCAACTTTCTGTATCACAGTAGATACCGCAGAAAATGAAACATGGCAATTGTTTCAGTGTACTTTTATCACAAGAAACTCTGCCTATAACATTTTCTATATAATTATTATTCTATACTTGGTCCTTCACCCTATTTTATCGGCTCCGCGGATGGTGGGAGATTTGTGCAGGTGCGAGTCCCTGAGTCCTGTAATGGTTAACTGCCCTCCCCACAAGTGACTGAACAGGGGGGCCTCACTCCTCCCCCAATCAAACCAATCTTCAGCAGGGAGTGTTATTAGAAGTTTAACGTCGTTTACCGAGGACATGCATGTGGATTAAGAGGCGCTTTTCCCCTTTGATCTTGCTTTCTCCAAACCATTTTCGATAATCAGCAACCCTTATATACTACGACTGACAAAAATGACCTGGAGCACGGGTTTATTTTAAACACTGGCTGACTTTTGTTTGAATAATGGCTCCAAAGAAGCTTTGGAAAGCAATGCATAACCAGTAATCCTATCTCTTTCCAAAAGACAAGACTGTTCTATAAACCTAAAGTGAGCCAATGAGTTCTTCGCGTGGGAAGAGTAGTGTGGGAGATTATTGTACAAATTAATATCTTTAAAGACCTTGGAAGCAGGGCGCATCGTAATCGCATTGATCCTTCCTCACGTTATACTTCATTCCGGCTGGGCAGTCCATTTCATGAGCGATGTCATTTAAACAGAAAATGTATCCATAGCAATTGTCTGGATTCCTGTAGTTACCATCTGGTTTGCCTTTACAGCGAAAACCAGCTAAAAATCATGAAAAAAAAAAAAACTGTAAAATATGTGTCAATAACCGTCACTTGGGGTATGACGTCTCTCGAAGAGAAAAATCAGTGATATTTTTTTACAGGAGGTAAGCGTTTATAAGTTTTACGTACGAGAAGCCAATTCTCATTGCTAAGATTGCTTACCACTACAAGGGTTAAAGTTTCCAAACATTTCCATTAAAAAAATAAACTTTAAAATTAACTTTGTGGTAGACAATACGAACTAGTCAGGAAAAGGTCATAGGTCACGATAGGCGAAAATGCTTGTCGGAAATGTTGAATTAAACCACTTAAGGAGACCAATCCGGCTGGGCGTGGCCCAGGCCTTTTTAACTCCCAAAAGAGAGCATATTAAATAGGTATGCTTATATTTCTTCGCAAGACCTTCACGGCTATTGATGATGGTGGTTTTTGTCGAGAGCATCCTAAGTGAAACCAAAGTCCGAAATTTACCACCTAAGCGATACGACGAACATCCCCACCCCTTTCAAATGTGAGTCCTCCCGGAGGGTTTTTTCGCCAAGGATAAGGGGGGGGGGGGGGGGGGGCGTGGAAAGGGAGAGGGGTTCCTCAAGCATGTTCAAGTTAAAAAATGCACAGCTTCGTATTGAATATTTGCTGGGATTAACATATACCATCGTCTACGCCTGCGAGAATGCCACACTTTAACAATTTTCAGTTCTGGCAGTAAAGCAGTCCTGACTCCTAATAGTATCCTATAGTTTAGGGGCAGAGCATTTGAGCCAGAAAAACACCTCTTCATCTAAGTGAAAAACACTTCTTCATCTAAGTGAAGTATTTATTTATTTATCCACTTTCACCACAACTGTGGTGGAGGTCGCAAAACAGGGCGAGGCTCCAAATTAAGTGCACCCTTTTACCCTCCCAACCATGATATACCACAGAAGACAGACTACAACACCGGGAACTACATGCCCTACTCTTTGCGACAAGTGTGCGGGTTCTTTTACGTCTCACAGGATTATGAACATTGGAGGGTTGTGAGACGGGACCTCCGGCTTATCGTCCTTATCCGAGAAGACTAGAGATTCTAACCATTTGCAGATGTAATTACAAAGGCAGCACTTTCTCCTCAGTTATTTAAAGACTTTGAGTGTTGGTTCGGCCGGAGATGAACTCACGACCTCCCGCGTGACAGCCCGGTGCTCAACCAACTGAGCCACCTGTGCGCGGTAAACAAAAGTAAGATTAAGAGTAAGAGTTCGTTGTAGCTGTCCCGAGTCTTCTGCTACTCAACAGTGTCTGGAAAAGGCAAAACAGATCCGCAGTCAGGTGGTTGACAAGGAGAGGGCGCTAATCTTCCTTTACATGGACTGTGTTTTCCCGTTTAACGTCAAGTTCCTTGTGTTCTTAGAAGAGTTTAAAGTCTACCTCACGCTACGTTTCGCATCAGCTGTAGTTTTTTGTTTCAAATATCATGCGTCATTTGAGTGTAAGGAAGTTACGTCCATGTTTCAGCAAAATTTTGAGTGCATGGAATGGCATTTTTCGAACTATTGTAGTAGTTTGACTTATACTTATACTATCATGTCAGTTCACGCAATTTTTTAGTAGCTTTCAATTCAGGCATGAAACAACAAGCATTCTTGCAAGTTACATTATTCTCCCAAAAAGCGGGCCCCTCTCACAGGTTCAAAATGTAATCTCGTCCCCATGGTGTCTACTGTAAAATGGATTTATTTTATTTCTTCTGGAATGGGACAAAAAAGAACTAAATACTACTCTAAACAGCAATATTCCTTGAGGTAACAAATGGGGCATACCTTTAACCGGCTCTGCAAATACCAAAAGTACAATGCATATGATCGAGCCAACACAAATTGTACCAAACATCATCTTGTCCTCTATTAGTCACCAGTAAGTACCTGTGAGTTTTGAAATAAGAAAACCTCAGCAAACTGTAGGTTTTAACGATAATTATCGAATTAGTGTAATCTGTGCTGAAAGCACCTATGTCAAATAGAAAATGAAATAGTAAGTTAAATAACCAGACTCACAATGTCAGTATGAGGCAACTGCTTTTGGGACACGAATCATTTGATATGCTTACTTTGCAACACTTATTCCTGCCCGCATTTAAAGGCTGGTTTGCAGGTACGACGCAAGCATAAGCATAAGAAGCATACGGAGGTGCATTATGCGTATGGTGCTTGTGCTTTTACTTGTGTCGCACCAGCCCTTAAACCTTAACACCAGTGATCACATGCAACTGAGCTTTCCGAGCCTATCTAGATCTACTTGCAGAAAACATTGACCACTGTGGCTGATTTGGTGGTTACCTATTGGCAATATTTCGTTTTCAAAGGATAACAACGAAACGAATAGCAAAACGGATCGTTCATTAAAAAATTACCTCAGATTATTCTTCCTGTCGTTATAATGGCTTTGCCGTTTAAGTTCTTTAATAAGTTGGTTCTTTAGGTTTCTTCAGTTAATTCAAAGAAAGGCCTCGTGGTAGGCTCGATTTCCGCCGTTCACTCGCCGGTTCGGGGGTATCTTCCCCGAGAAGAGACGGCTGGACGCGTGGGCTAGAGATTGTGCCTGTGACGTTAATTCAAAATACGTGGCGCTTCTTCAAGCGTTTACTCGGAATGCCATGTGACGCAGAAGTAAAGTCTCTGTTAAGAGCCCAGAAAGGCTCATCAGGCCGGAGATTATCACCGGTTTCTGTAGCATGAAACGACTAGGAGTATTTCTACTCCCCCCTGGATGGGATGCTAGCCCATCGGCTAGCCCATCGCATGGTTACCCCCAGCATTTTTGCTGGTACCCATTTATACACCTGGGTGGAGAGAGGCACCGTGAGAGTAAGGTGTAGAAGTAAAGTGGTTCATTTTGGAAAAGGTAGTTTTTAGTTTGAGTGATATTCAAATTTTCCAAGTACGGAAAATAACAAGTAAAGTAATGTACCGGTGAACATCGCTTAAATTAATGTTTACAAACCAGTCTCTCCGTGAGCGTAAATTGGGTTGCCTTTGTAGATTTTTGTCGTCCTCAAATTTTCATACTTGGGGAGGGAAGGGCAGGGGGACAGGTCGCACTAGAACAAATTCTCTTTATTTTACCAATAATTGTATGAATGTTAAACGTTTTTCCATTGCGACCCCTTCAGGCAAACTTTGAAAAAAAATTGCAGGCTGACTAAAAGATCAGAGATACCGAAGTGTAGAGGGGGGTGGGAAGTATTTTCCATGACAATCATCGACTAACAGTGGGCTCTGATCATCCTTCGTCGTCGTATACGCCTTCTTCGTTCTGCAAAGCGCACAATAATTTCTTGCCGTCGCAGCTAGATTTTGGGTTTGATGTTGAAAATTTAGGTTCAAGATTAAATAAAGCGAAAGTGCAGAGAGAACTGCAATTTGTTCGGGTCGCACGTTTACGTTTTCTGTGGGGTTCAACGAAACCAAAACATGTCATAATTGTTTACACAAGCGTTTTCACAATGTTTACACAAGAATTCAGGCTTGTCATGTAGCAATATGTGCGACCGGAACACAAACCAAAGCAAAATTGGCCAATTTTGGGGGTAAAATTAGACCAATCGAATCCCGAGAAAGCTCCAGAGCTGCTCAGCCCGGAGACGAAACACTATTTTTAAGATATCTTCTTGTTTGTAAATAATTGCATAAATTAAATTGGTCAAGAACATAAAAATTCACCTAAATGCGCAGTAGGTAAGCTCAAAGAAATATTGTTGGCTTCATTTGATTTAATTTAATTTAATTTATTAACTTTGCCAGTCAAACTGACAGAGCGCCACCACGGTTTGCGCCAATTACTGTGGCCCCTGAAGGTGTTCGATTCTTTCAATGAGTTTGTTAAACGTATGTCCAACCAGACAAAATTACCACGGAATTTGCCATTTGGTTTCAGTGTTGTACATAACATCTCAGTTAGCAAAATATCCAGAAATGCAGATCACTGCTCGACGGTCGACCGAAAAATGCAGCTGTTGTCGAAGTCCATCATTCGTGTTTTTGAAGATTCCACATGTTCATTTTTTCCCCGCTTGTGTTGTTTATCGAATTGTCGTTCCATTCTTGAGCTCCATAAGGGTATATTTTGTTAAAGATCCACTAAAGCGTTACATCGACTTCGACGTCACTGCAAGTTAATTATATATTCTACTGTGTCCACTGGATAATATCTACGCATTAATTTTCTACTACACCCTAAACCCTACCAAAAATGCGCGCCTCTAGGCACAAGGCAATACTTAACAGGGAAGTGACAGGAAAGACCCCATTGCACAACTTTTTCGATACCCGACACAGGACAAAAAAAAGGACCCAGTAATAAATTTTTGCCTGCTCGATTTGGGCAGCCTAGTCTCTGATTGGTGGAGATGAACAATGGCTTACTGTGGTTTCGGGAGTGAGCACTGGCTCATTTCCCGAAACAGCGGCAGGTAATCGATCCTAGTCCCTTGGCTGTGGTTGCATGAGGAAATAAAGCACGATCTTAAGGACGTTCGCGCCCATTGCTACTGCGCATTTTTTCGCGCATGTCAAGCACATGTCATTCATCGCAGACCACGCAGGTAAACACGATGCTAAAGGCGCAAATATTTTCCACAAGAATAGAACGCGAAAGTATGTGGCATCATGGGATAGCTGTGGACCCAGGTCTTCTCGGAAATGTCACGCAATGGCGTGACAGTGCGAATAAACAATCGCTTTGCGAACTTCGCAGCGATTTTACTCTCTTGAATGCTCGGTGACCCCCATTTTTCTTTCCGTAGATCACTTCCTATCTTGATTTTGTCCATTTTAACACAAAACAAAAAAAATCTGTACGTGAGAAGTTACAAATATTTGGCCTTTTATGCTCTCGTGCGACCGAAGTTTTCTTTCTTAGACTAATATGTCTCGTTTTTCAAGGTCTATTTCACCTCAGAAAAAGACAACAGCTGCAAAGGTTAATTTAGTTATATTAGTTATGTTGAACTGAGTACGTTTACCTGATCTAAATTTCACTAATGTAGTTTTTTTATTGCTGACAGTTGTAAGCCAAGATCGTCTTAAAGTAACGCAATCTTCTAAAAATGCACCTCATGATCTCGAAAACGAGCACGGTGACCCCCCATTTTTTTTGCCTTTTTGGCAAAAGTAGGTCATTACCTTTCTGCGTGGCAAGTTTTTAAAAAATCTGTACGTGGGAACGTTTTGGGCGCGAACGTCCTTAAGTAAACGAACAGCCTTGGTTGGTTTGTATAAGGTGTGGTCGACCGGGGTTTGATACCGCATGAGGTCTCGTTTTACGTTGTTTCACATGTCAGAAAAAGTATCACGTCACTGACGGGCATTTATTATCTTAAAGATCTTGCCCGGCTGCTGAGCATATAGTCACAGCGAAAAATGTAATAACGACAATTTACACGAAGTTGTTGAGATATAAATAGTCAAATGAATGTACAAGCTTGTGACTTAGGAATAACCTTATTTAACTTTCGAAAGAAAAACATATGACATTTCTGTTTTCGGAAAATGAAAACAGATGGCTTGAAAGTTTACACATTGAGTTTTTAAAGGAAACTGGCGGCTTTTGCTGTAATATTGATTGAATTTTAACGTCCACTTTGCGACCTTTATTCCCTGGTTGTCGAAGTCCATTTCTCGTCGGAGTAAAATGCCAGATATTTGTTTTCACCGCCTGTCTTGTTTATCCAATTGACATTCCATTCTTGAACTCCATAAGGGTATATGTTGTTTAAAGATCCACTATGTCTTCGACGCCATTGCAGATTAATTAAATAATCTACTGTGTTCACCGGATACAACCTTCGCATTTCTACTACCCCTTGAAACCTGCCAAAAATACGCGCAGAAGACTCTTACTTAGCAGGGGAGTGACAGAAAATTTGATATATTGTGCAACTTTTCCATTTTCTTGACAAAGAAAAAGACATTAATAAAACGGAGAATTTTCATTCACTCGACCCAGGCTCCGTGTTATATAATGGCTTGCATTTATAAAATCGAGCTAAATTTGTCCAACATCAGGGATCCGCTGCAATTTGGCACGTGGCTTAAATAGCCGTATTTTTCAGCATCGTGCAATGGAAACGAGCACGGTGACCCCCCTTCCCAATTTTTCTAGCTTTTTTTGACTGATCGCCTTCACGTCATAAAACAATGTGCGACGTTTCATTGGAAATCAATGACAAGTTCTATTTTAGCGAATCACGTTGAGTGTTTCATCATCATTTTTTTGTGACTTGATAATTTTTCCATAATTCGCAAAGTTGCAAATGTTTCCTCCAACATAAAGTCCGCATGAAATTGAAGACAAAGAGTTGACTCAAAGAGTTACCCTTGTTGGTAGTGCAACCAAACTCTAGTTTACAAGCTACGTAGATAAGCTGTTAGTAAACTATCAAAGCTGGTAGGTAGGTAGGTAGGTAGAGTCTGCATACGAGCCAAGTGGCCCATCAGGCCGGAGCTTAACCCGGTTTCCATGGCATGAAGCGACTAGGAGTATTTCTACTTCCCCCAGTCTATCGCAGGGGTTACCCCAGCATTTTGCCGCTACCCATTTATACACCTGGGTGGAGAGAGACACCGTGGAGTGTCTTGCCCAAGAACACAACACGATGTCCCCGGCCAGGATTCGAACCTGGACCATTCGCTCCTGAGTCGAGCACACTAACCATGAGGCCACCGCGCCTCCCACGCCTATCAACTATCAAAGCTGTGTAAGGCAAAAACTGAGCTCCAGGTAATGTTAAATTTGAGTGAATAGATCCGAATGTTGATCAATTTGCAAGTAATTTCCGTAACCGTGACCTGTGAAGATCTCTCACATCGTCGACACCGTGAATTTCGAGATTGAGGATTAAAAAATATGTATAATTTCGAATTCGGAGGTTTTCATCAGCTTGAATGCTGATTGCACAAAATTCTCTTACCTTCAAGTTGGATGATCCGTTGCTCTGCCGATTAGTAAGTGATAGGATCCTCTCAATTAATCAGGCTTTTACAGGGTTTCAAGTATTCTCTGAAACCATTGACCCTATGCCACTGCACATGTCTCACTTAACAATTAAGCTGCCTTACATTGCTTTTCTGGCTGCAATGTTAGTTGACCTGTCCCAAATTGGGAAGTTATAAGATCCAGAACTTTGGCAGGCATTTGCTAGATTGACACACCGCCAAAAGCAAGTTAATGAAACAAATAATAATAACTTCTCTTCGATTTTCCAGCGGCACGAATGGGTGTTTGTTTGTTTTGTTTTTTCAGATTTTTTATCCGATTTGATTTTCCTTCAGTTCTTCTTCCTATTTTGGGGATGGTTGAGGTTGGGCAATTATAAGTGTCAGCCGCGAGCACATCTTACGACGATACTCCTCCCATTTGGCAAATATTAGCCCATGCATTGACTTATGCTCCATGCATGGCCACGCACTGGCAATGAATTAGTTCGATTACGGTTTTGAACACTCTGTTTTGGTGGTTTTATCAGCAGTTTTCGTTTCTCGGTGACTCTTTGTGCGATTTGCGTATGGTTAGAGTCCCCAATGCCTCTTCATCAAATGAAAGCGTTATAACAAAAAAAGCAAAAGAAAAGAAAAGAAAGAACAATTATCAAACTTCTCTGCAAAGCTGGCGCTCCACTCGGTGGCGTTAGCTGCTGTTGCGGGGTTGTTTCTGTTGCAATTTTAAAACACGAAGAAATTTGTGCTTTCGTAATAGACCACGTTCGATATATGTTAAAATTCAGCTTAAAACAATAAACATGATCTTGAGATTGAGGGGAAGAAAATGAGAATTTGTATGAGTTTGCTTCTCGAAATCTCATGGTGATGTCTTTTGAATGATTTTTAATATATCGAGATTGGATTGTTGCTAAACGTGTCTCAATTAATTCACTTGCATTGTCTTATAACGTCATGGACGATCACTTCAAATTAGCTATTAACGAGATGGCACAATATCTCGAACTCAAAGAATCTTTGCAATCTAAATTTCAAAAGCAGCAAATGTCTGCCCCTGGCTGAGCTTAAATTTCAAGCAATTGTATGGCAAAATTTAAAATTCCGCTCGGCAAATTCTGGTGCCGGTAGGATCCTCAAATTTTGTCAGTAAAATCCTTTGGTTAGCAACTGAAGTTTGCCATTCTCAAATTTCCCTACATTGACGGTTTTCTCAAGTTGTTTTAACGCAGATTCCCATATGAACACTGTTCTTTCGGACACGTTGGTGTACCCGTCAATATGGCTTCCAAAACCGTGATAAGGCGTATTTGAAATGATTAATGTTGATGAATTTGCTTGAACTGATTTAGGTAACCGTGACCTATGAAGATCTCTCATATCGTCGACGCCGAGAATTTCGACAGGGAGGATTAAAAAAAAATAGATAATTTTGAAATGCGGACGTTTTCATCAGTTTGAATGCTGATTCGTCATCTAGATTGCACAGACTTCCCCTACCTTCAGTGAGAAAAACTTGGATTGATTCCTCAGCCTTGGATGATTCGCTCTGGTGATGGGCAAAATGATGGCATCCTCCCAATTAATCAGGCTTTTATAGGGTTTTAGGTATTGTCTAAAACTTGGCTTATTTTTAAGGAGTCTGGTACTCTGTTTTAAGCCTACCTCAGATTGAGCGGTTGATTGATTTGATTGTCAATTTTTAAAATTGTAAATCTGAAACTTGATTAAATTAATTAAACCACTGACCCCATGACACTGTTTGTGTCTCACTTTACAATAATAAAGATACCGCCCATTGCTTTGTCTCCAGCCGGCTGCAATGTCCAAAATGGCAAGTTATGAGATCCCAGAACTTTGGCACACATTTGGCAGATTGTTACACCACCAAAGAGCAAGAAAATAAAAATACTTGCCTTGGATTTTCTAGTGTACGAATGGGCGTTTGTTTCTCTGGTTTTAATTCAATATTTATCCAGGGGCATCCAATTTAGCAGAGCTTGTGTAAATGGGGCACTGACGCAAAACAAAAAAACAAAGACATTAAAACTGTACATCAAAAACTAGACAATTAAGTTATCAAGGCCACATGTACCGCAGGCGTTAGTGTTTAAGATAGTTAGAAGTTCTCTCGATACTTAGCAGTTTTTGCGAAGGGAGGGCACAGCAAATCACGGCTTCTGGTGTGCGCGTGCCTAAGCTGTGAAAGTAAGTACCAAGACGCTATTCCGTGAACATTTATGGACTAAATTGCATTTGAGATGATTTGTTCGTGCTTTTAGGTTGGGCCAGCCAGCCAAGTGTAGATTCAGTAACTCCTTAGCCCCGATAGACCGACCTTCAATAATACTGCGGCACATCTATTTTGCTAATCTAGGTAAGCTTTGCTCCAAGCTCCACAACTTTCCCAGACAGGCGAACAGTAATCGAACAATGGCAAGACTATAGTACTGTAGAGCATTTGGCAAGTTGGCTTGGAGAGAACCATACGCACTTGACGCAGAACACCCAATCTGGACGAGATATTGTCACCAATA
This sequence comes from Montipora capricornis, assembly GCF_036669925.1. Taxonomy (NCBI): domain Eukaryota; kingdom Metazoa; phylum Cnidaria; class Anthozoa; order Scleractinia; family Acroporidae; genus Montipora; species Montipora capricornis. The sequence goes on along the minus strand of NC_090883.1, from coordinate 21,517,271 downwards.
TATTCTATGTGGTCCTTCCAAGATAGAGTGTTGTCTAGGAGGACCCCAAGATATTAGAACCTGTTAACCCTTTCTAAACGCGTTACTGATTTCTATAACTAGATCGTCAGTCTGCGGTCCTCTGATGGGCACCAACAAGCATGATCTCGTTTTTCAAGATCAAGTATTAGAAAATTAGCGTGGAGCCAGCTTAGGACATTAGTTAGGCCACTAGTTAATTGATTTTCGTCGCCGTCGTCGTTGCTTAAGTTCCCCAGGCCAGTGGTATTTTGGGACTGCGTTGACTGAGTTCGTTACTGTATGAAATTCGAGTTATGACCATTCTATTTCACAGATAACCTTGCTCAAAATTTTCTGCGTCGCCTAATATGTCAAGTAGCCTAAAAATGTCAGTTTTTTCCCCACATGTAGGGAACAAGTTCCTGAAGCTCAGATCAAGCTCAGTGAAGAGAGTGGCCCCTATGCCCCGAGAACACGCATTGGTTGGGTTGTCATGGGCCCTCAGCTTCATCAGATGGTCGAAGAATTTTACAATCATGAGTATCAGTCGGATTCAAAAGTCGATGACAAGACGGACATCTCATAAAATGAATAGGGCATGCGATACATGTAAAAAGCCAAAGAAACCGTGAAGTTAGAAAATGGTCATTACCAAAATATTTTTATTATCTGTCAAAATTCGTAACGTCTTGCTTCTTAGTAATAAGATGCAGCCCCTTCACCCAAACAATAAGTTCAACAGCCTAATTGACATGTCGGCATATTCTGCACCGTGCTGATACATTAATGATGAATCACTAATCCCTTTCGTCTACAACGAGCACTTCAAGCATTTAACAATTATGAAGGAAGTTTGAGCGAAACGTCGTGATTTGTCAATGGCGGAGCAGGGTTTGGAACGTTACCAACCATATCAAGCCCCCCATATCAAGCCCCCCATATCAGGGCCCCCATATCAAGCCCCCAACCATATCAAGCCCCCCATATCAAGCCCCCCATATCAGGCCCCCCATATCAAGCCCCCAACCATATCAAGCCCCCCATATCAAGCCCCCTACCATATCAAGCCCCCCATATCAGGCCATGACATGACACACCATATCAGGCCCCGACCAACCATATCAAGCCCCTGATATTCTATCGTCAATATGACTTCATGACACACCATATCAGGCCCCGACCAACCATATCAAGCCCCTGATATCCTATCGTCAATATGACTTAATGACACACCATATCAGGCCCCTGATATTCTATCGTCAATATGACTTCATGACACACCATATCAGGCCCCGACCAACCATATCAAGCCCCTGATATTCTATCGTCAATACGACTTCATGACACACCATATCAGGCCCCGACCAACCATATCAAGCCCCTGATATTCTATCGTCAATATGACTTCATGACACACCATATCAGGCCCCGACCAACCATATCAAGCCCCTGATATTCTATCGTCAATACGACTTCATGACACACCATATCAGGCCCCGACCAACCATATCAAGCCCCTGATATTCTATCGCCAATATGACTTCATGACACACCATATCAGGCCCCGACCAACCATATCAAGCCCCTGATATTCTATCGTCAATATGACTTCATGACACACCATATCAGGCCCCGACCAACCATATCAAGCCCCTGATATTCTATCGTCAATATGACTTCATGACACACCATATCAGGCCCCGACCAACCATATCAAGCCCCTGATATTCTATCGTCAATATCACTTCATGACACACCATATCAGGCCCCGACCAACCATATCAAGCCCCTGATATTCTATCGTCAATACAACTTCATGACACACCATATCAGGCCCCGACCAACCATATCAAGCCCCTGATATTCTATCGTCAATACCACTTCATGACACACCATATCAGGCCCCGACCAACCATATCAAGCCGCTGATATTGTATCGTCAATATGACTTCATGACACACCATATCAGGCCCCGACCAACCATATCAAGCCCCGACCAACCATATCAAGCCGCTCATATTCTATCGTCAATACGACTTCATGACACACCATATCAGGCCCCGACCAACCATATCAAGCCCCTGATATTCTATCGTCAATACGACTTCATGACACACCATATCAGGCCCCGACCAACCATATCAAGCCCCTGATATTCTATCGTCAATATGACTTCATGACACACCATATCAGGCCCCGACCAACCATATCAAGCCCCTGATATTCTATCGTCAATACGACTTCATGACACACCATATCAGGCCCCGACCAACCATATCAAGCCCCTGATATTCTATCGTCAATATGACTTCATGACACACCATATCAGGCCCCGACCAACCATATCAAGCCCCTGATATTCTATCGTCAATATGACTTAATGACACACCATATCAGCAAGCCCCTGATATTCTATCGTCAATATGACTTCATGACACACCATATCAGGCCCCGACCAACCATATCAAGCCCCTGATATTCTATCGTCAATATCACTTCATGACACACCATATCAGGCCCCGACCAACCATATCAAGCCCCTGATATTCTATCGTCAATACAACTTCATGACACACCATATCAGGCCCCGACCAACCATATCAAGCCCCTGATATTCTATCGTCAATACCACTTCATGACACACCATATCAGGCCCCGACCAACCATATCAAGCCGCTGATATTGTATCGTCAATATGACTTCATGACACACCATATCAGGCCCCGACCAACCATATCAAGTCCCTGACCAACCATATCAAATATTCTATCGTCAATACGACTTCATGACACACCATATCAGGCCCCGACCAACCATATCAAGCCCCTGATATTCTATCGTCAATACGACTTCATGACACACCATATCAGGCCCCGTCCAACCATATCAAGCCCCTGATATTCTATCGTCAATACAACTTCATGACACACCATATCAGGCCCCGGCCAACCATATCAAGCCCCTGACATTCGATCGTCAATATGACTTTATGACACACCATATCAGATCCTGACGTACAATATCAAGCCCCTGTAATTAGATCGTCACCTTAAGGCTCTGACACAGCATATCAAATCCCTGTTATAAGATCCTCATTTATAAAGACATGACAGACCATATCAGGCCCCGACCTACGAACCCCCAGTATGGATGAGATTGTCAACAACAAGCCATGACCCACCATATAAGGCACTTAAGCTAATTTACGATATAATATTTCAAAAATTCGGGTTGGCTGAGTTCTTCAGCGAAAGTTTATTTCTTTATTTATTTTCTTTGTATTCTGTCCATTCATCGCGACATGGTTTCTTTACTTTAAGTGCCCGGCGGCTTGGAGCACTTGACAGAGGTGTAAATACTTACAACCGGCTGCGGGAATGAATCGAAAGCCAAATTTTTCTGCGCAAGAAAATGTGGTAAGAACTGAACAACGAACTGAATGCAGTTACGTGAAATCCGTAGCGTGACTTAATGACAGCCTCAGAGAGTCGCTTTTGCAAACTTAAATTTCCTTTACCAGTTCTTTTGTGCCTCGGTTGCACACCACCACAAGGCAAATGGACCGCCACGTTGTTTCTCTGATTGTGCAACACGTCCTTTAAAGCAGTTGTTAGCAAGTTAACTAGCTAGGCTCCTAGACTGTACCACGATACTTAAAACTAACCGGCGTTTGCGCCACCCGTGGTTAATTTCGAACTATTGATAGGGGCTTTTATCAATGACATTTGTTAAGACTTGATAATTCGAGCAATCGGGGCCGCATCTACGAGATTTCAGGTCCACTGAAATCTACCATGTGAAATTGTAAATTCACGTGGCTTACAGCAGGTTTTATCCCCTACTTTAGTTCTCTACAAAACTGGGTTTCCCTTCACGGCAACAACAACAACAACAAATAATATAATTTCCTTCAACACCTTTTTTACAAAAAGCCAATTGCAGATGTTGTCGTGTGTAAAAGTCAAACTTGCTCAGAGTTATCAACATGTAAACTTTTTGGTTTCAAATCTAAAAAACAAAAGGTTTGCGGCAAATCCGCCTCCTCCGAGATTTTCAAGGTTTGTAGTGTCACAATTTGACCTTACGAGTTATCTAAGCTAATCGAAAGGGTAACCGCTTTGTGTGCGATGCATTTTTTATACACCAGGCACGATTTACGGACAGGTTTTAAGCGTAAGGGCTATCTGTAAGGTCCGACCTTACAGGCTATATGAAACACTTTCAAATATGGCCGTCGACTTGTAACGAATTTGGTATTGTTCGCCGTTACCATGGCAACGAATAGAATAATATTTTTAGCTAACCTATTATGCTTTTTGCCTTTTAGTGGGAGAGTTGAAAGATAAAGATCATATCATGTCAAAACACATTTAAGAAACACGTTTGGTTTTCAGTAGGTTCCAATTCTCCACACTGGTGAAATCTTACATACATGCGTATCTTTAAAAGCGAGCTATACAGGATTTTGCAAATAACCATAATGATGACCTTTGTGAGCTTAAATTACTAATCTGTTTTCTACAGTGTTTGGTGTTTCCCATTTCGATTTCGCAAGAACCACTTTTCTAGGCGTGCACCAGTCATGCAAGATTGTAAATTATCGTAGCCGCTCTTACTCTTAGGTGTTGCGTTAAAAAAAAAAAAAAATGGAAAATTAGTAACCGCGGAAGTCAACTTTAATTAGCATTTTTTTGCACTCTCCATACCTGGGACAATCCACATTGCAAAGGGATTTATAAATTAAGGGGTTCATTTCATCAGTTATGGATGTAATTTTTTTACGACTCAAGTTATCTGAAAGGCATTGGTGTCATTCGCGGTCAATGACGAATGTATAAAAAGCTGCAAGCACAATGGGGAACTTTCGATTGAAGTGTGATCACAGAATAATCACTAGTACACTAGTTCGTGATACGTTCAAGCTCAATAAACATGCCTTTATTTCGCAAAGCTGTCACCGGCTGGTGCAAGTAATATAATGCAGATTCTAATCACTTATATCAATTACGCACAGGACTTTATCGGTGTGTACTAAATTAGTAAATGTACTGGATAAAATCGATTTCACCATTCCAGCTGATCGTTCGCTGCCGATATATACATGATGTCAGGCTACAATAGTACATTCACTAGTCTCAGGAAGGGTTAGGGACAAGGGTTAATTTCTCATCCCGACAACCTTTTTTATGATGACCGTTAAGTTTTGCTTATCCGTTAGGGCTAACTGTGCCTCCATTACATTGATAGTCGACATTATTTATTGGAACACTGATTGCACGAGAACGTCTGAAATACAACGACACTTCGCAAAAAATTTGAAGAAAAGTTCACATTGGTTAGTAGAGTGAATATGTTTGTATTGGAGGCAAAAAGTTAACTGGTACTCTTGCTTTCTTTTCTTAGCTGTTGAATCTGTCCATATTATCAAATTACGTGCAGTTATTTGGATGTCGGAGATAGCACGTCCGCGATCAAAGTTTTCTTTACAAAATTCAACGCCACAAGATCTAAATGATTTTAAGCATCTGTAAACTACACCACCTGCCGAAATAAATCTTTATCTCAGATAAAGGACAACTGCCCGTCTCCTTGCATCGCATCCTACAGATAATGCAAACGATTTTTTTTTTCATGTGGCCCATTGGATGCCGGTGACTCATTCACAGAGCCAAACGTTATACACAGAGGATTTTGGATCGCTGTGGGTCTCACAAGCAGAAACATGAGCCAAAACATTGTGTCGTTGGACAAAGTGCAGATGACGGTCATCCTGGGTACTGCTCACATTATTGTGCTCAACGATGCGGTGCATATGTTGATCCCGTCGACAATTGGCAAGAATAGACCTTTACAGCTTCGTTTTTTTCCCAATAGTAATGTTGCAAATAAATTGTAAAAGAAAGCAGTTGACATCTCTTCTCGTTTGTCCTATCGGTCGTTGTAAAACATCGAAGGCGGGACAGAACGTCTTCCATATGTGTGAAACTGTAAGACCACTCATTTTGTACTTAAATCCTATATCTCTAAAACGTAGAACTCTGTTGAAACATCTCCCCCTCCGTTCAAACATCAGTGACCACATATCATTTCCACACGGTGGAAAGTTCTTCGTACATGTACACAACTCATGCCGCGGTCTCTTTCTTTATTTTCCCACGGCTTCGCTCGCATCAAGAATGACACGTCACACATCGGGGCGCTCCAAATGGTCACGTGAGCAAGTCGAAAATTTTGTTCGGGGTGCAAACAGTTTAGTGATTTAGCAAGAAATGTAACTTATGCTTTTATCAGGGGCACCCAACGAGAATATTGTTCAAAACCACTTAAACATGAATGTTAAAGGTATTTTAGTATTTAAAAGGTAGATATCGGCATATTTTTTATCCCTTCAAAATTTTTCATCTGTTCGGATTTCCTAGCTGAAAGTCTAGTGATTCGAAAATTATAGGGATCAAAACTTACCTTGTCGAAAATTTCAGCCAGAAAAGAGATCCCGAAAATTCTAGGTGTCCATTTTAGGGTAAAAGTCCGTTTAAAATAGGCGATTATACCATTTTTTTCTATGTTGGAAAATACTAGGACAGGCGGGCAAGCAAGAAATTTTACAACAACGGTTCCGAAAATTGTAGATCTCAAATCGCCTTCCGAACAGATATTTTCCGAAATTGACGTTGGGTGCCCCTGTTTTATGATAAATTTAGTATCATCTGCAAGGAGCACCTTTGCAGTCTCAACAAACGCAACCAATTAGGATCACAGATAGTGTTCAGAAACTTTACATAATCTAACGCAGTAATAAACACCATAGCAACCCTACATTTACATAACACGGCCAGCATTTAAATTTACTGGTCAGTCGTTGTAAATTTCCTGAAGAATGTGGTCATTCGTCAATCATGAAGTTCTGAACTGAAGTTGAGCGCCTTTTGAAAATCCGTCCACTACAACAGTAAACAGACTACAAGTACGCAAAATAAAATCTTGTGTCCCAGTGAGTTGCTAAGCAAGATAAAGACTAGGACCTCTGTCTTTATAAGCGTCCCACATGCCAATTGTGACTCAGAAATAACGCATGATGGATGACGAATTGCTTGCAGCGTTTGCCTTGTGGTCACCAAAATCGGATAATAAAGAATTGCGTAATTACCTCCTGTCGTTCTCTAAATCGGTATTAGTATTAAATGTGCAGTCGTCTGTACTTTAAGTCTCATCGGTAACAATGCGAAAGGTTAAAACGTTACATTTTGTGTGTATTGTTTCCAGAATGCAATTTCCTGTAGCGAAATTTAATAATATGCATCTTGTCACATGTAGCATCTTCAGACGTGACAACCGTTAACTACGGAGCAGAGGTCACGTCGAGCGAAGTTGCGAGGCGATATCTGATATGATGATAAAAAATAAAACACAGCCGCTTTGGGATTAAGAATTTATTTTCATTTTGTTGATCATCGAACTGTTCGTGACTTTTACTGACCGTACGGAGGCCAAAAAGTGTTAAATATGACTGAGAAATCCTGCTGTTTGCTGGGGCCTGATATGGTTGGTCGGGGCTTGATATGGTTGGTCGGGGCTTGATATGGGGGGTGTAATATGGTTGGTAACGTTCCAGCCTTATATGCAATGGCGAGCAGATCAATTACCGGTACTTGCCGAAGCCGAAGGCTGACACAAATAATTGATCTACGAGAGTGACAAATCACGATGTTTTGTGATAACCGAGTTCACTGATAACTGTTTTATCATTAGTTTGTTTTTCAGAAATTCCCAACAATTAAATCACTTTCGGAAAGCTCAGGAAAGCAAACTGCCATTTTCGCACAAGAACGTGATTTCAATTACGCATGAGCAGAATATTATTTACAGGAAAACACTTATTTGTAGGCAGTTATTTGCAGGTCATGTGGTTGGCTCTCGGCCAATGAAAAGGAAGGAAAAATACATCGAATGAGAAATACATTTTTTTCATTCATCGGCTCCTTTCACGGGAACAAATTTTGACGGGAACAACTTTCACGTGGACAAATTGTTCGTAGAGCACTGCACTATGGATCAACAAATCACTTCTGTCTGCAAATCTGCATTTTTTCACATAAGTAACATTAGGAAAATCAGGAAATGCATATCTCAACATGCTGCTGAAATCATTGTCCACTCATTATTTACGTCCAGACTTGATAACTGTAATGCTTTACTTTGCGGTGTTCCTAAGAATCTCACTGCAAGACTTCAACGCATCCAGAATTGTGCAGCGCGCCTGATAGTTGGATCGAGTAAGCAT
>NC_090883.1:21483990-21501490 GCF_036669925.1 Montipora capricornis | reverse complement strand
AGTTTCGATCTAAGCGAACTATTGAAAGGACATCATTGATTAAGTTAAGCTTCGATTCGTTTGTGAGGTGTATCTATTTTTGAGAAAGTGTCAGATCTAGAGGCTTTTGCGAGTTTAAGTGCTCTGTTGATGACAATGATCCTGCATTCTGTTGAAGAGTTGAATATAAAATGATCGATCGCATGTTCGAATAGCGATTTTTAAGTAACTGACTAGACGAAGTGTTGACCTAAAATAGTAGAGACCCGGGTTTACTGAAAAAAAACTTAGATTTACCTGAACAATTTGGCTGACACCAAACTTTACTGCCGGTGCATGCAATTCGAAATTAGGATTTTTCCTTAAATTTAAACACCTTACTCATTTTTTGTTGATGCATCGATAATTTGCTTGATATGTGAGACCACTTGGTTATAAGATTTCCTGTGGCTGGCTGAAGATGCAGGCTTAATGTGTAAGTGAGTTTGCGTCAGTTGGAGTAATTGCCATTGTAGCTGTTCTCTTTCGCTTAGTTACCTCCGAGTGCTTCTACTAAGGTTTTTTTTTCTTTGAGGACTTCTTTTACCTATGTAATGCAAGAACGAGTGAGCATTGTTTGGAATCTCCTTTGTAAACGTCGCATTTATTAGTCTGAGTTATTTATTTATCATGTTTATGGAAAGTTTCATCAAACATCAAAGAATGCAAAATTAATCCTAGTTTAAAGACGGTGCGATATTCGTTTTTCAAGAGTTTAAAAAACTGTCTTTATGATTAATTAGTTCACATTTTTGCCATAATAACAGAGCAAAAATTAGCGCCGAGTACGAACTGAGAGGCAACGCCTTAGAGATTCCTTGGGAAGAATTGGCTTTGTCGATTAGATCATTCGCCAGTTATTTCCTTTCTAAATGCAAAGGTAACAGTGTTATCAATTAGTCGATCTCGTCTGCCATAAGCATATAGAAAATGAATTCACTGTTCTTTTAAAAGCGTACGGATAGCTTTGTTCACCTTTAATATCCTGCCTGCCTGTTATTTTTTATCCGCATGTTAGACAATAAGATGACGTTTATTATTGAGTTTGTACTTTAGAGTTTCGCCTTTCACTGGTCCATTGGAACTGTAAAAGAACACCAACAATGCACCATTTTTTTAAAGGAAATATAGTGTATTAATTTTGTAACAGTACAAATAATGCCATTGTTACGTTTAATGGTAATGTAGTTACTTACTGAGAGACAAATATCTTTATGAATCTTGTATCATACAAGTTACATTGCCAAAGGAATGATTAAAGAATATCACTGTTGTTTCATTATGAAAAGTTTGTTTGTTTGAAGTAGGCTTTAAGCCTCAGTATGAACAGCATCTCACACATTAGGCAGTACAATATGAGTACTCTTATTCTGTATATATTAGCTCCTTTCATTCCACTCAACTTTATGTAGTAGATAAAATATGAGCGGGAGATCTGTATGGGCGTTTACAATGGCGAGCCGATAGGCGAGCCATTGTAAACGTCCATACAGATCGGACGCGAATATTTTATCCTGCTTGTGAAATGAATACATTAAATTGAATGCAAAGTATTGTTATTTTAATCAGTAGAGATCTGTATCAAAAGTTAATGAATACTAATTAGCTGAGCAGGAGTTTGTATCAAAAGTTAATTCTACTGTTTAATAATTCAGTTGATTTGTATTGGGGTTTACAGTTGTGTACATGTGATCTGAATACTGTGCTGGGATTGGTTTGCACCCTCGTGAATTATTAATGAATTTTACAAATCTTGATAATGGTGTCACGTCGACATCGAAACGTCGATGTTATAGCGTTAATTCTTATAACCAGACTTTCAAATAACCTTGAAAAATCAACGTAAAACAGAACGTAAAGAAAAATGCAAAATATTTATTTGGCTTATCTAACAAAAACAAACCAGCACGAAATTTCATTGGCAAAGCAAACACTGATGCAAACAACGTCGGCTGTCCAAGGAACTTTCTGGAAAGTTTGGTTTTGACGTCATTTAAGAGGCAATAATGTGATTAGGCAATCGAAGTGTTTACTGCCCATATTAGAAGTTTCCTGGACGGGAATAAGGAAAAGGTTTCTTTTAAAATTGCCAAACTTTGATCAGTGAAACAAATTGTGAACACTTTTTCAAGATTGTACGAAAGTCGCTCTAAATGCGTGGCACGATGGCCAATTGAACGCACTGGTTCGATTCACAAAATGTTGTGGAACGACTGAACAAACTGGTTCGCAAGAAACAGGTCGATGGAGTATTCGTTCTACGCAATATTGTTCACAGTGGAACACACACGAACGAAGCAAGGTCCAGAAATAACGTAGAAACTTCCCATTGCCATTAAAGCTTGTCGTTCTCAAAGAAAAAATCATCTGTCCACTTTATCAAACACTTCAAAGCAAAGGTTTTGGGAACAAAAGTTGCAAAATGCGCCAAACAATGCCCTTCTTTGTATTTCATTTTCCTGAAATCTGATTGGTTACTTTGAACAAGCCTTGATATCTGATTGGTTGTTTTGTTTTAGTGTTCCTTTCTCATTGGGTGGCGAATAGATGCGATTTGGAGCAAAAAAATGGTAGCATTCGTAAATAACTCATACTGATGAGAGCCAAGGACCACCAGCGATTTCTAAATATATGTAATAATGAGTCTTATCGCCAACTTTGTGACCTTTTTTATAATTAAGGTTTTTATCATTTGTGACTTGATAATTCAGTTTAATTTCCATAAGTAAATCTCAGTACTTATATGGTGATTCATATATGGTGTAAAGAAGCACAAATATGGTAATTCATATATGGTGTAAAGAAGTACAAACTAAAATTATTTTTTAGGGTTTCGACTAATGAGAAAACTGGCACCTCGACGCGTAAAAAGTTATAATGATATCAAGTATGTTAATAATTTTAGGAGTGTTTCAGATCGCCAGTCAGCTGCTAACACGTCACTCGCTCTTTGTTTGCCGCCACTAGTTTCTGCCACTCCTTTGAAGCGAAAAAGAAATGTTCTGAGTTGCATGAGTTGCCCCTTTGTAAAAAATTATTTCGACATGGATTGAAACAATAATTTTGTAAAACAATGTTGAAAATTTGTCCAGTGAATGCCGGGTTCCTATCGTTCACCGACGACGATGTCAGAGATTTTAGAAGGCGCGTGAATAAAACAAAAACACTCGTAGAAAGACTTACAGTGACGTAGCCATCTCCAATGATTGATGATGGCATTCCTTTTTTTGGAAATGAAAACAGACGCCTTGAAGGTTTACATGGTGAGTTTTTAAAAGAAACTGGCCGGCGGCGATACAATTGTCTTTTTATCATTTGAGACTTGAAAATGTTCCCGCATTATTCGCAAAGTTGTAAATGTTTCTTCCAACATAAAGTCCGCTTCAAACTGGAAGCAAAGAGCAACCAAACTCTACTTTATATTAATGACAAGCTAGATGGACTGATAGTAAGCAATGGAAGCTGTAAACAGAGCTGCTTGTCATGTTAAGTTTCAAATGATCAATGTTGATGAATTTGGTTCAAGTGATCTCGGTAACCGTGACTTGTGAAGATCTCTCACATCGTCGACGCCGTGAATTTCGACATGGAGGATTTAGAAAATTTGCCCTCCCTGTGATTATCATCGCTCAAAATGTCATAAATAAAATAAATAAATATATATAAATAAATATAAAATAAATAAATAAATAAATAAATAAATAAATATATATATAATAGCATTTTGAATTCGGACGTTTCCATGGGAGCTTGAATGCTGATTACACATATAGATTGCATAGAATCCCCTTACCTTCAGTGAGACTTCACTGTTAATTTTTTTTTTTTTTCTCAACCTTGGATGATCTGCTCTGGCGATCAGAAAATAATGGGATCTTCCCAATTAATCAGGCTTTTATAGGGTTTCAGGTATTCTCTGAAACCATTGACTGTATGCCACACCGTACGTGCTTCACTTTACACTGAACAATTAGGCTGCCGTCCATTGCTTTATCTGGCTGCAATGTTAGTCGACCTGTCCCAAAGATGACTTTGGCAAACATTTGCTAGAGTGGTACACCGCCAAAAGTAATAAAAATGAACTTCCCTTGGATTTTCTAGTGGCATGAATGGGTGTTGTTTGTTTGTTTTTGAGAAAACCTCACGAATTATTCAGTGACTTATTCGTAACCTCCACTTACGATCTATAAATGTCCTCCAGTGTTTTGTCTTGCTTAATATCAAAGTGGGAGCTCGAGACATTGAGATTTAATTTTCGGCTTTGCCATTTTAGTATCTGTTACAGTTTGCAATCTTTCCCATTTCAAAAATAGAACTTGTCTTCGGATTTGGTATCCGATTTGATTTTCTTTCAGTGCTTCCTATTTGGTGGATATCTGAGGCTCGGCAATTATTATAAGTGTCTGTTAGCCGCGAGCACATTCGACGACGATACTCTTCACATTTCTCAAATTAGTTATGTTATAGCCCGCTCACTGACTTATACTCCATGGCTTCGTATTGCCAATAAATTTTCATAGTTCGATTACGCTTTTAAAAGCTTTGTTTTGGTGGCGTTGCCTGCAGTTCTCCTTAATTTTAAAATCATTTGTGACTTGATAATTTTTCCATTATTCGCAAAGTTGTAAGTGTATGGATGTCCAGTTAATCAGCTCTCAGAGAGCATTTAACTACGAATATATATCTTGCGTAATTTTAGTTCATGTATTTCGCAGTTGAATTAAATATATGAACATGAAAAAAACTATATGTTCTACTAGTGCGCCCCTAAACGATTGCATACTTTAAGGGTGCTTAACAGAGCCGGTGTTGCTGGCATCAATATTATCGGTGTCCCGGGGTGGCAAGATATGCCAGAGTATTTGTCAGCTAAGTTAGAATCCATACAAAAAAGAGCCCTTACGATTGTCTTTCCGGATCGTAGTTATTTTGAAGCTTTCATCTTTTCTGGCCTAGAAAGTCTTCATAAAACGCGGTTTGATATTATTCGCAAGTTTTTCTCCACATGGAGATTGCGTACTAGTAATGAAGGTCATTTAATGTACCATATAATCTTAGATCTGGCCATAAAAAGTCCTTCCGTTCTTGCATGCATAAGAACCAAAAGAGCGAATTATTTTATTACTTTTAGATTTTTAGATTCGTTGTACATTTTGTATATTATTATATAATATCGTCGTAATTATTACTTGACAATTCAGTTGTATTTTACTGCAAAGAGTGGAAGAAACGATATATATAAATTCAAGTTTAAGCACAACAGTCTTAACACATCTTAGGTTTGAAGTTGTTCCTCTATTGTTCAATAGGGCGTCAGAAAGATCTCTCTTTAACTAATAACGGGAAAAATGACAATGTTATTATATCTGTCGCGACTGCCGTCTGGAACTTATAGTGGTAATTCCAGTATTAATGTACCACAAAATCTTCGATCCGGCCATCAAAAGTCTTTCCGCATTTGCACAAGAACCAAAAGAGCGAATTATTTTACTACTTTTAAATTTTTAGATTCGTTTTACATTTTGTATATATTTTTTATATTATTATAATATTATAATAATTGTTACTTTTACCACTTGACAATGCAGTTGTGTTTTACTACAATGAGTGGAATAAACGGTACATATAAACTCAAGTTTAAAGCACAATAATCTTAACGCACCTTATGAATGAAGGGGTAGTTTCTAAAGAAACTGTGATGCTGCGTCGGTGGGGAAGTAGTATACAAAAATTTGGCTTTATCAACGGAGTTGATAATGTAAATTGGCCACCGTGCAGAGATTCTAAAAGCTGACGTTTCGAGCGTTAGCCGTTCTTCAGAGCGAATCGAGGGATTATGGGTTACGTGTAGTTTTTATAGTAGAGTAGGAGCTACGCTATTGGTGGTAACATGGCAACGTGAAAAATAGGAATATATTAGTTAAATGAAAAGCGTTCGTTTATACCGTGAGGATTAAGGGTGCCGATATGAAAGATGAATTTTTGTTCCAGATTCTTGCAGCTTTCCGTCCCACCTAGATGTAGGGAAAGGCCGCAGATAGCCATGTGTTTTTTGGAGTGGTTAGGCAGATTAAAATGGCGAGCGACTGGCTTAGATGCATCCCTGTCATTCTTCTCAACATCGCGAAGGTGTTCGCGGAATCGGTCACCTAGTCACCTAGTCGTCTACCTGTCTCACCGATGTATAATTAATTGCATAACGTACAGGTTATGCAATAAATGACATTTGCGGAGGTACATGTGAAACGATCGGTGATCTTAACAGATCGCTTAGGTCCCGATATCTTGCTAGTGTTAACAATGAAAAGACAAGTTTTGCATCGTGAGCGCACGCATTTGAAAGTGCCGGGTTGCTCGTTAGTTTTGAGCGCGCTTCTAACTAAAAAGTTGCCTACGTTTTTGTAGCGTTTGAACGAAATAACTTCATCAGTCACATCAACTTCACCGGCCGTTGCCTCAATTCTAAAGTCATTCCTAAAGGTTTTCGCTCGAACTTTCATGCGTCTACATTCTCTCACTCAAATCAGTATCTTCACCAAATTAGATGTGCCCAAAATTCTTTTTCACGTAATATTATGAGGATCACAATTAGAGCTATGTGCCAAAAACGAATCGCACTTGACAAACAAATTCTTCATTGCCGCTCCGAACTTTCCAAAATCTGTCCAGCAATTTTAGTACGATCGATTCGCGCTAAAATCCGACAACTTAATTCTGGACTGTTTGACCATCTACACCAAACCAAGACTCTAAAACTTCAACAATTAATAGGTCCGCAAATTACCGACGACACTACATTGCATAGCCATAATACCGTAATTACAATTCCAGAAAATCTTCCGCTTACTGACTCAGAGAAATCTGTTCTCAGTAAGGGCCTAAATTTTGTCCCTATTACCAAACGCACCAATGAATTTTCTATTAAGCAAGATGTTGAAAAATTCCTTCGCCGCGTTCAGTTAAAAGCCTTTTTTCACGACAAAGAGGATGATTCGGACACTTCTAACAAAGATTATTTTTGAAACACCTCTAGTTCGCAAATCCAAATGGACTCCCCCAGAGGGACAATTTGCCTCTTTAGATTTTTTCACCAAAAAATGCCGTCACGACATTCACAAACTTAAATTCAATCGCAACACTAAATTTTCCAACCTTTCCTCGGAAGAGTGGGCGGCGCTTAAAAATCTTAGTAAACGCAACGACATAGTTGTTAAATCGGCCGACAAAGGCGGCGCGGTAGTTGTTTGGCGGTCCCACCTTTACCAAAAAGAAGCTTTGCGGCAACTTTCGGATACCTCGTTTTATGCCAAAATCCCTAAAGATCTCACTTCCAAAAATCAAAAACTTATCAAAGACATCATTCAAAATCTTATAGTTAATCAAGAATTACCGGACACTGCCACTAATCTCATCATCAACACCCCTAGAACTTCGTGCATTTACTTCTTGCCTAAAATTCACAAACCCAACAACCCAGGTCGCCCCATCGTTTCTGCCTGTAGTTGCCCCACCGAACTCATTTCTAGCTACTTAGACAGGATTATGACGCCTATCGTCAAATCTTTGCCATCATACATTAAAGACAGTACACACGCACTACAAATTTTCCGCGATTTCAATTTCTCCGGCCAAGACAAACTTATTTTCACCATGGACATTACATCTCTATACACAGTCATTCCTAATAGCGAAGGTCTTCAAGCACTTAAACACTTTTTCGATCAACGCACTGTCAAAGAACCTAGCTCGGAAACGCTCCTCCGCCTTGCCGAACTAGTTTTAATGCTTAACTGTTTTTCATTCGCCGGCAACTATTACAAACAAATTAATGGTGTAGCGATGGGCACAAGAATGGGACCTAGCTATGCCAATCTTCTTTGTAGGATATGTTGAACACCAATTTTTTAATCAGTACAACGGCCCCAAACCTGAACTCTACGGCCGCTACATCGACGACTGCATCGGCGCTATCTCATCCAGCAGAGAAGAACTCGATCAATTTATAACCTCCGTCAACTCTTTTCATCCGGCTCTTAAATATACCTGGGAAATTTCTTTCAAACGCGACAAAAACGTAGGCAACTTTTTAGTTAGAAGCGCGCTCAAAACTAACGAGCAACCCGGCACTTTCAAATGCGCGCGCTCACGATGCAAAACTTGTCGTTTCATTGTTAACACTAGCAAGATATCGGGACCTAAGCGATCTGTTAAGACCACCGATCGTTTCACATGTACCTCCGCAAATGTCATTTATTGCATAACCTGTACGTTATGCAATAAATTATACATCGGTGAGACAGGTAGACGACTAGGTGACTAGGTGACCGATTCCGCGAACACCTTCGCGATGTTGAGAAGAATGACAGGGATGCATCTAAGCCAGTCGCTCTCCGTTTTAATCTGCCTAACCATTCCTAAAAACATATGGCTATCTGCGGCCTTTCCCTACATCTAGGTACTACGGAAAGCCGCAAGAATCTGGAACAAAAATTCATCTTTCAAATCGGCACCCTTAATCCTCACTGTATTAACGAACGCTTTTCATTTAACTAATATATTCCTATTTTTCACGTTGCCATGTTATCACCAATAGCGTAGCTCCTACTCTACTATAAAAACTACACGTAACCCATAATCCCTCGATTCGCTCTGACGAAGGGCTAACGCTCGAAACGTCAGCTTTTAGAATCTCTGTACGGTGGCCAATTTACATTATCAACTCTGTTGATAAAACCAAATTAACGCACCTTAGCTTTGAAGTTGTTCCTTTATTGTTCAACAGGGCATCAGAAAGATCTCTCTTTAACTAATAACGGGAAAAATAACAATGTTATTATATCTGTCGCGACTGCCGTCTGGAACTTAGTGGCAATTCAGTAATAAGTGTCATCCTTTATTTGTCATTGTACGCCCGAGTTTTAGAAGCGCAAGCTAAGTGCGGACTGCGGCTAAAATGTCTGAATAATGTGTCTATTTGGGGGCCGACGGTAGTTTCCGAAGAATGAAGTCTGAGATATTTTGACTCAGCTCTGTTTCTTGGTGCCAGGTGGCAATACATGTGGAAATTATAATAGGTAGTTGGCCATGTAGGCCATAAGTGCGACCAGGAGCCCAGATGGGCTCCTGGTGCGACAGAAGCTCAAGTCACTTAATACTTATAGATTTTCTAGTCAATCAAACTAGGCGGCAAAAATCAGCCAGAGAAAATGTAAAAGACAAAAGCCTTGTACATGCGACAAAGAAATATTCGACAAGCGTACCTTTCAATTTCTTGCTTCAGCGATAGCCGTCTTCGATGCTTCAGCAAACGTATTTGTTTGCTTTCACACGGGGAAGCGTTTAATTTAGAATAAGCCGACGAAACTTTCAGATGTTGCTCAATACACGGAGCAAGGCTTTTTCACATCAACAACTACCGCTGTTGGGGTATGTGCTTTCGAGAGGATTACACTAGACACATGTCTAGAATTGAGAACACATATGAGAAAAAAACCGAGGCTTACACAGGAAAATTAAAATTTATAGAAAAGTTGGCCGGCGAAAGTAGAACGTGCATAGGTTCCTCAAACGTGAAAACCTGACTGCTATATTGTCTGTTCGGGTCTGTCATTTTATCAAGGAGGACTTCAAGTGGGATCTTCAGGCCTTGGTGACATTCGCTTCACACGGAAATTTCAGTCAACTAGTCCAAAATATCATTATATTGGAGCGAGAAAACTGAATCAAGCCATATATACACGACTTTCACTGTTATGCGGTAATAAACGTAACTTGAAATGTGGTTAAATTTTGTTAGCACTGAATATAGAAACTACTGAAACGATTTACTCTTACCATTTGATGGAAATATATATATCGATCTTTTGTTTGAAGTTGTAACAGGGATCTTGTTGAAAGCCAAGGTAGACAGATTAAACTGAGCGCGAGATAGCACTGCAAAAAAAAAAGAGCTCTCTTTCGCTTTGTGAAACTCCTGAGTGTAACTCACATATAAAACTCTGTTTAACGACAAAAATTTGGTTTTATCAACGGAGTTGATAATGTAAATTGGCCACCGTAGAGATATTCTACAGAAAAACGCAGGCGAGACTTGAATCTTAATCCAGAGGCTAAATTGTATTGATATTGGATCCAGCTCTTAACAGATTTACCTCGCGGTCGTTAAACAGGAAATGAATGAAAGGGGTAGTTTCTAAAGAAACTTTTGTGCTGCGTCGGTGGGGAAGTAGTATACAAAAATTTGGTTTTATCAACGGAGTTGACAATCTAAATTGGCCACCTTACAGAGATTCTAAAAGCTGACGTTTCGAGCGTTCGGCAGAGCGAATCGAGAAATTATGGGTTACGTGTAGTTTTTATAGTAGAGTAGGAACTACGCTATTGGTGGTAACATGGCAACGTGAAAAATGGGAATATATTAGTTAAATGAAAAGCGTTCGTTAATACCGTGAGGATTAAGGGTGCCGATTTGGAAGGTGAATTTTTGTTCCAGATTCTTGCGGCTTTCCGTCCTACCTAGATGTAGGGAAAGGCCGCAGATAGCCATGTGTTTTTTGGAGTGGTTAGGGAGATTAAAATGACGAGCGACTGGCTTAGATGCATCTTTGTCATTTTTCTCAACATCGCGAAGGTGTTCGCGGAATCGGTCACCTAGTCGTCTGCCTGTCTCGCCAATGTATAATTTATTGCATAACGTACACGTTATGCAATAAATGACATTTGCGGAGGTACATGTGAAACGATCGGTGATCTTATAATTAATTAACAGATCGCTTAGGTCCCGATATCTTGCTAGTGTTAACAATGAAAAGACAAGTTTTGCATCGTGAGTGCGCGCATTAGAAAGTACCGGGATACTCGTTAGTTTTGAGCGCGATTCTAACTAAAAAGTTGCCTACGTTTTTGTCGCGTTTGAATGAAATAAGTGGAGGTTGCGAAAAGATTCTACCAGTCTCGGGATCATTTTGGAGTAATTTAAAATTATTAAGAATGATACTTTTGACTAAGTGATTATGAGGATGGAAAGTGAGGGTGAATGGAATTCTGTCATTCTTATCTTTTTGTGACGTTTGTAGTGATGACTGTCGATCAAATTGTTGGGCGCGATGATGGCCCGCTTTGACCACAGAGACAGGATAGCAACGTTTTTCGAAGAAATGGCACATCTCGTCTGATTTGCTGGAAAACTTCATTGGCTTTCCTAGATATCAAAGTTTCTATTAGTGGCAACGTGCTATGTGCCAGTGTCCACTACAAACCTACTGATTCTCACAGGTATTTGTTGTATTCATCATCACATCCATCGCATGTCAAGAACTCCATTCCTTATTCTCAATTTCTTAGACTTCGACGTCTATGTAGTGATGACTCCCATTTTGATCCCGAGACTGGTAGAGATCCCGAGACTGGTAGAATCTTTTCGCAACCTCCACTTATTTCATTCAAACGCGACAAAAACGTAGGCAACTTTTTAGTTAGAATCGCGCTCAAAACTAACGAGCATCCCGGCACTTTCAAATGCGCGCGCTCACGATGCAAAACTTGTCTTTTCATTGTTAACACTAGCAAGATATCGGGACCTAAGCGATCTGTTAATTAATTATAAGATCACCGATCGTTTCACATGTACCTCCGCAAATGTCATTTATTGCATAACGTGTACGTTATGCAATAAATTATACATTGGCGAGACAGGCAGACGACTAGGTGACCGATTCCGCGAACACCTTCGCGATGTTGAGAAGAATGACAAAGATGCATCTAAGCCAGTCGCTCGTCATTTTAATCTCCCTAACCACTCCAAAAAACACATGACTATCTGCGGCCTTTCCCTACATCTAGGTAGGACGGAAAGCCGCAAGAATCTGGAACAAAAATTCACCTTCCAAATCGGCACCCTTAATCCTCACGGTATTAACGAACGCTTTTCATTTAACTAATATATTCCCATTTTTCACGTTGCCCTGTTACCACCAATAGCGTAGCTCCTACTCTACTATAAAAACTACACGTAACCCATAATTTCTCGATTCGCTCTGACAAAGGGCTAACGCTCGAAACGTCAGCTTTTAGAATCTCTGTACGGTGGCCAATTTACATTATCAACACCGTTGATAAAACCAAATTTTTGTATACTACTTCCCCACCGACGCAGCACAAAAGTTTCTTTAGAAACTACCCCCTTCATTCATTTCCTGTTTAACGACCGCGAGGTAAATCTTTTAAGAGCTGAATCCAATATCAATGCAATTTAGCCTCTGGATTAAGATTCAAGTCTACAAAGTATAGCTCTCCTCGCCTGTGTTTTTCTTTTTTTTTTTCATCAAGTACATTTATTCATCCGGAGAAATCCTTGACTATTGCTACGTCATATCCTCGTTTGCATAAACAAAAACAAAGATGGCGGATTTCAATTTAAATTTGCCTATTTTTGGAGCGTTATTGTTGGCTATTTAAACACATTTAGTCCAAATGAGTGGTCAAGTATGACAATACAGGTAAAGAACTTTCGATTCAGGGAAACGTTTTTAGACCCAACCTCGTCCCCAGGGCACTTTTCCCTGGCTTTACAAAGCCAGGGAAAAGCGCCCTGGGGACGAGGTTGTTTAGACCGTACTTTCCTTTTAAAGTCATGCTAATTTGCAACGACATGCTTCTTACTTGAACTTTTGATGATAATAGAGCATGCATTCTTTTTTTTATTTAACAGGGCTAATCATACAATCACTAAAATTTGAAATGTCAACCCATTTAATCCAATACTGGGCCATAAATCTACGTACCTACGTATAATGGTTCGCACGAGGATTTATAAACTTTTATTCAAGGACTTTTCCAGATTTTTCAAGACATCTTAACAACAGTCTAGGGGGCTACATGTATTTCCTAAACTGCATTTCGCACAGCCAATTGTTAACAACGAAATACACGTAAAGAGGAAATTGTGTCATACACAAAGGATTTCTAAGTGTAAAGAATCACTCCAGTCTTCCAATGTTCCAGCACAGAACTCGTTTTATGTCTAACTAGACCCTCCGTGAGGGTACACTGGGTTGCCTGTGGTACGTGCACCGTTCCAGACATTTTTTTTAAAGTTGGGGGGTCATTAAGACCATTTAAGGGATCACCAAGAAGTCATACCAGCAGAGGCCCTTTGGCTCACAGGTCCTCACACGTTCGTACGACGAAACAGATCTGTCCTTGCGTAATATGTAGCTCTAACAGTGCACGATATTGTTTTGGTATTGTCTATCATTGTAGTGCCATGGTAGAAGTCTTGTGTAAATAGCCTTAGAAGACATGGGGTTACTAGCAAAGTACTGAACCCAGAAAGATTGAAGAAAATAAATGGGAAGTGAGAAACATTGGCTTCTGGGTTGACATGTTGATAAACTTCTTTTCACCACAAGTTTAAGCGTGCCCTCTGAGCATCTGACCGCTTTGTAATACCAAAGTTTACTAGAGTAAAGTCCTCTCCGGTGGGGTTAGTGTCTGGATGGGTGACCAAAAACATATACCCCTTTGTAAAACAGAAGCATTGGACCGAAAATACTATGAAACGCTAACAAATGCGAACTCAGCAAGGTACAGATTTTGTTAGCTTGCTTTATGCAAAAACAAAGGGAGTAAGGTATCATCGAGTTTGGATTCGAGTTGGACTTCGAGTTAGGGTTCGAGTTGGAGTTCGAATTAAAGTTGACTATAAAAATAAACCCCCCTCCCCCCAAAAAGAAATAGAGGGGTAGGGTAGGGTAGGTCCCGCAAAACCAAGGCTCGCCGAGATACTTACATTTTTCGAAGGACCGCTTGTGCTTATGGGAGGGCACAAACCAATGATAGAATGACAAGGAATATTTTTGCTTGAAATGTAAATGCTAACCATGATCCATGATGCGAACCAACGATCTCTCATGAAGAGAAAGGATTTGAATCAAAGCAGTGTCCATTTCTGTTAAGAAAGTGCAAGTGGCACATAAAGATACCTTGCATCTCAACTTTGGCCTAGCATTGTAAGGAAATATTTTGAGGCTTAGGTGCCCGAGGTCTTCAGTACGGTCCTAGGTCCCGTAATCGATACGGAACGACCAAAGCCTGCAAATAACGTGTTTATTTTTTTTTCCTCTACAGTATTATTTTCAAAGCAGCTTTTGTGTTTAAATTTGAACAGGCCCTTTACAGCTACAATCTTGGACAAATTAAATGAACATTGAGACCACCCCTCCCCCCAAAATCAGTGATGGGAAAATGGCGCGTTTTGGCCTTCACGCACCTTCATCCCTGATTTGGGGGAGAGGGGCATTTCTGTTCCATTTTATTCTGTCCATCACGTGACCTACTTTTCGTAAAATTGTGGGCTATAAATTAAAGAATGCCGGAAATGGAAAAAGCATGTCAAAAATATCAAAATGGCCAAGTTTGAGGCCCCTGGCATTAAAGAATGACTTTTATGACGGTTTGAATTTTTAAAAAAATGAGAAGATTTGTATTGAAAAAGTTGTTGAAGAGAAAGACCTTGCTCTCCAGCAACATTTTCCATAGGAATCCTCTAAATTCTCCGAAAATTCAAATTGTAGGATAAACTCACTCTTTAATACCAGGGGACTCAAAGTTGCCCATTTTGCCATTTTCGATATCCTCTTTCCACGTCTGGTATTCTTCAAGTTATAGCCCAGCAAAGAGCCAATGCAAATGTGGCGTACACGCGCGTTTGACATTTTGGTCCAAAAGGCGGTCCGGAAGGCGAAATATAGACCGCAGGAGCGGCGAGATTCAGGAATGCTGAGAAGCTGGAGGAAAAAAGAAGACAGTTACCTGTTTTCCAATTTTGCTGTGAAAGGACCTTTCAAAACCTTTTTCAGATCTCGCCCAAAAAAATATTAATCAACATGAAAGTTACGGTTAAAAAGTGAGGTTCACTTCCCCTATAGTTTCCTCGGTTATAAGTAGAAAAAACCGGCAACTATTGTCTACGTAGCAGATTACAGTTTAGATTACAGTGACAGATCAGTTTGTAGAGAAATAAACAATTTGTTCTTTTGAAAGTTGATGGTTTGTCCAAAACAAATGTTTTAGAAACTGACTGTGAGAAGACAGCTCGTTTTAAATGTCAATCGTAGTTCACTTTCGTTGCGTTTTTACTTTGCAAGTGCCTATGATTGTCTTGTAGAGCGAAATGAAATGTAGAGAGGTAATTAAAATTATTTTTAAATCTGAATAATATGAAATTGTCTATTAGTAAATAAGACATTCGCAGTGACAAAAGGTACCACACATTGTTGAAAACCTATATCCCTGCTCTAAATTTTAATGTGTCAGCAATTTTATTACTTAAACCACATGAAAAAAAAAATGAAAAATCCCAATATTGCCCCGAATTCCTGTTCTTCGCCCAGCTTATACATCTCTTTGCTTATTAACATTAATAATAAATGATAATTATACATTATTATCAAATTATATACTTGCGTTTTAATTATTAACTCGAAGCGCAACTCGAAGTCCAACTCGAAGTCCAACTCGAAGTCCAACTCGAAGTCTAACTCGAACTCTAACTCGAACTCGAACTCGAATCCAAACTCGATGGTTCGGGATTGCCAAAAACAAATATTGATGCAAAAGTAAATAAATATTGATACACAGTTTTTAGAAAGAGTAGAAGGAAGTTTCCAGGACGGTCGCTCGAGAATAACATATTTACCACATGAAAACAACGTTAATTTCAGTAGGGCTAACGCTCACATGGTTCATATGGGATAGAAATATATACATACATACATATTTATTAATCCTTTGAGTGAGGGACACTATACAGGATGCTAAAAGGTCAAACGGGTCCGACGAGAGTAAATTAAAGCCTATATCACTATAGAGTAAATTAAAGCCTATATATCACTTCACGTTATTCATAGAATATAAACAGTTACGATCAGCGACAAACATTTTGGGAGATTTTTGCTACGTTCAATTTTGTTATTCTACGTTTTGGCTGCACAAATAAATCGCAAAATCGAAAGTGACATCGCCGGAATTCAGCGGGCGCCGTGATTAAGTTACCGCGGTATGTTTACTGGCCAAAAAAACATCATCAAAGCATCTGCGTCAAATGATGGCAAGATACCGGGTTTTCGTAAGTTTCTTTTTCTGTCAAGTGTTATAAAGTTTGACAATAAATGAGCGAATTCAAAACAAAGATCACAAAAGCCCACCATTGTTTCTGCAAAGTCAAAAATTTACTCTCCAAGACGAGGTTATTTATCACCACGTAATTCCATCATTTTGGAAATAGCAGCTACTTTATTATTCACCGGCGTCACAGTTTTTTTCTGATTTTGGGGCTCATTTTGTTGAAGCTCAAGCACGCTTCAACAGACTTGTTTATTTTCATGAAACCTTTCCGGATTACGGAGCAATACTAAAAATATCCTCCCGTATCACGTTTCAACCTTAAGCTCGAAAATTCAATACACAACATGATATTATAATTCACAAAGGCAGAAAATATCACAGAATCCTTTTCCAGCGAATGATTTTATTGAAACAAACAACATCAGATGCACTAAAACGCCATTCGCGTTGCAATGACTTTCGACGCCATTGCTGGTTAACGAGAATAACAAACTCACGAGGCAGAATGTATATTTATATTTAATTAAGTTAACACAACAGAAAAACGCTAACCTCATTTTGACACGAAAATGCTTTACTATTGCCATAAAAACTATCCAGTTAAGCTCGCATATTATAAAACATGATGAATTCATAAAGGCCACCTTTACCAGCGAACAATTTTTTGAAAAAAACAACATATTTGCTCTTAGAGGCGAAAACCTCTTCCTAATGTTTCATCGCGTGCGTGAAGACAAGAAACTCAGGGGCACCCAACGAGAATATAGTTCAAAACCACTTAAACATAGCATTGTTAAACGTATTTTGGTGTTTAAACGGTAGATATAGGCATATGTTTATCCCCTAAATTGTTTTTATCTGTTCGGATTTCCTAGCTGAAAGTCTAGTGATCCGAAAATTATAGGGATCAAAGCATACCTTTTCGAAAATTTCAGCCAGAAAAACGGCTCCCGAAAATTCTAGGTGACCTTTTTAGGGTAAAAATCCGTCAAAAATGGGCAATTATTTCATTTTTTAGATGTTCGAAAATCCTAGGACAGGCAGGCAAGCAAGAAATTTTAGAACAAATGTTCCGAAAATTCGAGATCTAAAATCGTCTTCCGAACAGATATTTTCCAAAAATTGACGTTGGGTGCCCCTGGAAACTCAATAGTGTCAAATTACCATGTACTACTTCAGGTTCAAACCCTTTCCTGAAGAACCTTTTCCTTGAATAACAAGACAATGCTTTACTATTGCCATAAAAACTATCCAGCACACATACAAAACATGATGAATTCATAAAGGCCACCTTTTCCAGCGAACAATTTTTTGAAACAAACAACATATTTGCTATGAGAGGCAAAAACTCCTTCCT
>NC_090883.1:21461490-21478990 GCF_036669925.1 Montipora capricornis | reverse complement strand
AAATACCCATTCGTGACACTAGAAGACTCAAGAGAAGTTACAGCTATTTCGTTTATTTATTTATTTTTCTTTGCCGGTTTTGGTGCTACAATGTAATCTAGCTAGCAAATGTCTGCCAACGTTTTGGGATCTCACAACGTTCCATTTCAGGACAGGTCGACTTAAAATTGCATTCAGGTAAAACTCCTGGCGGGGTGGGGGAGAGGGGTCCTCCCCTATATGCTACAGTGGTAGCCCAAAGTGTATGATTTTTTAGCCTAGGGTATGGTTTGTTCACTCAAGTCTTGAATTGGGTATGTTCTTTAGAAGAAGCTACTTCTTCATCATTTCTGGGAGTACCCCCCGCCCCCGGGGGGGATAAAACTATAGCAGACAGAAGCTTAATTGTTGTAAAATGAGACATAGTGACTTAAGGTCAAAGGTTTCCGAGAATCCCTGAAACCCTATAAAAGCCTGATCGAGTAGGAGCATCCCGTCATTTCAAGATCATCGCCAGAGCAGATCATCCAACCTCAGCAGTGAAGGTAAGGGTAGTGTGTACAATCTACACGACTAAGCATCAAATGAATACGTCCGCATTTCAGAAGTACATCAATTCGTAAATCTTCCACGCCGAAATTCACGACGTTACTAAGAGATCTTCACAGGTCACGGTTGCCGAAATCCCTGAAGGCAAATTCATCAATATTGATCATTTCCGATAGTTCACATGAGATACAGCTCAGTTTTTGTATGACCCAGCTTTGGTATGTTTAAAACCAGCCCACTTAGCTTGTAAATTCGAAATTGGCTTTAACAAAGCACAAGCAACAAGGCTACGCCCCTTAGGGGCGGTGTATCATGAGCCTCGAAAGACGATCACTTGTAAAATTAACTGCCAATAACAGCACAAATTCCCTTATAAAATTCACGCATAATTATTAAACTAACAATGTATGTAAATTCTCAGAGCTTCTTTCTAAGAAAATTTTAAAGCAGTTTGTAACGTATTACGATATATCCACATAATATTTCCTATTTTGTCTCATAATATTTTTACTTAAAAGAGGTAAAATAACCGTTATGCACGAAAGGCACGCATTTTCACTGTAGATTTCTTTTGTGTTGCTTTTGCCTTTAGCAGCTCTTGGAGGGAACTAAATAACTCCATTAAAACAGCAAATTTTCAGTCTGTTGAGTCATGTGAACTACTTGTGATTTGACCCCGGAAATTAACGAGCATATTTTAGGAAAATGACTGCAATGTTGTCGTGTTCCTCCCTTTTGACCTTTGAACGCCACTTTATTACAACAGCAGCCCTGATGAATTTTGTGAGTAAATAAAAACAGACGGAATAGATATTTTAATTAGTAAGTGTTTTCAGTTTAAGTTCGGGAATTCCCCCGGGGGAATCCCGAACCATCGAGTTTGCATTCGAGTTCGAGTTCGAGTTAGACTTCGAGTTGGACTTCGAGTTGAAGATCGAGTTAGATATGTCCTAAAAATATAAAAATAACAAAATAAAAAAAAAAAAAATCGAGGAGGAGGGAATTATATGCTAATTACAAAAAACGATCTCTGTTAAAAGGGGCATTTAGATAACGGCTTAATATGTTGTTTTTACAGTATATATACTGTAACATTTTAAGCCACTAACTATGGTCGGTATGACAAACTATATACCGACTGTAACTATAAATACGCCGTTGATTACTGGCTTAAAATGTTACAGTATGTAATATACCGACCGGAAATTAAGCCATTAGATACTGGCTTAAAATGTTACAGTATACATAGTTAGTGGCTTAAAATGTTACAGTATATATACTGTGTTATTAGCATAATATGTTATTACATGTAGTGCCCTAGTGGGAATTCGAGGGTTATTTTTGTGAAAGTTCTCGTACGCATTGCATACTGTAGTGATTCCCTCTTCTTGCGGTATATTTGTTTCCGGGATTTGTATATAGACTTGTGACATCCATCGTTACAAGGCAAGTTCGTTTTCCCATCTTCGTCTTTTCAATGATTTTCTTTCTGTAGGCCCGTTACAACTAGAGATTATTGGTCTCCCTACAAGAGTAGGTTTGTGGATTTTAGTGAGGGTATAGAATTCAGGTATTCGCTGTGGAGACATGGTGTTTACAACCACTTTTTAGTCATGTCATCGATATAGTTGTTACGGCTTAATTCTGAGATCAAGCGTGACACTTTCGTATGTGTTTCTTTCACTATGGGTTTGTCAAGTTTAGGTCATTGATTTGGACTTGGCCCTCTTGTATTTTATCATTTTTATTCATGACAACAAGTGTGGTTCCCTTGTCCGCCTTTTTAAAATTTAGATCTTTGTTTTGTTTCAAAGCGTTCAGTGCTTTTCGTTCTTTGCGTGACAAGTTGTGTTTTGGTTTGGTTATTTTTATCTCCGCAATTTGAAGTTTGACCTCTTCCAGGTAGTGTTCTAATGTTACTGATGGTTGAACTGGCGGTTCCCAATTCGATTTTACACAGAAGGGATGGATTGATTTGTTTTGCCCATGAAAAATGTATTTTAAGCGCATTCTTCTTGCGATGGCTTTATTGTGCTGTAAGAGCTGGCGCTTTATTTTATTTTTCTTTACTGTGGCAATGGGTATAAATTTTAGGCCCTTCGTCAATAAGCTAATTTGGGTGTCAGTTAAAACCTCCTCAGAAAAGTTTTTTATAAAATTCCCATTGTTGTTTGTAAGGGAATTGTTTGATACTTTTCTGCGTTCATTGCGCTTTTTTGTTTTCATTTGTTTCCTTTGTCAGTTTATATTTTCCCTTCTTTGCGCTTTCGTTGTGGGTAGTGTTATCACATGACTTAGTGAAAAGACATGTGTACTTTTCAACGTTTTTAACGCTTACAGCTGCTTTTAATGTTGACAGTAGCGTTGGCACCTTCTCGGAATCCATTCCTAGAAGAGCTGCTAGGCTCTTAACACTGATATCCGCCGACAGCGGTTGGTTTTGTAATTTGCTTGTATTAGACCCTCTCTTAGGAGTGCCCTTTCGGACAGTTTTTCCTTTCTTCTTACGAAGCCTAGTCTTTTGTTTTTCAAGGCGGCGGTGGTTAAATCTAGTTAGCGCTGAGAGGAAACCTTGCTCTGCTTTTAGTTTAACCGCCTGAACTCAATTAGCTTATTTGGTTTGTTTGGTCTTTGCCTATCTTCCCCTTCACCTCTTGTCAATTTATTTCAAATCGAAGTCTAACTCGATCTTCAACTCGAAAACCAACTCGAAATCCAACTCGAAGTCTAACTCGAAGTCTAACTCGATCTTCAACTCGAACTCGAACTAACTCGGATTATTTCTCCCTTTAAGTTCGGCTTGGTTCCAGTAACCCAATCTCAGTGGACTGACCTCATATTGAATGGTGTTAAATTCGTCAAGAGCTCCTCCCCTTGTGTATGGTTTCCGGGTAGAAGACCGGAAATTGAAATGAAATGTTCCCAATGATCGAGGAGTGTAAACTTTGCGCTGGTCACGGCGTGCCCAATCGGTGAAAACCGATTATCGATATCAATCAATATAATCGATGATAATTAATCAATTAATATCGGGAATCGATCGATGAAAATCGATCAACAAGAAATTTGTGAATATAGATTTTCATCGATTTTATCGATTTCTCTTGTTTCATTTCAACGGTCTGGAAATGTCGGACCGCGAACAGTGCTGAAAGAAACGAAACATAACAAGCCAAAAATCATGAGTACAAGAGCCGAGTACAAACGCCCGGTAAGCGTATTTTCTGGTGACCATCTGTTTATTCCTTCGATTTGAAAAACTAAAGAGAAACTTGACAAGAAATACTTACCATTCGATAGTCGCTTCAAGTGCCCAACAACAACAACAGCAACAACAACAACAACAACAACATCTTTATTTATATCTTACAATGACAACAGAGAGAGAAAAAAAGGACAATATTACATTTCTAAGGTATAAAGCCGCCTAGAATATAACTAAGGAGCTAATCTGGCTAGGAGGCAAACTAATAAACTATTTCAAATAATATTTTTCTCAGTTGCTGCATGGAGGCACAAGTATGAAGAAAAAGCAAGCACACGCACACACATAAGTCATCGTTCAAAGAAAATTGGAAAACAAAATTAAAACAACAGCAACAACAACAAGAAAAAGAAAAAAAAATTAATAAGTCTCGAGAATGTCATTTTTTAAGGACCGTTTAAAGTTCCAAAGGCTATGACTGTTAAGAGATTCTTCAAGATTAAATCTACCATAGTTTGTTCTTACGGAAGGAATACAAAATGTAGATCTAGAGGTCAGCCTAGGGGTTTTACAAGTTCCTTTTGAATTTGTCCGAACTGTCCTTTGCAACTCACCACGTGGAAGGAATCGCCACGGCTATCAATTTTCTTCTCCACGTGCTGTTACAGTAAACCCATACTCATGGTACCCTTTGATAACACACTCTATCAATATCATATCCATAGCCGGCCTGACACGAACGCTGTACTTGCCTGAAAGTATCCTCTTTTAAGACTTGCCGCTTGAGATTGATGACAATCGATATAATCGATAGCAATTACGAGGATTTGTATTGTGAGTATCGATCTTTATCGATTAATTGAAGCAATTGATAATAATTGATTAAGTATTATCAATTATATTGATTATATCGATTGTCCTCTGATGATCAATTTTTATCGATTGGGCACGCCGGTTATATTTAGCTGGAAAAGAAGACCACCTCTAATGCGTCAAGAACGACTCCTCTACCTTCAGGAAGTCATTATGAGAAATATTTTTCCCCATTTCTTCTCGATGTAGTCTGAAGTGTCAGCCGTCTCCTCTCCCCTTTAGCGGGTTTGGGCGAGGAGACGGCTGACACTTCAGACTATTCTCGATGCCGAAAGCACAATTTTTCCTTATACGGACGAACTAAACCCAGCTAGTTTAGTGATTGATTGATTGATTGATTGATTGATTGATTGATTGATTGATTGATTGATTGATTCACTCACTCACTCACTCACTCATCCATTCATCCATCCATCCATCCATCCATTCATTCATTCATTCATTCATTCATTCATTCATTCATTCATTCATTCATTCATTCATTCATTCATTCATTCATTCATTCATTCATTCATTCATTCATTCATTCATTCATTCATTCATTCATTCATTCATTCATTCATTCATTCACTCACTCAGGAAATCACTGATGCACCGTTTTCCTGGTACATGTAAGAGTGGTCCAAAAGTGGAGGTCTGTAATGCATTTGACAGCCATTCTTCTGGAAAGCAAGGCCTTGACCAATCGAATTAATGCCTTTGGATTCCGGACCGCTTCGAAAAAACAATACACACTTTGAAGTGGTCTGGCATTGGCTTGTTTCAACAAGATATTAAAATATCTTCTCTCGGCGTAGAAATTGCCAATGTGTAACAAACAAACGAAGTCAGTGGTCAGTGCACCTTATCCTAATCACCTTTTTCTAATTAGTTAAGTCTTATTCCAAAATGGCCGCCTTTTTATTATTCCTTTGTTTCGTTGCAAATTCAATTGGCCCTTATGGCCCTGCTTTCAAACGCAAAATTTAAAAGAACATTTAACCTTCAACGAGGCCAAAAAGGCCAATTTGCAATCAAGCAAAAGAATACTAAAATGGCCGCCGTTTTGGAATAAGGTATATACTGTATTTCTCGAATAAGCGCCGCGCTAATTTGAGGGCGCCGCTTATTTAAAAATTGGACACCTTACGGAAATATTTCTGTTCGGAGATTAAGGGCCTCTCCTCCTAGCAGACAAATTTTGAATTGCCCTGGGCCAAACGAATGCACAAAAATTGTCAGGACAATTTTTGTCTGCGTACTTTGTGTCCGCACTGAAACCACTAATGGTCAACAAATCTGTCAACCATTCGACTTTGCAACAGGCGCGCCAAACATTCATTTCGCGGAAAAATGGAGTATGCCAAAATCCTTCACCTTTTGGCATGCCTGTTGCTCTTAAATTTGGCACAAATTCAGACAGGAATGTTGCTCGTGATGTGCAGTTTTTCTAAACAACAAATCATTCGAAATCAAGTTATGACGCGTGGGATTCAGCCCTCTGTGAGACAGAAACCGAGTTCTCAGATACAATTCATATCTCCCGAAACCTTCCAAGACCTATAACCAGTCTCGGCTTGACCTACGCCGACCGAAGATCTAGAATTGTTTAGCAAAGCAAATTCGTATTTGACGTCTTGTGAATGTATTGCGACCGGCCGTGACATGTCAAAATACACGTTCGCGTGACTGTATCCCTCCACTTTTTCATTTGACCAATTTTTGGCCTGTTTTTACCCTGGGACAAAATTTGTCCGTTTCGACCAAAAATTCAGGACAATCCATCTGCATTTGAAAAACGCAGTTTCGGACCGCAAATTTGCCAAAATAAACAATTGAAGAACATCAGTTTTGATGCAAAGAAATACCCCATGCTGTGTTAGAGTTACAATTTATTATTATTATTATTATGATTATTATTATTATTATTATTATGATTATTGTTATTAATTTGATGAGATTCCTCGAATAAACACTGTAAAGGGAACGCTACGCTTATTCTGGGGCGGTCCTTCTTTGCTTTTTGTCCCAAATGCGGCGGTTACTCGAGGTCGTCTGCTTCTCGCTACAAGTAGATAGACCCGCAAAACGTGCATACGATCAGTACTGTTGATATCTTGCTAAGATATCATTTGGAAATGATCTGTAGCCCAAACGCAGTTGTAACAAGCCAACACTGAAAGTCTCTCTCCTTCACTTATTGTCTATTTAACAATTAGGTATTCCGCGAGCGCGCGTTGCATATGAGCCGACGAGGTGCGTGGCGCCGAGGTAGCGCGAGTGGAATAATTGTTTTATTAAACGCCCCACAAATTATGGATAATCCTCTCCCTCTCCGTGGCCCCTTTCTGGAAAATTTTGAACATCTTGTGGACAACCTTTCTATCAGCAGTCAGCTCAGTTTTGACTAATTAAATAAACCTTGTTTTTAATATTTAAATTTTGCTATGGTTTTCTAATTTCAAAACTTACAGGTACTTACTGTTAACTAGTGGACAAGATGATCTTTGGTACGATTTGTCTCGGCTCAATTATGAGCATTCTACTTTTGGCATTTGCAGAGCCGATTGAAGGTATGCAACTTCCTTTGGCCTAAGGAATCTAATTGTCTATTTTGGTATCGAATTCTTTTCAATTCAATTCCAGAAAACTACAATAAACTACTTTTACTATGGACAAACTCAGAACTAGACTACATATTCTCCTCTGAAAGGGTCTCGCTTTGTGGGAAAATAATGTAATTTAAAAGAATTCTGGTTCTTCCTTGTCTGAACTGAATGCTACGAAAACTAGACCATTTTAGGCAAGTTTAATTTGGGTGAACTGATCCCCATCACTGTAATTTGAAAACCAACGTCTACATTTCTCTGATTGTCCCCGATCTTAGGTAATTTTGATTTTAAATTTGCTAAAACATAGAGAAAATTTTGGGATTTATTACAGTCATGTGGACAGTTTGTGACGTCATCAATTTTTGCACAAAAACTTGAATATCTCGGAAACGATAGAAGATATGACTCCAAAATAGAGAGCCATTCTTCACCAGTTTGAAAAGTCTTTAAAATAAGGAAAAGATATTTTTTTACTTCATAGGCACTTAAAGTAAGAGGAACGTGCATATAGTGGCGAGAGTGGAGCGAGGAGAAGAAACGAGAAAGGACTGGTGGAGAGGCCTCTCCCCAAGTCTCCCGCTGGTTGTCAGCTCCAGTTTTAGACCTCTTTGCGCGGCGCCCTCTCGACTATCCAGAAAAGCACTGCCAGCAGTCCAGTTCTTAGAGCTGTAATTTCCCTTTACCTGTCGTACTGACAGATATTTGACAGTTTTTCACATCTTTCAGGTGGATTTAGCTGTATTGGCAAAGCCAATGGTGACTACAGGAATCCCAACAATTGCTATGGATTCATTTCCTGTTCGAATGGCATCGAGTATAAAATGCCTTGCCCAGCTGGACTGAAGTTTAACGAGAAGACAGATGAATGCGATTACAACGTTCCCTGCTACCAAGGTTTTTAAAGACATTAGTTTGTGGAATAATCATGCATTATCATCTAGGTGATCTGGTGACCTAATTTGGGGGACTGGGAAGAGAAATTTTAACGCCGTATCCCACAACCGCGCGCAGCCTTAGATGTTCTTTCCAAACTTCTTGCAGTATTTCCATCGGCAAAACTCAACAGATCATTCTGTGGCTACCACATTTCCTGTTATTGAATGAACATTCAAGTGGACCCGACGAGTTCTAACCTCGCCTCTGCCATGTTGAATTCGAAAATAAGGCCTCGCGCGGTTGTGGGTTTCGGCGTTGAAATTTTTCTCCCCAGTCCTCCGAATTACGTCATCAGATGACCTGGATGGTATTCTATCCATGCCAAAAACTCCTTAGCTCACGTAGGGCTAAACGGCTGCATTTACCCTATATAAGCCAAAAATAACGCTAACCTTTACCTAATTGTTGGAAATATCTAGCAAACGCTTAAGACTTAAAGGGCCACTCTTTTTGTGTTGGATGTCAAAATTGGGCGTGCATCTAATTCAACGTGATCTCTTCTCTAAATTAACCATTATCATTAATTCGTAATTTGCTACGAATTTACTGTTATCGTATCGTCCCAGGACGTGTGATAGCAGAGAAAATAAGGAAATAAAAATCACGTCCGGGGATTGGATTTGAACCCAGAGTTTCTACTTTATAGGAACTGCTTCTTTCCGCTTCACCACTGAAGATTCAGACACCGCAGTTTCAAAAGAAGATTTCCTTAAGTCTCCCATAGAATTGTGTTTTGTATATATAATAACCTGTACTTTAAGCTGGCGAGTAAATGACGTCACTTTTCCCTACATCCAACCCTATGAAGGCCTGGCCAAACACTCGCAGCACTTCAACGCAACATCTTGCAACATTGTTGCATGATATTGCGACATGTGTTGAAAGGGCTGGCCAAACGCACGTAACATTCTCAACATTTTCACCGCAACATGTCAATGTTTATGTGCCCCAGGTCCCTGGCGCGCAACAAGTGGACCTAGCACGCATGCATGCATGCATCGAACATGTTGCAACATATCACACGTATGCAACATGTTGTGCCCAAAAATGTTGCAAGATGTTGCGTTGAAATGTTGCGAGAGTTTGGCCAGGCCTTGAGGTCCAATCGGTCAGTTTTGCACGTGAGTAATGACAGATCGTGCTCTCAAAGTAAACAGTATTTGGATAAAAATCAAAGCTCAAAATTTTGTCAGTCAAGTGTTAAGCAAACACACTTTCAAAATCTGAAGAAAAAAAGGAAGTGTTTTTTTTAATTTTTAATTTTTATTTTTTATCACAGTAGCACTTTAAGAGCCGATGCAGTGCAGCCCAGTGGATAGGGCGCTTGCTTTGAGATCCTGAGACCTTGAGATCCTTGAATTTGATCCTGGTGACCCCTGATTCAATTTCTCAGCACTTGTAAAAAGCCAACTGGTTTGCCTCCGGCATCACTTTTAAATATCATGAAAGTCACATTCCCTTTGCGGATCCGTTCAAAGCAGGAAAAGAGAAAAGAAAAGAAGAAAAAGGGCATTTGAAAGATCAGCCTATAGGGTTATCTTCGTTTTCATTTTTAGCATTATTTGCATAATCCATTTGTTTTCTAATCTATCAGCCATATAATCAGTACTGACTAGACCGTTTCATAAATGGCGGTCAAGAAATTATTATTTTGTCCTTGTGCTATTCATCCTAACTAGCCTCACTTTGGCACAAAAATTCTTTTGAATCTTGCTCGCGTTTATGAGGCCAGTTAGGATGATTAGCATAAAAACAAAAGAATAATTAATTACTTAGCCACAATTTATGATGACGGTCTATGTTAAATGTGCATACCTATTGAGCTACTCCTTAGACTTTGAGCGCAATTTGCCAGATAATCTCTGAGTACTGATGCTTTTAAAATTCGAAATTTTACAAAGAATGTATGGGCTCATTAACACTTTTGCCACCCAAGAATTTTTCTGTTTTTGACGACTAATTACTGCATCGTTCTCAAAGCCGAAAGGCTTAAAATTGGAAATTTGACTGAGCTTAACACGCTCTTTTACCTTTGAAGAGCAATTTGTGAATAGCATGATGCTTTCTGTGAGCAAACTCGAATGTTAGTGAGTAGGGGCAGATCTACGGGGGGGGGGGGGGGGAGGGGGGTGCTGGGGGTGCGTACCAGTCGCATACGCCATTCTTTAGTGGTGCAACCCCTCCTAATAAATATTCTGTATCCGCCCCTCATGCGACAAAATGTAAACAATGACGTCAGTAAAGATTCGCCTATAAAAAAGTGAAGATGACAAATTAAGCTGAGAGAGTTGACTGTTACACCTAAAATCATGTCCGGAATGTTGTTTAAACTAATCCCAAACTTACAGCTTGCCGGTCACTATTATGGCTTCCTAATAACCCCAAAGGAACTCAATTTATTAACAATTTTGTCTTTTTAAATTCCCAGACGGAGGTTGGTCTGCCTGGAGTGCGTGGTCTGTCTGTTCTGTTACTTGTGGGGAGGGACATCAGTACAGGACTCGTACCTGTACAAATCCCCCACCATCCGGAGGCGGAAAAAATTGTACAGGACCAAGAACAGAATTTAGGACATGTATTCAACAGAGTTGCCCAGGATGTAAGTAAACACTCACCCTGTATCATTTGAAGAAGGGATGGCTCAGTGGTGAGAGTACTCACTTTCTACCTATGTGGCCCGGGTTTGATTCCCAGATTCGGCGTCCTAGGTGGGTTGAGCTTGTTGGTTCTCTAGTTTGCTTCAAAGAGTTTTTTTATGGGTACTCTGGTTTTCCCCTTTTCTCAAAAAACTACCTATGATTTGATATGTGTTGACTCTATTTCTATAATTTGTGTGCAATTAGCACCTCAGTGTTAAATACACTTTACACAAATAAATTTCATGATTCGTGATGATTTTCTGCAGTATATACTGCGATGATGAAAATTGAGACTTACTGGCTACATGTAGCCTGCGCTCTGTCCGGCGTATCACAGCAATTGTTCAGACATGTGCACGTGGTCACGAGAGAGATCTGGGGCCTGTTTCTCGGGCCCGAAAAGCCATTTGCGAAACTGCCAAACGCTCGTTTTGGAAAGTCAATCTTTTAACATGTTTAAAAGGTAATAATAAAGAGAAAAATGACTGTGAACTTTGATGACTTAAATCCTCTCCGTTCTTGAGAAACGGGCCCCAGGGATGCGTTTCTCGAAAGTCCCGAAACTTTACAGGCCATTTTCGGGTGTCGCAATTCCCTTTGTATCTCAAGAAAGCAAGAGATTTAAGTCTTTAAACCTCACAGTTATTTTTCTTTTTGTTACCTTGAAAACACGTTAAAAGATCGGCTTTCCAAAACAAGCGGTTGGCAATTTCACAAATGGCTTTTCGGTCCCAAAAAGTGTTCGGGACTTTCGAGAAACGGGCCCCAGACCAGAGTCAAGTTATGAAAAATTGAAATCTGGCAGCTTCTGGAACTTTCCCTACATAAATCACAAATCTAGCAGTTTTTGAACTAACATTATGTGACACGCCCGGACGACTCACGGAGTTTTCAAGCTAAGAAGTTTGTTAATGGTCACTTAATACAAATGCATACCGTTTGTGTCTTCTTCCTTCCAAGCGATTAACCGATTCATTTTTGCTTCAATGTCTTTTTCAAGTTTTGACTCATTTTTTAAATAATCAGAACTTTCATAAAACCTTCAGAATTCAGAATCATGACTTTGTTTAGGTTTACCAGTTCCAGCACTTGGACATCTTTGTCTAACAAATAGAAGGAGGAATAATCTTAAAAATTTGGTGTAGCTATCTCTAAGGTCGTTAACTATATGCAGCTGTTTTGAGAAAGGTTCTCGAAATCCAAAAACAAAACAAAACAAACTCGGCAGAAGTTGCAAGAGATCATCGGTAATTTTAGCAGATCAACAAGACTAGTAAACCATAGTTAATGTTGTTGCAAAAAAGGGAAAGGGAGGCTAGTCTTCTAGCAGTGGAGCGCTAATTGGGGAAACTGTAAACCGACAAATTAACGCAAATCAAATCAAATGATTGTGTTTGAAGGGAGGCGAAAACCAGAGTATCCGAAGCAGAGCTGACTGTAGAGAACCAACAAACTCACCTCACACATGACACTCACTGAGTCTGGGAATTGAACCCAAGTCCCATTGGGGGAAGGCGAGTGCTCTCACCACTACGCCAGCTCTGCGCTCCGGTACAAAACCTGTTAGATTTGTGATTTATGTAGGACTCAGAAGTATCCAAATATAATCTCTCCATCGATAGATGCTGAGGACGGTGGTCGTGTTATTATGGGCTCCATTAAGGACGGTGCCTACTAATTAAAGATATTTTTTCCCCGGTGTGTGATTATGCAGGAAAATAATGTAGATCTTAACAAGTGTTGTTGAAATCCAAAAATAAAATTAGGGGTAACCACGCAGTTTTCAGAGATAATTGATGAATAAATACAAAGCAGTGTATCGCATTCTTTCTCAAATTGAAGCTTAATTATCTCTCAAAAATGCATGGTTACCCCCAATTTTCTTTTTGGATACCAAGGACACTTACTAAGATCTACTTTATCCGGATAGTTTTAAACCGCGCAAAAATATCCCTGTATTAGTAAGCATCACAGATAGGAAATCCGAGTATCTCTAGATGCGCAGAACGTATGCGCAATAACAATAGAAGGCACCGTCCTTAATCACTTTCTTTCATCGAATACAACTATGATGGGTTACAAGCAATGCACATCGTAGAACATGTCGGGCAAGGACTCGAAGATGACCAGTGAGACCGATGATAGCTCGGAAGTTTGTTTCGCACTCGCATGGCAAGTTGTCCCATGTTAACGTCGACCTTCGGCTAAAATAGGTCAATATAGGGGATTATAAAAGCGTTTTTGCGGCTTTCGTTTAACACTCCCAAGCCCGCGAGTTCAGTTTCGCATCATTCATAAATAAAAGATTTGTTTGCTTTTTTTAGCGTTCTGCAAGGGAAAGTGGAATGGAGACTACACTGATCCTAACAATCCCTTTGGATTCATAACCTGCAGCAATGGGCTTATTTACTACAGAAATTGCCCTGCTGGCTTGAGATTTAACCAGGCGCAAGATAAATGTCTTTGAATGGTCCTAGAAGCGCTTACACTCAATCTTTTCACAGCCGCGCCCTCAGTGACAAGATTAAGCAACTCTTGGACAATCATCCACAACCTATAATGGAAATCATTTATTTCCACTTTTGAAATTGAGTTTGAACAAACTGATAAATTATCTCATGTTGATATTTTGATCTCTAGTACAGCTGACGAAGCAACGGTTTCAGTGGAGTTTTGTCGCAGTTTGCCTCAGCTGAGTAATTTGGTATTACTGATGAATTAAGCAAAAGATTTGGAAGCGAAAATTCGCTTAGCTACAATAATCCGAAAAATCGCCTTAAAATCTATCCTGATAATCTCCAAAAAAATGTTCTAAAAATTTCTTTTTTTTTTTCTTAAAATCTTAAAATTTTTCCGAAAAATCCCAAAATTTCAATGCAAAATACCAACGTTTAAAGATCCTTATAAGTTATAAGAAGCCACCTACATAACAGCTATGTAATTTTTCAGTGAGAATGTTAGTCCGCCTCTGCCATAACTAACTGTAACAGAGTTGTGGGATACGTAACTGAATGGTACAACCGCTGTGCATGAAGCCATGAAACGTCTTCGTTCTGCTCACTCTTTTATAAGCAAAAACATTATTTTCTTCTAATTCCAATTAATTTTTAACGCATTTTACAGATTTTTTTGGCTCTTTTAGCTAAGCCTAAGCGAAAATGAATTTGAAGAGGCAGAAGAAAGGAGGGATTGTCCAAAATTTCACGCAGTCTAAAAATGAGCAAGAATTAAACAACGGAAATTTTTTGGTAGGCTATCCTTAGTGCAGGAAATAAAGATTAAATATGGCATAACAATGGTTTTCTTCTGCCTATATTTGATTGTCGATCGCGAATGACGGATTGTTGTTAACGTTGGCTAATTTCCCTCCCAGTCTCCGGCATGACATGCAACTTTGCTTTAATCGATAAAATTTACAGATACTGAATTATCTTTAACTACGCGTATAATTTCACTTTTTACGAAAGCCGATTAATTAACGCTAATCCTAGATTTAAAAATTAACCAAGGTGTTTATTTCTCTACTACCAAATGCTGTTCAATGCTGATGTTCGGCAATCTTTACATTTAGATGAAGTCAATCTCGAAAAACAAAAATATGCAAAAGAAACTTTCACTAAAAAGTTGACCGGGCTCAGGACAGTTGTTCCCTGAATCTGGTTTAATTCATGGGCATCTCTCACGAGTATCCTGTAGCTCATTGGCCGAGCATCCGAACTATCTAAGTCGGAAGGTCGAAGGTTCGACAAATGCAAAGGAGCACTCCGTTAATTTCCGAATATCCGTGGGTCATCCTCTTTACACAGATTTCTTTAACCATGAATAGGCCATTTTCGAAATACCAAATACTCAGCTTGATAGTGAGGCAGTGAGGACAAAAACAATAGAAACACGTTGGAATAGATGTGAAAAATATTTGCATATCTTCCACTTTCCTTTGTCCTTGTCCCCTAAACCTCTCTTTCAAGCTGAATTTTAATATATCGAAAAATCCCTATCGGGCATTTCCCGCAACAAATAATCCTTTATATACTTTTTAATGCGTGCATTCGCGAAGCATAATGAGCAAGTTGTAGCGGTTAGTGTTCCCTCCTATCAGAGGTCTCGCTTCTTTTACGTCCGCTGGGCTGACGAGTACACTCGTCACAGGAAAATAGACCTCTGCCATGAGTCGAAACTCACTGTGTTGAGCATGCGCGGCGGTTACTTAGCGACCAAAGCCTCACGTGATACTTCATATGTTGTGCGGGCTAACTGAACAACAGTTGAATTACTGTTAAAGAATGCGCGAGATACAGCGGGCTCAAGTCACAGTCAGCAAACACACCATGGGGCGTGCGTTTGGAACAATGCCGTCAAAGGTTGTGGACGGCGGTTGGATCATAGTGAGTTTCGACCTATGGCAGAGATCTCTTTTCCCGTAATCGTCAGCCCAGTGAACGCAAAAGAAAAGATACCTCTGCTAGAAGGGAACGGTTAGTGGAGTCCGTAGTCACCCCATGAATCCGTTTTGTTTTAGTTTTTCCGTAATGGACTAGGACCTAGTCAGAGGTAAAAGCGAGCAACTCGTAGGTAATCACGGCTTTACTCAAATCACGTTTCACAAGGAGAACAAAATTACCTTTTTACTATTCACCGGAAATTAATAAAGTACGAAATTTACTGCTCACAAAGTAGCCGTTTACGACACATATCAACAGCGCTGACAAAGGCGACAAAGATTTCTTGACATATCGCCAGTGCAAACCAGCCATTGAACAAAAGTTTTCTCCTTTATTGATGTCAATTAAACTCATAACGTGAATTGACGAAACATGCTCACGAAGAACTCTCACATCGGATCGAAAACAACTTTTATCTGGTCTGCTTCAATGGTTTAGGGCAGTGAAAAGTGAAACCGCTAATCCAATACGAATATGAACCTCTGAGTTCGCTTGGGTGATTCTTTTTGTCATTTATTCGAAGACATAATATTCGAAAGTGTAAAAAAAAAATGGGACTCTTCCAAAACTAACAAACCAGTCATTTTCAGCCGCCGCCATTACCAACTGAATGAGTGAATGGTTCGGCCATTTGCGGGTCTTGAATGTCAGGTCATTTGCAAGCTCAGTTGACTGAGTCCACATTTTGTGACGCTTTTAATCTGTATTCCAAAACACGTTTGCTATTAAAGCTTTGGGTGAAAAGCAAAGATACTCTTCGTGGCGCCTTATGTTAGTAAACACGTATATACAGCGCCACGACGCCAGCAGATAGCGGCTTCATTTATCTGTACTTTGTACATTTTAAATTTCTGGCATCGTTGCTCACTTATAAATTGTTAGAGCATCTAGTCCGGAATTCCTGGGTTCGATTCCCACCCTAGTCCGAGTTTTTGTCAATTCTTGTGTGGACTCA
The DNA here is from genome assembly GCF_036669925.1 of Montipora capricornis. Classification (NCBI taxonomy): domain Eukaryota; kingdom Metazoa; phylum Cnidaria; class Anthozoa; order Scleractinia; family Acroporidae; genus Montipora; species Montipora capricornis. Next base: position 21,462,821 of record NC_090883.1, on the reverse strand, counting down.
TTTCTATGTCTGAGGCATTTCTACAACTAGCGCTCAGAAAGAATCTGTGGGATAATACGAATTACAACTTACCTCCGGGTGGGGGGGGGGGGGGGTGGGTACTAAAAAAATTATACGGGTAGGCTCCGCCCTGAGGTCCGACCCCTTACCCTTTTATAAACCATTTTTGACAGAAAAGGTACCCCTTTCGTATACCTTCCATTGTCATTTTTCATATGTAGCTTTTAATAAATTAAAGCAGCCCAGTCGTAATGTATATGTGTTTGAAATATTTTAATGAACGCCTCTTTCAAATACCTAAATGACAGATTTCCCTATACCTTCTCATATACCTCGACTCATGCATGAAATGCCTAATACCCCAAGAACGAAAAGTAGCCTCACGAAGAATTGAATTAGCCAGAGATTATGTTGTTTCATGAGACCAGTCAAAGTTTATCGGGTTGACAATCAGACATGCTTTGACTCTGATTCGAAAAATAATGAATGCAACTTACTGAGTTACTATTCAAGACCCAAAAAGCCTTAGAGATAGTATTTCCTGGGCTTCCCTTCAGGGGCGCACTTGTGCACTGTGGTCTTTGTACTATCTCGGATCGGCGTGCCGCAGCATGGACTAAGTTTATCCAGAAAGTTCGGGACACCGGTGTCCTTGCTAACTTGCTACCACAGCACACAATTGTGTCCCATGGATACAATGTACGTTCAGGCACCATCAGAAAGATCGGCATGGCCTCTACTATCCGTCTCGACAAATTTATTACACATAGATATTTCTAGTAAGATGTTTCATGATAATGTATAATATCTTATTAGTACTTTGACCACTTTTTTAATTTAGCTGTTAAGCTACAAAGAGAGGAATTTAACTGATTATTATTATTATTATTATTATTATTATTATTATTATTATTATTCGACAGTCTTACGAGTGGCCTTATCAGGGGTGGTTTATAATGGTGATTGCACCGAGTGGAGTCCAGTTTGGTCTGAAATCATTACTGGGTAGCCAAAACCAGTCGGAATCTGGGTTTCATTTCGTGGGTTATTTAATTTTTGTTTTTTTTTTTTCGTGTCGGGAAAAGTCTTGCCTGTCACTCCCCTGCTAAGTGGTGTCTTTGTGCATAGAGTCTTCTGTGCGTATTTTGTTAGGTTTGAGGGGGCTGGGGTAATGCGTCGATTTCCCTGGTGCACACAGGAGAACATTTAATTATTAAACCTGCAGTGGCGTCGAAAGTCATTGTAACGCGCGTGGCGTTTTAGTGCATCTTTAAACAAAATATACCCTTATGGAGCTCAAGAATGGAACGTCAATTGGATAAACAAGACAA
>NC_090883.1:21443863-21451990 GCF_036669925.1 Montipora capricornis | reverse complement strand
AAGAGCAATCTGTGAAGCGCATGATGCTTTCTGGTGAAGCAAACTCGAATGTTAGTGAGTACGGGGCAGATCTGGGGGGGGGGGGGGGGGGGAGGGGGTGCTGGGGTTGCGTACCAGTCACATACGCCATTCCTTAGTGGTGCAACCCCCTCCTAATAAATATTCTGTATCCGCCCCTCATGCGACAAAATGTAAACAATGACGTCAGTAAAGATTCGCCTATAAAAAAGTGAAGATGACAAATTAAGCTGAGAGAGTTGACTGTTACACCTGAAATCATGTCCGGAATGTTGTTTAAACTAATCCCAAACTTACAGCGTGCCGGTCACTATTATGCTTCCTAATAACCCCAAAGGAACTCAATTTATTACAAGTTGTCTTTTTAAATTCCCAGACGGAGGTTGGTCTGCCTGGAGTGCGTGGTCTTTCTGTTCTGTACTTGTGGGGAGGGACATCAGTACAGGACTCGTACCTGTACAAATCCCCCACCATCCGGAGGCGGAAAAAAATTGTACAGGACCAGAACAGAATTTAGGACATGTATTCAACAGAGTTGCCCAGGATGTAAGTAAACACTCACCCTGTATCATTTGAAGATGGGATGGCTCAGTGGTGAGAGTACTCACTTTCCACCTATGTGGCCGGGTTTGATCCCAGATTCGGCGTCCTAGGTGGGTTGAGCTTGTGGGTTCTCTAGTTTGCTTCAAAGAGTTTTTTTATGGGTACTCTGGTTTTCCCCTTTTCTCAAAAACTACCTATGATTTGATATGTGTTGACTCTATTTCTATAATTTGTGTGCAATTAGCGCCTCAGTGTTAAATACACTTTACACAAATAAATTTCATGATTCGTGATGATTTTCTGCAGTATATACTGCGATGATGAAAATTGAGACTTACTGGCTACATGTAGCCTGCGCTCTGTCCGGCGTATCACAGCAATTGTTCAGACATGTGCACGTGGTTATGAGAGAGATCTGGGGCCTGTTTCTCGGGCCCGAAAAGCCATTTGCGAAACTGCCAAACGCTCGTTTTGGAAAGTCAATCTTTAACATGTCTAAAAGGTAATAATAAAGAGAAAAATGACTGTGAACTTTGATGACTTAAATCCTCTCCGTTCTTGAGAAACGGGCCCCAGGGCTGCGTTTCTCTAAATTCCCGAAACTTAACACGCCATGTTGAGGTGTCGCAAATCCCTTTGTATCTCAAGAAAGCAAGAGATTTAAGTCTTTAAACCTCACAGTTATTTTTCTTTTTGTTACCTTGAAAACACGTTAAAAGATCGGCTTTCCAAAACAAGCGGTTGGCAATTTCACAAATGGCTTTTCGGTCCCAAAAAGTGTTCGGGACTTTCGAGAAACGGGCCCCAGACCAGAGTCAAGTTATGAAAAATTGAAATCTGGCAGCTTCTGGAACTTTCCCTACATAAATCACAAATCTAGCAGTTTTTGAACTAACATTATGTGACACGCCCGGACGACTCACGGAGTTTTCAAGCTAAGAAGTTTGTTAATGGTCACTTAATACAAATGCATACCGTTTGTGTCTTCTTCCTTCCAAGCGATTAACCGATTCATTTTTGCTTCAATGTCTTTTTCAAGTTTTGACTCATTTTTTAAATAATCAGAACTTTCATAAAACCTTCAGAATTCAGAATCATGACTTTGTTTAGGTTTACCAGTTCCAGCACTTGGACATCTTTGTCTAACAAATAGAAGGGAATAATATTAAAATTTGGTGTAGCTATCTCTAATGTCGTTAAACTATATGCAGCTGTTTTGAGAAAGGTTCTCGAAATCCAAAAGCAAAACAAAACAAACTCGGCAGAAGTTGAAAGAGACCATCGGTAATTTTAGCAGACCAATAAGTAAAACATAGTTAATGTTGTTGCAAAAAAGGGAAAGGAAGGCTAGTCTTCTAGCACTGGAGCGCTAATTGGGGAAACTGTAAACCAACAAATTAACGCAAATCAAATCAAATGATTGTGTTTGAAGGGAGGCGAAAACAGAGTATCCGAAGCAGAGCTGACTGTAGAGAACCAGCAAACTCATCTCACACATGACACTCACTGAGTCTGGGAATTGAACCCAAGTCCCATTGGGGAAGGCGAGTACCCTCACCACTACGCCAGCTCTGCGCTCCGGTACAAAACCTGTTAGATTTGTGATTTATGTAGGACTCAGAAGTATCCAAATATAATCTCTCCATCGATAGATGCTGAGGACGGTGGTCGTGTTATTATGGGCTCCATTAAGGACGGTGCCTACTAATTAAAGATATTTTTTCCCCGGTGTGTGATTATGCAGGAAAATAATGTAGATCTTAACAAGTGTTGTTGAAATCCAAAAATAAAATTAGGGGTAAGCACGCAGTTTTCAGAGATAATTGATGAATAAATACAAAGCAGTGTATCGCATTCTTTCTCAAATTGAAGCTTAATTATCTCTCAAAAATGCATGGTTACCCCCAATTTCTTTTTGGATACCAAGGACACTTACTAAGATCTACTTTATCCGGATAGTTTTAAACCGCGCAAAAATATCCCTGTATTAGTAAGCATCACAGATAGGAAATCCGAGTATCTCTAGATGCGCAGAACGTATGCGCAATAACAATAGTAGGCACCGTCCTTAAATGACTTTCTTTCATCGAATACAACGATGATGGGTTACAAGCAATGCACATCGTAGAACAGGTCGGGCGAGGACTCGAAGATGACCAGTGAGACCGATGATAGCTCGGAAGTTTGTTTCGCACTCGCATGGCAAGTTATCCCATGTTAACGTCCACCTTCGGCTAAAATAGGTCAATATAGGGGATTATAAAAGCGTTTTTGCGGCTTTCGTTTAACACTCGCAAGCCTGCGAGTTCAGTTTCGCATCATTCATAAATAAAAGATTTGTTTGCTTTTTTTAGCGTTCTGCAAGGGAAAGTGGAATGGAGACTACACTGATCCTAACAATCCCTTTGGATTCATAACCTGCAGCAATGGGCTTATTTACTACAGAAATTGCCCTGCTGGCTTGAGATTTAACCAGGCGCAAGATAAATGTCTTTGAATGGTCCTAGAAGCGCTTACACTCAATCTTTTCACAGCCGCGCCCTCAGTGACAAGATTAAGCAACTCTTGGACAATCATCCCACAACCTATAATGGAAATCATTTATTTCCACTTTTGAAATTGACTTTGAACAAACTGATAAATTATCTCATGTTGATATTTTGATCTCTAGTACAGCTGACGAAGCAACGGTTTCAGTGGAGTTTTGTCGCAGTTTGTCTCAGCTGATTAATTTGGTATTACTGATGAATTAAGCAAAAGATTTGGAAGCGAAAATTCGCTTAGCTACAATAATTCGAAAAATCGCCTTAAAGCCTATCCGGATAATCTCCAAAAATATGTTCTAAAAATTTTATTTTTTTTTTCTTAAAATCTTAAAATTTTTCCGAAAAATCCCAAAATTTCAATGCAAAATACCAACGTCTAAAGATCCTTATAAGTTAAAAGAAGCCACCTACATAATAGCTATTGTGGATAAGTAATTTTTCAGTGAAAGTGTAACTCCGCCTCTGCCATAACTAACTGTAACAGAGTTGTGGGATACGTAGCTGAATGGTACAACCGCTGTGCATGAAGCCATGAAACGTCTTCGTTCTGCTCACTCTTTTATAAGCAAAAACATTATTTTCTTCTAATTCCAATCTCTCAATTAATTTTTAACGCACTTTACAGATTTTTTTGGCTCTTTTAGCTAAGCCTAGGCGAAAATAATTTGAAGAGGCAGAAGAAAGGAGGGATTGTCCAAAATTTCACTCAGTCAGAAAATGAGCAAGAATTAAACAACGGAAATTTTTTAGTAGGCTATCCTTAGTGCAGGAAATAAAGATTAAATATGGCATAACAATGGTTTCTTCTGCCTATATTTGATTGTCGATCGCGAATGACGGATTGTTGTTAACGTTGGCTAATTTCCCTCCCAGTCTCCGGCATGACATGCAACTTTGCTTTAATCGATAAAATTTACAGATACTGAATTATCTTTAACTACGCGTATAATTTCACTTTTTACGAAAGCCGATTAATTAACGCTAATCCTAGATTTAAAAATTAACCAAGGTGTTTATTTCTCTACTACCAAATGCTGTTCAATGCTGATGTTCGGCAATCTTTACATTTAGATGAAGTCAATCTCGAAAAACAAAAATATGCAAAAGAAACTTTCACTAAAAAGTTAACCGGCTCAGGACAGTTGTTCCCTGAATCTGGTTTAATTAATGGGCATCTCTCACGAGTATCCTGTAGCTCATTGGCCGAGCATCCGAACTATCTAAGTCGGAAGGTCGAAGGTTCGACAAATGCAAAGGAGCACTCCGTTAATTTCCGAATATCCGTGGGTCATCCTCTTTACACAGATTTCTTTAACCATGAATAGGCCATTTTCGAAATACCAAATACTAGGCTTGATAGTGAGGCAGTGAGGACAAAAACATAGAAACACGTTGGAATAGATGTGAAAAATATTTGCATATCTTCCACTTTCCTTTGTCCTTGTCCCCTAAACCTCTCTTTCAAGCTGAATTTTAATATATCGAAAAATCCCTATCGGGCATTTCCCGCAACAAATAATCCTTTATATACTTTTTAATGCGTGCATTCACGAAGCAAAATGAGCAAGTTGTAGCGGTTAGTGTTCCCTCCTATCAGAGGTCTCGCTTCTTTTACGTCCGCTGGGCTGACGAGTACACTCGTCACAGGAAAATAGACCTCTGCCATGAGTCGAAACTCACTGTGTTGAGCATGCGCGGCGGTTACTTAGCGACCAAAGCCTCACGTGATACTTCATATGTTGTGCGGGCTAACTGAACAACAGTTGAATTACTGTTAAAGAATGCGCGAGATACAGCGGGCTCAAGTCACAGTCAGCAAACACACCATGGGGCGTGCGTTTGGAACAATGCCGTCAAAGGTTGTGGACGGCGGTTGGATCATAGTGAGTTTCGACCTATGGCAGAGATCTCTTTTCCCGTAATCGTCAGCCCAGTGAACGCAAAAGAAAAGATACCTCTGCTAGAAGGGAACGGTTAGTGGAGTCCGTAGTCACCCCATGAATCCGTTTTGTTTTAGTTTTTCCGTAATGGACTAGGACCTAGTCAGTGGTAAAAGCGAGCAACTCGTAGGTAATCACGGCTTTACCCAAATCACGTTTCACAAGGAGAACAAAATTACCTTTTTACTATTCACCGGAAATTAATAAAGTACGAAATTTACTGCTCACAAAGTAGCCGTTTACGACACATATCAACAGCGCTGACAAAGGCGACAAAGATTTCTTGACATATCGCCAATGCAAACCAGCCATTGAACGAAAGTTTTCTCCTTTATTGATGTCAATTAAACTCATAACGTGAATTGACGAAACATGCTCACGAAGAACTCTCACATCGGATCGAAAACAACTTTTATCTGGTCTGCTTCAATGGTTTAGGGCAGTGAAAAGTGACACCGCTAATCCAATACGAATATGAACCTCTGAGTTCGCTTGGGTGATTTTTTTTGTCATTTATTCGAAGACATAATATTCGAAAGTGTAAAAAAAAAATGGGACTCTTCCAAAACTAACAAACCAGTCATTTTCAGCCGCCGCCATTACCAACCGAATGAGTGAATGGTTCGGCCATTTGCGGGTCTTGAATGTCAGGTCATTTACAAGCTCAGTTGACTGAGTCCACATTTTGTGACGCATTTAATCTGTATTCCAAAACACGTTTGCTATTAAAGCTTTGGGTGAAAAGCAAAGATACTCTTCGTGGCGCCTTATGTTAGTAAACACGTATATACAGCGCCACGACGCCAGCAGATAGCGGCTTCATTTATCTGTACTTTGTACATTTTAAATTTCTGGCATCGTTGCTCACTTATAAATTGTTAGAGCATCTAGTCCGGAATTCCTGGGTTCGATTCCCACCCTAGTCCGAGTTTTTGTCAATTCTTGTGTGGACTCATTTCTATGTCTGAGGCATTTCTACAACTAGCGCTCAGAAGGAATCTGTGGGATAATACGAATTACAACTTACCTCCGGGTGGGGGGGGGGGGGGTGGGGGAGTGGGTACTAAAAAAATTATACGGGTAGGCTCCGCCCTGAGGTCCGACCCCTTACCCTTTTATAAACCATTTTTGACAGAAAAGGTACCCCTTTCGTATACCTTCCATTGTCATTTTTCATATGTAGCTTTTAATAAATTAAAGCAGCCCAGTCGTAATGTATATGTGTTTGAAATATTTTAATGAACGCCTCTTTCAAATACCTAAATGACAGATTTCCCTATACCTTCTCATATACCTCGACTCATGCATGAAATGCCTAATACCCCAAGAACGAAAAGTAGCCTCACGAAGAATTGAATTAGCCAGAGATTATGTTGTTTCATGAGATCAGTCAAAGTTTATCGGGTTGACAATCAGACATGCTTTGACTCTGATTCGAATTATAATGAATGCAACTTACTGAGTTACTATTCAAGACCCAAAAAGCCTTAGAGATAGTATTTCCTGGGCTTCCCTTCAGGGGCGCACTTGTGCACTGTGGTCTTTGTACTATCTCGGATCGGCGTGCCGCAGCATGGACTAAGTTTATCCAGAAAGTTCGGGACACCGGTGTCCTTGCTAACTTGCTACCACAGCACACAATTGTGTCCCATGGATACAATGTACGTTCAGGCACCATCAGAAAGATCGGCATGGCCTCTACTATCCGTCTCGACAAATTTATTACACATAGATATTTCTAGTAAGATGTTTCATGATAATGTATAATATCTTATTAGTACTTTGACCACTTTTTTAATTTAGCTGTTAAGCTACAAAGAGAGGAATTTAACTGATTATTATTATTATTATTATTATTATTATTATTATTATTATTATTCGACAGTCTTACGAGTGGCCTTATCAGGGGTGGTTTATAATGGTGATTGCACCGAGTGGAGTCCAGTTTGGTCTGAAATCATTACTGGGTTGCCAAACCCAGTCGGAATCTGGGTTTCATTTCGTGGGTTTTTTTCTTTCTTTTTTTTTTTCCGTGTCGGGAAAAGTTTTGCCTGTCACTCCCTCGCTAAGAGGTGTCTTTGTGCATAGAGTCTTCTGAGCGTATTTTGTTAGGTTTGAGGGGACTGTGGTAATGCGTAGATTTCCCTGGTGCACACAGGAGAACATTTAATTATTAAACCTGTAATGGCGTCGAAAGTCATTGTAACGCGCGTGGCGTTTTAGTGCATCTTTAAACAAAATATACCCTTATGGAGCTCAAGAATGGAACGTCAATTGGATAAACAAGACAAATATATCTGGAATCTAAAAGCGGCGAGTAATGGACTTCGACAATAATTTATCGCCCGTCGAGCCGAAATCAAAGTGAGCTGTATTTCTAATATTTTACGAAGTGTGCTGTTATGTAGAACACTGAAACCAAATGGAAAATCCTCTGGTAACTTATGGGTTTAACGAAGACAGAGAAGGAATTGAATAACTTGGATCTGCACAGTCTTCCGACTTCTTCCGGTAACAGTTGGAAATTTCACTAATTTTTGTTTGCCAAATATTATTTGAAGGAAAGCTTGTTGCCTATTTTTTGCTTGATAATACAAGTAAAGGGTTTTTCAGTAAAGGGTTTGATGCTGAACACTGGTGTGAAATTTATTGAGTTGCGTTTTTGACAGGGGCACCCAACGAGAACATAGTTCAAAACCACTTAAACAGAGCATTTTTAAACGTATTTTAGTATTTAAACGGTAGATATAGGCATATTTGTATCCCCTAAAAAATTTTCATCTGTTCGGATTTCCTAGCTGAAAGTCTAGTGATCCGAAAAATATAGGATTCAAAACTTACCTTTTCGAAATTTTCAGCCAGAAAAAGGGCTCCCGAAAATTCTAGGTGACCTTTTTAGGGTGAAAATCCGTTAAAAATGGGCAATTATACCATTTTTCAGATGTTCGAAAATCCTAGGAGAGGCAGGCAAGCAAGAAATTTTACAACAAATGTTCCGAAAATTCTAGATCTCAAATCGTCTTCCGAACAGATATTTTCCGAAAATTGACGTTGGGTGCCCCTGTTTTTGACACGGAGTG
>NC_090883.1:21431363-21436363 GCF_036669925.1 Montipora capricornis | reverse complement strand
TGGATATTCCATCTCCTGTATTCTGAGTGGTTGCACTCAATATTAGTTATACATGTAAGCTCATATAATTGTGATATGACCTTATATGGAAACTGTCTGTGATTTTCCTGTAATTATTTTGTAAAATTGAAACAACTTTCGGTCCTTTTGTCAATCTTGTACCCAGATCAGAGTCCACAGGCTTTTTGGTCAGTGGAGTGAGCACCCCGAGAGACTCTCAGGAATAATGGACTCCATTTCCCCAGAAAACGTGGGGTTCTGGTCTTACTGCGCGTGCATGCTTAAGTTTAAAAAAAAGAAAACGGTAAACAGTTGGAAATAAATGATTCAAAGTGGAGGGTTGAAAGTGTAAAACTTTAGTCTTCAAACACGGCCCTTAAAAGAAACTGGTTTCTTTTCAAGGAGAAGTGTTCATTTGCTTGCTGTTATAAAGACACTTTTAGTAAGTGTATTTACATGTAGTTTAGTGTTTCAGGGTTCATTCCATCGTGCAGATTATAACATTGTGCATTAGTGATATGTTTGACAATTTTTTTGTGGAAACAACACCAATGTGAGCACTCTTCTACCACATTTTATGTTTCCGTACTTCTGAGTGGCTTTTACAAGACTTTCTTCCTTTAAAGGCACAGTAACAGCAACAGTAATCAGTTTTAGCAGCTAGCTGTTTATTAGTCGAAACTGTTAGACATTATTCAAACCCTTTAGTTTTATTATGTTAGTGATTTTTGTATTTCGGAGGTGCCTTTAAAGTCAGGGGAAACAGCAAAAGTAGAAAAAACAAACAGCACTGAAACTTAAGTTTTAGATTTCAAATCTCCCTCCAAAAAGAGGAAGATGGTTCTGGGGTTTCTGGTGTGTTACATGTACTTCTTCATATTACCCCTGTCACACTGCCATTGTTATACAAGCAACCAATCAAAAATTGTTTTAAGTTCATTATCCTATCTAGAGTCTCTCGGCGGGCACTCACCTGCTGACCAAAAAGCCAGAGAACTCTGCATGGGTACGAGATTGTCATTTTTTAGAATAGAAACAGATCCTTAAGGTAATGAACTTTAATAGGAATTGTTATAATCATTTATGTCATTTATGTACTGTCTATTATATTGCAATCTAATATATCTATAGATTTAGCGAAGCCTTAAATTAAAAGCAGAGCTCCCGGCTTATTTATTCTTACAATACATGTATAAAATTTAAGTTAATATGGCTTGAGTCTGCAATCCAATCGAAACCCAGTGCCTGGTCAGTGGTCAACTAACAAAAAAAAATAACAGCTGACCTTGATGAGTATACAATGTCATGTCAATTGATTCTCTAAACTTGAGCCCATGATATGGTCACATGATACTGGTCACATTGGCATTGGCATTCTGGTCCTGCAGTCGTACGGTGACCAAAACCAAATTTTCTCGCACAGATGGGTTACCATATTTTCTTGTGTACCAATGATACTGAGCTTTGCGAAAAAGTGGTAATTCATGACCGTTCGGTGCAAAATAAAATAATCATTAATGACCCTTGTACTAAATTGAATGTTCAAATTTTTCTCAGAGAAAATCAACACCAAATGAAGATCAACAAAAATTCAACAAACTTTGTGATGGAGTTCAGAACTGTTTGGCTCTTTTCCAAGCTTCACTTTCAGAGGTGAGACAATTTCTTCTTGGACTTATTTGTCATTCAAAAGAAAGTACAATCTGACAATAGATGTACTTATTAGTTTAAATAGATCGAGAACTGATTCTAAAAGGGTCTGGAACTGGGTTGCCAGATATGTCAGGGGTAAAGCCTCTCTCACAATCATTCAATACAATAGTGGAATACTATAAAATAATAATAAAGGGAGGTACACTGTAGATATACATACATGTACTGTAGAAAAGAAGGTTACCGGTAGTAAAACAAGTTAAATTGCTTCAGCCAAGTCTAGCCAGGAAGCATGCAATTCAAAAGGTTGTCTCAAGGAGGAGTGCCCTGCGCAGTTTACAGGACTCTACTGAACCAGGTATCTAGTAAGTTGTGACTCTTGATGAGCAATCTGACTCCAAGTCCTGACCCCAGGGGAGTAGGGTTGGCAGCTATTGTCAGGTCAGAGCATTTGCCTTCCACCATCTGAGGCCCAGGATCGATACACAAACTCAACACCACATGAGTTGAGTTTACTGGTTTTGAACTGCCTAGTGCTCCGAGAAGCTTTGACCTCTCTTGTTTCCCCATGTCATCAAAATCTAACATGATAGTAACAAATTCATGTAATATTATTTTGGTTTGATCTGCTTTTAAGTAAATGATTTGGTCAGGGATTAAAATTAGTTTGTACTATTACAGTAACGCTAGTAGAAAAAGTATTAAAATTTAATGTACCCAGCTATTAGCCTAAAGAAATTGACTTCTAAGTGAACTTATTATAATTATATAATATTGTTGTTGTTATTGTTATTGGTCAACGCTCACTTAATGTAATAATTATTACATTATTACATTATTACATACATGTATAATAATTACTATCAAGTCTAACCTTGCCTAAGTTTCATTTAGCCTGTCAACAGTCTAAATTTCTTGTACACTCAGTCAATACACCTCTTTCATAATGGCGGCCAAATATTATTATAAAATATTTTTTTGTTTTAATGCTAATAAGCCTTTCCAGCCTCGCTATGGTGAGCAAATTTCAAAAGAATATTTGTTTCAAAATGAGGAAAGTTGGACTGGTCTAAATTAACATTATTAAAAAAGAAAGTGGTCTATAGACTTGTCTGGGGAAAAAAATGGGATAGTTATGTTTACATGTACATGTATCATTTACAACTGCAAATTATATGATATAATATTTAAGAGTATCATTTCTAAATTATTTGACTTTCATACAGCTGAAATCTATGTCAGTCTTTTTAATATTCAGTGACTAAAAATTCCTAACCAATGAAGCTGAAGTTTACATCCTTTTTTATATGGTATCTTTATTCTTTGCTTTAGCTTATAGCTGTCAAGGATGAACTTTTGAAGGTGTGTTGAATTTTTTTTCAATTGAGAACAAAATTAATTATAATAATTCCTATTGTAGAAATGACAGTTAGTACATTGCTTAAGGAGGCTCGAAATAGTTTTTCCTTTTTTCAAGCAAATAAACATATTCTGTCCTTAGATACAGTTAGGGTAATCATATCAAGATGAAATTTTATTGCGTGAGCGTCTGGGCATCAACTTACCCATCAAACCTCAGAAGATTAATCACACTTCAAAAGCGGGTCATAAGAATAATGTCGAGGAGTGCTTTCGATGCTCACACTGACCCTCTATTTAAAAATTTAAAAATTCTAAATCTTGAGAGTATCTACAAATTTCAAGTAGGTAAATTTATGTATCAATACAGATCTGGCTTACTTCCTGATAGCTTCAATAATATGTTCTTGGTGACACACCAGGTGCATTCTTATGGCACTAGAAGTTCAAAGTTTTTTCATTTACCACAGTGCAGAACCAATGTAAGAATGTTCTCAATTAGTTTCCAAGGTCCTAAATTTTTTAATTCTCTGAGTTCTGAAATTCGTAATGCAACAAGTACCGCTTCGTTTTGCCGTAAGCTGAAAGCATTCCTCTTATCTTAAATATTTATTAAGATATATATATATATATATATCTTTTTTTTTTTTTTTTTTTTTCTTTCTCTGTTTTTAACCTAACTATGATCAATATGACTATCTAATTTATCATAAGATTTTTACAGTAGCTCTGCCATTTTTCCTCATAAAATTAAAATTCTGTTCTATTTATTTATCTGAGGGAGCCCATTCTCTATAAGCCTGCTGGCTTCTTTTGGCTTCCTCGCCATGAGATTGTAAACAGTAAGACTTTTCTGTTTTTTCATTTTCTTCTCTCTCTTGTACCACTTATGGCGAATAAATAAATGAAATGAAATGAAAAATGAAATGAAATTTGGCCAGGGTATTAAGTACCCAATGTAGATTTCTCACAAAAAATAATGCCCTACACTTCAGTAACAATTAGCCAATCAGAGCGCGCGTTATATCGGCTACAAACACAAGCCATATAATAAAGAGGGATTAAAGGTGTCCCAAGTAAATTCCAGTACTTTAAGGACCAAACTTAAGGTTGGTGCCTACCAATTCTCAGTTTATGAATATGCTGGAAAAGCAGATCTTAACAAGTGGTATTGAAATCCATAAAGAAAATTGGATGTAACCACACATTTTTAAAAGATAATTAATCAGCAATATTTGTAAAAAGCATTCAAATACAAAGCAATGTGCGTACATGTATGGCATTCTTTTCCAAATTGAAGCTTATTTATCTCTGAAAAACGTATGTTTACCCCCTAATTTCTTTTTTGATACCAAGAGAGCACTTGCTAAGTTCTGCTTTCTCCACATAGTTCTAAACCACGCAAAAATATCCCTGTATTAGTAAGCATAATCCATAGGAAACGAGTGCCTTGGCATGCGCGTAACGTACATTTATGCACAATAACAATAGTCAGGGGCACCCAACGTCAATTTTCGGAAAATATCTGTTCGGAGGACGATTTGAGATGTAGAATTTTCGGAACATTTGTTGTAAAATTTCTTGCTTGCCTGCCTCTCCTAGGATTTTCGAACATCTGAAAATGGTATAATTGCCCATTTTTAACGGATTTTTACCCTAAGAACGTCACCTAGAATTTTCGGGAGCCTTTTTTCTGGCTGAAATTTTCGAAAAGGTAAGTTTTGATCCCTAGAATTTTCGGATCGCTAGACTTTCAGCTAGGAAATCCGAACAGATGAAACATTTTTAGGGGATAAAAATATGCCTATATCTACTGTTCAAATACTAAAATACGTTTAACACCGCTATGTTTAAGTGTTTTTGAACAATAGTCTCGTTGGGTGCCCCTGAATAGTTACGGTAGGCACCGTCCTATAATTGCCCACTTCCTTTCCAAGCAAAATTTCCAGAAAGTTTTGGCTTAATGCCGTACTCGGAAGTGTAATATT